>NW_015373929.1:420887-587171 GCF_001272555.1 Dufourea novaeangliae
CGAAGTCGTGGTTACGCGCCGCGAGAGATAAGGAACAATTCTCGAAATACACGCGACCCAGTTTTCATCCACGTTCGTAACGGATAGGTGCTGTTTGAAGAGTCCTTTTACAGTCTATGCTGAAGCCTCGCCTCTCGCTATAACCGTCCACCGTAGTCGTACATACATACGAACGCTTTGAAGTGCTGCATCCGCAAATTGTAGTGCTAATGTATCCAGGACTTTCCCGGTGTGTCAGTCTTATCCTTTAACGCCCGTATCAATTTCATGTTGCCGGCGTGTCACTTCTACGAATAAAATGTCGTTTCAACGGCTTAACCACTTCAACGGTTATCCGCCCATGCTGGAGCGCGTATGAATCCACGATGAAAGTGGCATCCTATACAAATGCAAATTGGTAAGCGCGCGTACGATAATCGTCGGTAGCATGTATGCGTAATGTTTCGATTAACGCTTTCGACGCTGCAAAATGCACAATGCTGCGTATTAACGTTTCTAGTAATAATTACGGCCCGGTGTCCTTGTATGAATGTACATAATGCACTGCACCAGTGTTCACGATGGAATTGAACACCCGCTGGTATTTATTACCATTTATTTAGTATAAACCGCGGCAGTAATTTAACGATAGCTCGGTATACCTGGTTCTGTCAACTCGATTTTGATACGAACCTATCGATTCGATCGGTATTATCATTATTTCCGTTGGGCTAAATTATTGCAAGATTAATCCTATTGCTCTCTGTCTCTACTCCTCTCTGAACGATTGTTGTGCACGTATAGTTGAGACCTAATAAGTTGCCGTGTCTCTACCAACTAAACGGCACAGGGACAAGATGGGTACAGTAAACTTACGTTAAATCAGCGGAGCGGAGCTCTCAAGATGGGGTTTTCCTTGAAACGCTACTTCAACGTGAGCCAATGGGCACGCAGGATCTCGTGGCAGTTCGGTCGATCCACCAATTGGATCAGAGTTGGATGCGCGCACGTGCGTGCGTAATGCATGTGTACTGGGGCGTTCCTATCGCTACTTTAACGTGCGCTACTTTAACGTGAGTCCACTGTTAACATTCCAAGAGACGCTACGTAATTATTACGTCATTACCACGTGGTAACTTTGTTATCGTTTTATCTAACATGGTCTCGTGTGTCCCATTCGCTTTCTTCGTCGTCAGCGGATTTGATTCGTCGTCGACTTATGAGATCCTAACAGTACACATGCGTGTTCCATACACGGAAAAGAGATGCATAGTTAGAAAGTTGAACGACGAAGAAAAATACGCCGGGGTAGGTAGACAAATATTAACGACGAAAATCGTCGATTAAAAGTGCCCACCGGCTGAAGAGCATTAATCGCACGCGAAACGGAGAAAATAATTTAATTTGAAAGTAAAAACGCGCCCCGCTTTGCAAGTCTGATGGAGGCCCCACTGTTTCTGAGCCCCACTAAGGCATACACCGTACTCCGTTCCTCCATCGAATGTGTCCGCTTCCGTCTGTCTGTCTACCCCCACCCCCCTCCCATTCGCTACCGTCTACCGTAGCTTTCTTTATATAATCAAAACTCTCGAACAAATTTTCATATTGTTTGCGATTCAATTGGGCAGGCAATTTCCGAATCATCTTTGAAAGTATCTTCCCTCCCGCGGCGTTGGTGCTCGCTTCAACTTTTTTTTCTCTCCGCTGTTCTCCGCCACTTTCTACGTTCTCGCGTAAGTGCACCCGAAGGTATATGTGTTTGGTCAATGAAAACAAGCCCCCGCAACCATGCTTTTCCGGTAATATTTGTCTTCTCGGTCGATATCGGTTCGTTATCTCGAATTCAACTTCCGTGTACGTGCTCTCCCGCGGGTCGCTTAAAACGACATTTCTAAAACTGTCGCTGTACTTTTCTTGACGTTCAACTCGGTGAGGTGGTTTTCCGTCCCGTGAAACGGCTAAAATTCGAGAAAGAAATTCTCTACAAAATTCAAAACTGGAAATAAAATGCGAGCGTGGAAATAACATTTTAACACAGAGCGAAACTGGACGATCGGTTTATTCAGACGGAAACTGATTCTGTGTGTAAAGGAGAAGAAAAAATGTGGGATTTAATTTTTTTGGTGTTTAAAGCTTACTTTTCAAATACGTCGAACTTGAACATTCATTTTGTATGTGTACACTTGTTATGTCATATACCTAAGTGATTGATATTTTCTACTTGAATACCATTTTACCCGTTGCTTTCGTGTCGGTCTGCTACTGATTAATTCTATTTATGTTAATGTACACAGGGTGTCCCATATAACGTGAGCACCTTCAAAATATCACTTGTTTTTGTAGATACAACAAATGCGAGGAGAAGGTATTATTTAGATGGAAAGAGCAAATACTATGATAAACAAAAATTTTTCTCAAGGTCACATTTTTCGAAATTTCAAGGTCGTCGATGTTTCTTTAAAGTGGGACTACATATTTTTATCTGCGTGGCGTTTATAATTGAGGTCAAGACCAATCAATGACCTATAATAGTGTGACCTCCATATGACCTTGAGTATGAAAACTCCACAAATGTATGAGAATAGATTTAAATAAAAATATAACTATGATAGAGAGATTAGTGCAAAAATGTATCGAAATTGATGGACATCACTTTGAGCATTTATGAAAATAAATTTTCTACAAATCAAAAACTAGTGAGATACTAAAGGTGTTTACGTTAGGTCGGATACCGTGTATACACATCAACAATGGTATGACATTAGCTGTTCATAATATTATTGTTCAAAATGATATTTAGATGAAGATAAATGACCAGTGAAAACAGATTGCAGTGTATCAGTATCATATGTACAGTATAGCTATCTAGAAGTAGTAAGTGATTATTTAACTCATTATTCAACTGCCTTCGAGGAACGATGTGTCCCGATACGTAAACAAATCTGATTTTCTCAAAACTGAAGTTACACAAGAAAAAATTGTATTTTATATGCTCAATTTATATTGTAGAATTAAGTAAAATGTTTACACAGAATTTGTAATTCGAAACGTATACGATTTTATAATAACAAATTGGTTTTCATATCAGCATTATATAATGTGTGCAGAATAGAAAGAGTTTAGTATAGTTGATTATTAATTTACGAAAACTGTGATTATATCAATGTAGATGATTGCTTAAAGCGTCGGTATTCGTTGGACAGTAGTATGTGCTCGTAACAAATCAGACATACCGTAGTTCACTTCGAAACATATTTTTCGTTTGTATGTTGGAGCAAATGATTCTGGCTCAGCAGTAATAGAAATATTTTTCAACGATTAACAATAAATTGACAGTATTTAGTAGACCTTAATGTATTGTATAGCAGGCAGTACATATTCATATTTATATAATTACTGTGGGAATACAACATAGGAGTACATGGTTTCTGGTTTACGTTTGAATAGTACTGAGAAAATTTGAAAATGAATATTCCTTTAAAAAATATAAGGAATACAGGCAGACTGTGACTTTAAGAAATCAAATGACACAATTTTCAACAGCGAAGCATTTATAATACTATCCACTTATAAAGCTTATTTTGATCGAATTTATCGAAGTATATCTAAGGAAATACAATTTCCTTCTGTGTAAAATTATTTATATCAAAAAGCTATACGTTAGTCAATCTGTACTAGTTGTACTTATTGGTGTGCATACTCCATAAATTTTTTAAATAGTTTCTTCGACGTCGAGTGAAAACAATCTATTTTCCATTTTCTTGTTCTTACACAAGACATTTCTCTTTCTTCACTAGCACCACTAATTACATGTCATATATTCGTTAACCAGATAGAATATTTTGTATTATTTCAAATTATGAGAAACACTTTCTTTTTCAGAAGACAAGTACACGTCGAGAATATTTTATGTCCTTTTCAACTTGTCTAGGGAATAATGTTTTTATACTTATGGTAAGTTAGGACGCATTTGTGTCATTTGTAGCTTTTTCGAACAGACGGGAAAGAACGATTTGTTAATGTTACACAATTTACATCTTCATAATGAAACGACTACGCACACATACAAATATACACATATATGGCAGTATTAAAATCGTAGCTCACAAATATACTGATATGAAATCGCTGTTCCGCGCTACAAGTATACCGCAATTGGTGCCAAGCCAAAAACGAGTACGAACAGGGGACAAGCGCAACATTTATAAAAACCGCACATTACACCTCTACGTAGTTGTTTTATTACGATAATTCGTCTTGCGGTGCACGTCGCTTGTCTTTTTCTCCACACTGTTCTTCTTCTAACATTGGAGATTTTTACACCGTATTGTGTTCTACCAAATCACACTGAAACATACATACAGAAAATGATATATACTTATTATTCTTTGCTTAAATAGAAATCATTACATACTTTTACATATTCTTTTAACTTCTTTTACACACTTTTTATCGAAGAAGCATGTAGTGAAATCGTATAAACATATTGAATTCTTATATACGTAAATAAGAATAACTCGAGTAGTCCAGGTATTTGTAGTTGTATATAAAACTAATTAGATTAAATTGTAATGATATTTCAAAAATCGAAAAACTGAAAATCTTAATCAAAAGTTGCTAGTACCTATCGTGCTTTGTTTTTGAGGAAACTGAATTCGAAAATTCATACACTTGTGCATTAGTGCTTTCACTTAAAATCATATTTATAAACATTCACACCAACTGAAAAATAGGAAATACCGAATACATAATTATCAACTTATTCTTATTATAAGTATATTTATATACATATGTTTAATAACCACTGTATCTATAACTCGACGTAATAGTCATTATTGTGTATATTCTTTTGTTGTATTCTCAGTTTTGCTATACTATTGATCGCTAATATAATACGTCCTTCTGTCAGCAAACTAGAGATGTGCCGGCACTCAAAATCACTGGTAACCCTAGTATCGTGCCAGAGGAAGTCGGGTGGCGTCGGTGGGCACCGGAGACAAACGAATACTCGGGCAGCCCGATTGGTAGCCAACGTTACCGCGGGAATTCGGCTGGCAGACTAGCGCTCTGGTTGGTCGGAGTTTTCCGTTAATATCTCGTTAACAAAACGTCAGATAACATTTTTGCTAAGGAAAAACATGTTTCAAATCACCTCACGAATCTACCATTTCCGTGTGCTACAATAGTTTTGTTACACCTTGTATTGCGTAGGGCGGACCAGGGCCCAACTCTATGGGCGAAATATTATTACAATGGTTCTTATATTTGATAAGACATATTTCACTATCTGATTAAATGATTAAAGTTGATTTAATGTGATATTACAAGCCAGGGCTAAGCGGCTGCGAAAGCCGAAGAATGGCGAGGTTGGTTTTTAAGTTTGTTATGTGGACGAATCTGTGCCTATTTCATCACAGGGAGCCCCTAGGAGGTTGGTAGTCGCGGACGAACCTGTGCCTATTGTTGAGACGAGCTTGTGTTAAGGCCATCGTAATTTAATTTATATTACGGTAAATTAAGAAATGTTATTTTGAGAGTCGACTGGTGCCTTTTTCTTAAATTTATTGTTTAGGACTCAAGTACGGCACGAGACTTCCTGGGAAAGTTGACCTGACCGTACCGCTATTGATGGCACTTGACGTAGCGTAAACCTAGCCACGCATTGCGTAAGGCCCGGAGTTCGATATTTGGAAACAAGGGTCTTTTGTGCAGCCATCCTGGCGCTACCCTTGTTATTCCTCTGACTCCACGTTGTCTGGCGCATCCCCACTTTTGGGTTTGTAGGCGTTGCGTGGGCTGGGAAAGCGCCCTAGTATTTGCGTTGGTAGGGCCCAATGCCCCACTGTTTACTTTTCATCGGGTGGAGCGAATTTTCCTGCGTCGTGAACGGGAGATTCACGTCAACCACCGGACGTATAAGATCGATAAGATTCTCTCGAACATTGTATAGTTAACACATTCACTTTATAATAAAGTTTATTAACCAGTTGCGCGGTGTGAATTCATTCTTCTTTCCTTTGGGCAACTTCATCTTACAATTGAAGTGCGAGTGACATTTCGCTGAATATTGTCGAGAACACTCACCCACACCTATTTTACCACAGGTGGCCACTAGGAAAGACTTTCGTGGACGAGCCTGAGCCTATTTCGTCTCAGGAAGCCACTAGGATTGTTAGTATGGGCCTTGTAACTTCAAGAATTCGGTACACTTTGAACGGTAAATGTGTGCCTTTATGGGTTCGCTTCTAGCTGGAAATTTAGATATCATTCTAGAGTTGAAATGAACAACACTGAGGTATAAATATATAAATGTATATAAAGTATATGCAAGAAAGTAAAGGTTTTACGAATGTTAATGCAAGTCGTAGTCGCGGAAGCTAAATTCCAGCGTTCTCGGTTTTCACGTATTAAGGAATGCGGGGGCCTGTTTTACAGAGTACAGCTTGCTCTTTAAAAATGCTCGAAAGGGACTTTAATACCCGATCTCACTAACTAGACTTCTGGTATGAGGATGATCCTCGGATGAGCTATACACGTCCCTTTTTATACCCCGAAACTCGAGTCTAAAAGTAGTGGGGGACACGCCTGTTCTCCAACGGAATCAGTTTTCCAAGAAAGCCACGCCATAACACCCCGTGGGTAACTACGTAATCTGGGCGGATACATTCCAACTCCCGATAGGGTAAAGAGGTCACGAGAGTATCTTCGTACGTAACAGTGATAACGATTGAAGTATTTTAATGTTTTCCTAACACCTTTCATACTGGTCAACCAACCTCATAGTCGGGGATGGTTGACTTACTCTATGGGGTAAGTCCGATCACATGAGTTCTTTCTCTTCCGAATTGACCCGAAAGCGTCGGGCTGCCTGGAAAGTCTCGGGCTACCGTTTGTCTCGGGTGCCCGCCCGAACCCGCCCGAGCCCGCAATCTTGGGAACCCGCACACCTCTACAGCAAACGTATTTTTCCTCGATCTATGAATATTTATATAACAGAAACGGATTGTTCAATCCCGATTTGTTCTTGCATCAATAATCCGTTTCTATACAGGGTGAGGAATCCAACTCGACATTTCCAAATTACCCGTTAATTACTTGCTATCCGAAAAAATGTTGCAAACAGAAGTTGCCTAGTACCAAGGGAAACATTCCTGAAAGTAATTATTTGTTCCTACATCGTTTACACGTAAAGTTTTGAAGCCGACCTCGATTATGATAAATGGAATACCCTATATTTATTTAGGGAACTGAAATAAGTACTAAAACCCGAATATGTAAGTATTAAATCACAAGAGGTCTAAAGTAGGTATTCAGTAAGATATTTAGAATGAAAGTTTTGTTATAAAAAATATTTTATTGAATCGTATTGAATTATTGACGATTCCAGAAAGGATGACATGAACTATCATTAGTACACTTGCAAAAATCTTCAGAAGTGCATCAGAAAATGTGTATGTATCATTTGGCAAGCTATTAGATGTCTGTATCAGCAATAATGGTGCACGGTTCAGACAACTTACACACTTATACTTTATTACTGAGATTACACTTATATTTATTGAGTTTTTATGCGCATTAAATTTCCTTAAAGATATTTTTGGCGTTTTAATTAACAAATATCAAGGTGATCTTCAAAACATTATGTGTAAATAATATGAAAAAAAATGGTTATTTTAAAGTGTGTTCCCCTCAAAACCATATAACTTCTGTGTAAAACATTTTTACGTAGAGCAAGTAATTTACAAATAATTTGAAATCATCATTTTAGATGCTTCGCTCAACTATTTCTACCCTTAAATCTCAAATCGCCAACCCTGACTAAATCATGCCTCAGGGTTACCAAGCGTACAAATAACGAAAGAACCAGGAAAAATGTTCGTATTGCTCACAATTTTCTGGACCTTCCTATGCCAGTGGCGACAGGTTGGACACGTCCCTTCCTGACAGAAGGCAGAAGGAGAACCAAATTAGAACCCGACAATCAAGTCAATTATACACTCCGGTGACGCTGACCCAGCTCCTCTTCCAGTTCTCTGTGTCCGCCGTCTCTTTGTCCTCTCTTTTCCATCCTCCTTCTCTGGAACCTACTAGGTTCCGGATTTTGTTACGGCAACCTGTACTGCGGTCCTACTCCAGAAACTCGACAGACCTTCCGTAATCTCGATAGTACACGACCCAAAGGAATTGCTTGCGGAATTAAGCAGCTCGAAAGAGACATTCGATATATGAGACTGTGTATGTTCCAGAGGCGGACATCAAGAGACCGATTCCCTTTCTTCCATTTTTCGTTACCTTGAAATTACATCTGCATGTAGATGAAACGAGACATAATTTAATGATGTACGATCCCTTATAGTGAAGCGACATACTAATATATAAGATCTGTCCCAATAACCGAACTTCTTAAAATAACAAAGCACAGGCAATTCTTGGGAAAAACTGCTTCATTATATTCAAAATACATTCCTTTTGTGGTGATACAGTAATTTTCACGATCACGCAATGTATCAACCGATTGCTCTATCTCCTTTATTGGAATGTCTTGAAAATCTTCGCCGCGGTATTTTAAATGTCTGTAATATCATCAGAACGCTTTCTCTTCGTGGTTATTTTAAGCTGTAGAAGAAAAAATAATCTAATAACCAAAAGTAAACCAGAAACAGTCGATTTGAGGAAGTTTGATTCCTTACGGGCGGTTCTAATGATGTCTTTACAATGATCAACTCGATTCAGCTTTTGGTCGTCAATCAATGTGTGAGGAACAGAAAGTCCTCAAAATGCGATAAACCGTGTCATTTGATAATATCAGCCCATTTTCCAATAATTGTACCGAATATTTTCGCTGAATTTTTATCGTTTCACGCACTTTTTTAATGTTTCCTTCGGCGCTTTTATTTCCCGATCGAGGTAGCCGATCATCGTCGTTCGTGTCTTCCTGATCTCCGTTGTAGCGTGTCAGGATGACTACCCGACGCAAACAACATGACTACCATAGGTCATACACCCCTCCCTTTACGGAAGACCAACAGCCCAGGACTAGGCCCAGACTATATGTATACATATATATTATCTTATGATACTACACCAGAAGATAATAATTTACCGAATCTCTCAGCACGCGCATCTCGTCAGTTAATTCTTGTAAAGAACAACTCGAGGATTGTACTCGTTTTGCGACCAATACGTTGTATCTTAACATTTTCTTCTCGTCTTACTGATTGGAAATAAATATTAGAAAACGGACATCTTCGTCTAATTATTTATTCAATCCGACCACGTAACAACATCAAACCGTTTAAACCAGCCGTAAACATGTGTACGAAAAAGTACTGTCAATTTCGGTGCCATAACTCAGTTTCTAATGAATTAAATGTCATAAAACGTTAACACAATATCAATCATGGGCGTATTTCTCGACGACAGAATTATCAGGCAAATGCCACTACTAGATTTTCTATTGTCAAAAAGTTCGTTTATTTTTGGGGTAAACCGTGTATCTTCCGAACATGCCTTTTCTAAAAATTCGAACACGTGTCAAGTAAACTCATTACCTATTAAAATACGAGAAAAAAATTGGAAGAATTTCATAAACACAATCTTTAATTTATATGGAAGAAATTGTTTGTTGCGTTTCGTAGATTCTTGTCAGACAGTAATGTATGTATATGTATAAAGAAACCGCTGCTTAAGAATTAACGGTGTAAAGCGAGGAATAGTAATTAGTAGTTAAGATTATCAGAAATTTATGTTTAATGCGTGCTGGGGATTCAACGAATCAACTTATCTCGATGGGCTTACTTTTACAGGCACTCGCCCGTCGCACGAGCCCTTTTAAAACGTACCCCTAAGCGACCCCTGATTTAACGCGCTCTGTCATTTTACCTGCATCTAGAAAAAAGGTGAATGAGGGGAATAAAAGGAAAAGTGAAGAACCTTGACGGTAACCTCCTCAGAGACATTTCATCCTAGACCAGAACAAGACGACAAGATCGGCGAGGGTCATGTCTAGAGAATCTGCTGCCGAGCGGCAGATTGCAGTCCGGGTCTTTGGAGGATCATCAAATTAGCGCAAGAGTCTTCGAGGGCACCTCGTAGAGGTGGCCAACTTGGTCGGCTCGTCATAGTCTCTCTGTTGGAATTATGCTCCCTTCTGCCCCCAGCGACATTCCCGCGAAGGCAGTTGCAAACTTCTGCCTTCTTTCAAACTGAAAGAGAGAGAAAAACCAGCCATCCCACCATCCCCCGCCGCTCGTTTTTCTTTACTCGCCTCCTTTCATTGTTTCTAATGCTGTCTCTTTCGCCGCTCGCGCACGATGCTAATACCGGCTGAATGCAACTGAATAAAATTTTCTCCGGGGCTTCAGTGCCTAAAACGACTCAACCGAGCACGCTTTTCTCATCGTCTAGATATAAATGAGGAAAACTTTCAAAAGCCGCCGAGAGAAGACATTAGAACCGAACAGTTTTGGCGAGTACGGGATCTCTATGTGGACAGCGTTTATTCACCCCTCGAATAACTCATGTTTAAGCCCTTAGTTCTTGAGCTAATTTTTGCCGCTTCTATTCATACATAAAGTTTTATTAGAAACCCAATGTTCTACGTGCAATCAGAAAGCTTGTTTTAAAACTGACGGATAATAATGGTTTTTCAGGCGATCAAAGATCATTCTTGATATATTGAGACAGGGTGCAACGAAGAATATTTGTGGGATTACACGTGCCCTTGCATAAGTAACGACTAACGTGTCGGTTCATTACTCACCAAAGCTACTTACTACAAGTACGAATGCTTGAACACCAAAGAAAATTTAATGCCCACATTCTCGAATTATATGTATATATTATGTAATACAATTTTACGCTGAATTTACCACTTAATTGTCCATAAAAAATCACTTGCTCTTTTACTGTACCAGAATTTCAGATATGTGTTGCGTGTTTAGTAAAACCTTGGGAAGAATTCAACCCTAAAGTTGCAGCTTTTACATTCGTTATTTTTAAGACACAGTCAGGGACGTATCATCGATAAGAAGTTACCCAAAAGTAAGATAAACAATATTATTCAATGACGTTTTTTATACCGATTCATAAAATGAGTAAATTATGGTTTGGAGAAAATTCCGCGTCACAATCGTAATTCCTTTTATCGTTGAACATGGAATAGGAGAAGAGGAACTTCAACGCAGTCAGAAATACTTAGTAATTAACAGTCAATCAATTACTCGGAACTGTTAAGAACACTTTGACTTTCGCTTAAGCGTGAGAAATCGGTCAGAACATCGGAAATAATAAATACCCAATTGATCAATATATTAATCATTACTCTATCTTTGTACAGTTAGTCTTACACTTAAAAACTATCAAGAATTCTAATGAGTTTCGATTTAGAGCACCCGCTCTTTAGCTAGTTAAAGATGCATTCAGGTTTTATGGTGAGTCTTCAGTGAATGTGATAATAAATTGAACTTGTGGAAAAAGTTTAATACATGTCACACTAATAATTGTTCATCATACCTCATTTTTCACAATAAATACATTTCTACCACTTACATACAAATAAATTCTGTCCCAAAGATGATTGGGAGCTGCAACGATAGTTTAAAAGGCCTTCGTCTGAGAATGTTAGAAGCTGCACAATTTATAATATCTAAAAGGATACCGATTGAGAATGATATTTCTAAAAATAAATTGTTGTACTTCTTTATTATGAGGTAATACTGAAACTAGTTCTAATTAAATTTCCTCTATACGAACTCGCCAAATCAGAAAATATACTGATACAAAAATATTTATTCGGTCAATGTTTTCACTCCATTCTTTCCAAATGTGTGAGAGTCAAGGGTATTGCTATTACCATGTATATCGCACACGTATAAAAGAATTTTAAGCAACGAAGGTAATCTTATTACTTCACAAATAGGAATACACAATTTTTTGTTAAATGTATCAGTCAGAACAAGTTGAACGAAATAAGATATAACAATTTTGTAAAGTTCAAATAACCAGTGCAAGAATTTAAACATTCGATGCTACTATATCCCCTAATAGTGTCTCATTTTCAAGTTACCATTGTAATTCCTTGTCTTAACATCTAACAAAATAACTTCTGTATAGAAAGATAACATCTGTATTTTGTTATGTATATACATTATATAACAAAATAGTATAAATATATTATGCTACAGGTATATAACTTTTGACAATAGAAAACTTTTTGTCTAGTGTCGCAAATAATACAAGAAACTTTGGACATTTTATTCAATCCTCTCGAATCTTAAATCGAACATCAATTACTCGAAAAAAAAATATTACCTACCAGATCCTAACATAAATATCTGTACAAACCAAAATGGAAACCATTCGATATTCCATCTACCCCTAATACAGATACTTTTAACTTCAAGTAGATTGTGCATAAATGCCTGCTGCATAACACGCCGATGTCTGCACGCGTAGGCGATAGGAAACGCAGAAACGTTTCATCGTACGTAGGCTGGTTTCATCGCGTCTTCATTCTAATTTATTTGCAGTCCCGTACGTCTATTATATACGTAAACTGAGTCAGAAGCACAAAGCCTGCTTATTGTCCAAGCAAAATACCAGTAAACAGTCGTGAACGCGCACGAAATAACGTCCCTTCTGTCTTTACCGATCACTCGTTTATAGGAACGGACCGAGCTATCGTCGATAAAACTACAAAGCCCCGTAGCTGAATATTTTTCTCCCAATTGATCCTTCTGACCTCGTAGCGACTGGTTGCGTTGTAGGGCCGTTATGCAAACGTCCTGTCGATCTATATTGAAATTAGGCACATATGAGAAAACTTTACCAATCACATCTCCTTATCAATTTATTAACGCCGCTTTGGAAAAAAAATATATACATACAGGGTGGGGCAATAACTATGTCCACTTTGAATATTGCCGTTATTTGTAATAATATGAAAAAATGTTATATACAAAACTTACACGGTATAGAGGGGGATATATTGTGACACAAACATTTTCTGCGTGGGTGAAGGCATAGAGGAGATTTCAAGGTCATCTCTATTTTTTTTAATGGAATGCTATGTTTTTTTTATCGCGATGTAATAGCCGGTGTTGAGACGACTTCGGCGAGCATTGAAGGTCATGCAAGGTCAAATGTGGTAGTAAAATAAACTTTCTTAGATTACAGGAGATGCTCGAAGTGGTGACCGTTTGTGTCAATGCAAAATTGGAATCTTCGTATCGCTGCATCACGTGCATGTCTTATCGTTTCTGAACTTATTCTAGCACATGCTGCAATTGTCCGTTGTTTCATATTTTCTGGTGTAGTGGGTATTTCTTGATAAACAGCATTTTTCAATGCTCCCAAGAGAAAAAAAATTAATGGGATTAAATCTGGAGAACGAGGTGGCCAAGAAACTAATCCTCTACATCGTTATCCATTTATTTAGGTAAAGTTCGTTCAGTGCATCTTTTACTCTCCGAGCATAATGTGCTGGACACCGGACGTGCTGTAACCATATCATTTGGCGAACGTTTACTGGTACATTTTCTAATCAAGTCCCCTATGAAATAATACAGCATAAAAACATACATACATATATTTCTTCCTAAACAATTTCCATTTTTACGACAATATCGATTCTGTCGAGTAGTTGAGCTGAGAACGAACGAGCGCCCATAAATAAATTCATTGCCTGTGCAATGTAACTGACATACACAGCCGAAGATCACGGATCTCGTGGGATGTACAGTTGCACACGTTTCTCTGCATGGCCTGCTTCTACTTGTATGACGTCACGTATCTTCGCGATAATTTTAACTTTCGGATCGAGCGAGGATCGAGAAACGCTGAAGTTAGTCTCATCGGTAATGTTAAGACAAACTTGATGTTAGCCGGCTTGTCTTTGGTCGAGTAAACATTTAGATAATACATACGCCGCGAAACGATAGCGAGATGATTTAAGCTACTGACAGATTCGACGGGAATGAAGAAGTAGGATGTAAATATGGCGATCGTGGAAACAAAACGAAAGTGAGAATTTCATCACGGAATCATCGTCGGTATTATCTCTAGCGCCTTTTTGCCATTTAAAGAGCATTCAGCTGGAAAGATTGATGATGTTTCGAGTGTTCACATCGTTCCCGAGTATTTTTAGGTTCTCCCAATACTGATTTCGAACAACCTACTTTTTACTACTTACTATACAGGGTGAATCACTTAACTCTACCACCCTAAATTCCTTATAAATTGTTCATTTTATGAATAAATGTTTTAAATCAAAGGTGTATGATATAGTGGAACACTTACAATGTAATAACGATTTTGTTTATGTTTTGCTTTTTTATCGCATTATGAATTTTTTAAACGTAATGTGTCATTGCTTAATTATTCACTAAACGTTGTTCTTTTTCACATCAAACATTGAACATATCGTATTACTTACGGAATCACTTGTCAAGGGAGTGCAAAAATTTTGATGGGTTTTGCTCGTTAAGAATAAACTAATAATAGTTTTAATTATAATTCAATAATAATTTATTGAAATACGTATGCATCTTGTACAACAAATGTATTTTCAATATAAATCTTTATACCTAGTAAAAAAATGTTCGGAGATTTATTATTATTGAAACTATATAATTAAATTATATTAACAACTTTAGTTTATCACAGACTGGAATTGGCATAACAGCTTGTACAAAATAGATCGGACAGGTTTTTTACGGTGCTTGTAACGTTTATTCCTTCATTCTCGAATTGGTTTTCAAAAGCTCTTTCAAATTTATTTCAAACAACAGAAAACATTTAATCACATCGATTTTTATTCTAAATAACAATTTACCGTGTTACATTGTCATCGACAGACAATATGTTAACACAAATGTTTATTGTTTCTACAAAATTATGGTGATAATATCATCTGCAGAAAATCTATCGAAACTTTAACAGATTCTACTCCTGCAATAAGGTGTATATGTATACTCATGCGTATTTCTTCGATTCGTTCTTAATTTCAGCCCGGTCAACTTCTACTTTGATACAGCGATATATTTGATTATTTTCGAGCGCTACGAAGCCAAGATCTCGACACTTCGCGGAGAATATACATAAGTTTTAGTTCACGGCTAGCCACGAGGGGCGCGTCCTTGTTTACCTTAGCATCGGCTAGGAGTTCCGTAGAATTTCTATTTTCCGCAACTTGATGCTTTCCATAAGTACACCAAGGCAAATAATGTTTTCTCAGTTTCCACAAGCGGTTCTAGCGTGTAGCCGCAAGTATGCCACCTACTCCGGGGCAAAGTCGATCCTTGAGGGCGATTTGAGGAATCATAGTCGAACACCGTTACGATTCCTGGGTGGAACGAGCTTCGCCCGATCAAACTTTTAAAAGTGGAACATTATTTTTACGCCGTAGAAACGCATTCAATTTCCCTTTTCCCACCCTTCCGTTCTTGTCTCCGGAAACTTCTGCAGCCGGTGCCGCTACCAATAACAGAAATCGCAACGGTATCTTCAGGCTAAAAATACCGAAAGTATAGACCGAAGGTATTTTTTTATAAGTTTATGTTTTTATACAGTTTTTCATATATACAACTTATTCAGAAACCATTAGATACCTCAAATCGAACATTATCTGTCACTACTCTTTTGTTAATTTAATCGTATGAATAGCGGTTTGGTGTGTATGGTTTAAAAATAACATTTGTAGATTGTTCTCAGTGTTTTCAAGAAATTACCAATTAACATTTGACAGAAAACTCTTTGATATACACTGGTTTAACAAAAGTTTTAACCCCTAGGAAATTCTCAGATGTTCAAAATCTTCGTAAACCTAAATCTAACGATTGTTTGGTAAAATCAAATGGGAGAGATTATTCTATGGGCAATCAAGAGAAAATTCATTTTTCTTTATATTTATAAGTTTAATTTTTGTTAAATACAGAGGAGTAAATAGTTTCTTCTACACTAAAAGCGAGAGTAACCGATAGCTGTAACACCAGGAAGTTGGGAAATTATATTTGATTAATTATTGGTATCTCCAAAATGGATAACTTCACTTTCCTCATACAACTCAGTATCGTCCAAAAGATTTCAGATTTACGAAATAAAGTTAATCTTGAGGTCACCGTATAAAAAACAAGCAGTATCTACTGCTTTTATTCAATTAGAAATGTGATAGAATTCTTCTCTTTATTGCCATATCGTAAAATCAGTAGTTTTGGCGTAATTTCAAATAGGAGGTACTTATCTTAGAAGGCGGAGTATCGTATACGAGAATGGTAAACGCTTGTAGTCGACCTTATCTGCCATGATATTATTATACTTGACACAAAAAGGTCCCATGTTGATAGAGCAAGTTTTAATAAAAGTCTATTACAAATTACATACATCATACTATTAGAATAGTATAAACAATTAAATAAAACATTTATTGCACAACATGGAAAAGGGTATGTTAATTCTTGCAGACTTAAACAATTCTTTAATATATAGTTTTGTAGATACCATCTTAATGTTACATCATTCGCATAATTCTTAAGAGAATAAATTTCTCATACAGTGTGCTAAAAACTTTCTTCCACTTTTACACTCTGCTCTGTAATCCACAATTAAAATAACCAAATATGACTTGGAATCATAATTACTAACATTAATACTATCCATTCCTGTAACTACAGTTGGTGAAGTAAAACGTATCGTGCCGAGTCACATTTATTAGCATTGGAATAAGGTGTTAGAAAAATATACATCTGAGTTTATAGAATTTAAATAAAGTAACATTACATTATTCAGTAAGCATTACATTATTTACAATATTTTTGTCTTTCAGTCGTCTCAAACGAATCGAAGACGAAATTCCAAACGAAATGTACACATTCTCCTCCAGTCCGTTCCGATGTCATTGAAGATAAAACCACTTTGACGTCATCATTATCAAACCCTCCAAGTACGAATCGTTATCGTTCGAATCGAGGTTTGATTCCCCAGGGGGATGATTCATTCCGAGTTAAAGCGCACCATACTCGTGGTGGACAGGGCATAGAGTCACCGACGGAATAAAAAACTCCACAAATTGCCGTACCTGATCAAGTCAGTGGGAATTCAGCAGCTTTATCGACGTGCGAAATTTTCAATTTTCCAGAACAAGTGGCGGTCTATATTTCAGCTCGCTCCGTCCAATTACTCGACGAGACAATGGAATTATTAGGTTGATGTATGTGAAATTATGTTTCCGCGCAATCTGAAAGGTGGAACGTAGCGGTAACATGAATTCAAAGATATCAGAGTACTATCTTCGAGTAAAACGAGCAGCTTATTTGATACTAAAAAAAGGGGATTATGCATAGAAATTAATTGGAAGTTGAATTTATTATATGATGATACAAAGTCTCGAATATCCAACCTAATAACATGAACAAATTAGTGAAATGAAGATTCAGTAGAACACAACAATTTGTTATAGTAGTGCAAAACTTTATAGACTTTATTCTTAGAATTTTTTTTATAGAGCAGAGGAATAGAATTATTTGTACATTAATGACAGAACTCCATCACGATTAAATGTTGCTGTATGTTGACGGGTGAAACTATTTTCTTCTACTTAGGACATAAGAAACTTAGTAGATGTCGTGATTCTGAACGTGTATTAAAAACACACGTGTACATGTGTAAATTAATGATATGCAAAAAATCTGAAAAATGACAGTTACCGAGGCGTGTTAGACAATTTTTTCCGATTTTTTGGTTGAACATCCTAGTCGTGAGAAATGACAAAATCTAAAAAATAACGAAAAATACGAATTTATTATTGAAGATTTAAAGCGATTGCATTTATACAATTATAGTAACAAACATATTGTCCTAAATTTCCTGGAAATTTTTTGGTAGGGTATTTCGTAGTTTTGAAAATTGAAAATCGACTTTTTCGATGTCTTTTCACGGAAAAAACGTACATTAGTACTTTGCATTTTGTTAGTTTACTTTATTAAGTGAGTATATTATACGATTTTAAGTATTTCTACATTTAGCAAAACAATATATAAATTAAGGAAGTAAAATAATCTTAATTAAAACTGTGCTACAACTTTATAACGTTAAAATATTGACGTTACTCCCAAGAACACCATTGGTGTAGTCGGTTCAGCGTCCTAGAACGGAACCGTAGAGAAGTTTTTGCTCATGGGTTTGAGGCCTTGTACATACATTTTTTTATTAGATAAATTTATATACTTTTTAATTTCTAACTAAATGACGAGGTTTATAAGGTTTTGGTGTTTATTTTAGGTTGAAATATTCAACCCTTTGAATACGGCGTCGGAGTCACTTGTGACCCGTCTCGGAAGCAACACGCACACAGTGACGGAGCTGTTCGTGTAAGTCGGAAAGTGACGGAGTGTTTGTTGACATGGAAACGGGCGGGCTGGGACGCTGCAGGAGTATTGACCTGTATCTTCGGCTCAGTCCCTATTTCATTTTCACTCGCCGTCCTTTTTTGTAGTAGACGAAACTTCTACAGCTCGTCCAAAAAGTCGTGAATCGCAATGTGATGCAACTGCAGAAACGGAGGACACGATTGCATAGTTCCTTAGAAACCGCAGCCATATAGAATACATATTTCTTTTATAATTCATCTGCTTATTCTTTCGTATACGTACGACGAAAATGCGAACGCAATCCGAAACTGCACTATGAATTACATAGTAGGTAGGTTAGTCAGGTTAAGAATATTATGAGTACGATATTTATGAGGCTTTTATGTACATTTTAGGTTGAAATATTCTTAAATAAATACTATTCATTGTCATTTAGGTACAAATTAAAAAATCATATAGCTAACGTAATAAAAAAACTTACTATTTTGTGCGGGGCTCGAATCGACGTCCAAAAATTTCGCGTCGGTTACGTAGTTTAACACTTAGCCCCTACATCCTACACCGATGACGCTTCTAGAAGAACAGTATATATTTTAAAGAATCTTTGCACGCCACTAAATAGGAGAGACGGAGGAAAAACCGACAATCCGAATTTTCCCTATTACTACGCTCCTAGACGAGAGAGAGGGTTCAGCTTAGCCCGAACTGTTTCTTCCTGTCAAGCTACCGAATAGTATAACGCCCGTTGAAATCAGTCTAAGGGCACTTTTGACCCCTTTATCCGGCTGCATCCTTCATTAATGGAAGTGGTTTTCCAATTTATTTTTGCATCTATTTGGTATAACTGTTAGTTGCTTTCTAAAATTAGTAACTGTATCCTAAAAATTAATAGGAATCAAAATGCAGATATGTTAATACACGTGTATTTAAATATATGTAAAATAGTATACGTGTATTAAATACACCTAAAATAGTACCATGTATTGAAATATACGTGAAATAGTACACTTGTGTTAAATACACGTGAAATAGTACACGTATATTAAATACACGTGTACCCGTGTACTTGAAATGACACGTACTGAAGTATGTGTACGTGAAAGACACGTGAAATAGGAATCTCTATGAGAAAGTAAAAATTTCAAAGAACTGGAGTTTATGGACTTCATAGTAAAAAAATTAAGAACTTGTGAAAATAGCACTTAGAGAACTTCTGTATTTAAACATTTCTTTTAAGAAACTTGTAAGAATCCAATTTCTAATGAAAAAGCAGTCAGAATCATTGCAACTACATTTAAATGTGTGGCAAGAAATCTACAGATACACAGAATGTTCGATTTGCAATCAGTGTTGAACTTTCACGTGTACATTTAGCCATTACAGTTAGCCACGCAACTTATTTTTATGTGAATGTTTGAGAATATACAAAGTAGAAGTTAAATATGTTTACCCTTTAAGTCTTCTATCTTCATACATGAATATAATCGGAGTGACTGAAACGAAATGCAATTTATTTCGTATACAGCTTTCTGCATGCTGTCTTTACGAATTCGCATGTGCTTTACCTTTCCATATTTTACTATTTGAACAAAAAGTTATCTAAACAATTTAAATACGAAATGATAACTTAAAACTCTGTAGTATTGCTAAATTTTAACGGCAATGAGGTGCATAGGGGTGCAAGAATGCACCACAATGAAAAATGTTTTGAACGAAATTAAAACTGGTTTGCTTCTTAGAAATCCTAGAAATGAGGTTATTTCCAGCTATTATTAAAAACAACTAACGTTCTTGGGTACATGAAATCTATCGTGCAATTGATGATAGAAAGTGAGCTTTTAAACGATGAGTAGAACTACAGTAATAAGTGAACTTTTAGACGTTGATGTCCTACGATTACTTATTTTCCGTTGTAATAAAGGTTAACCATCGCACACCGAGTACCGGGTCATTTTGTCTCGCCTGTTGCGACAGCCAACTATCGAGAAAGTGGATTTTAACACACTAATACAAACGATCACTCTATATTTCTAACTATCATTTGGAAAACCCGTTTCGTAGAAATGATACATTGAAAACCGAATACAAATTTTATCCTATAACATATATGTACATATATCAGAACATTAACATAGGTCAGAACATAAGTATATGTCAAAATGCGCTTTTCAAGGCAAATAGAAGTTCAATAAGCGTCGCCTTGTTTCATAATGTGCATGACAATCGGCTAGTTCTCGGTATCATCACCGCTGTGACGAATATGTTCACGTAATCTCAAAGAGAAACGCCTTCGCTTTCTCGTATACGCATCTGTGCTTCATCCAAGCTTTTATCATGTATCCTGGCTCTGTCTCTCTATTTCTCTTCCCTTTCCCCGCGCACACATTCTATACGGCATTCCGTCATGCTCTCGACTCGGGAAGTTGAGAGCCCTAATTAAATTCAGTCTGGGTACTCTTACCGAGCGCGGTCCATCGTTCATTAAGCGACGGATCAAAGTGATATTCCCGTAAAGTAGTTCCACTTTGTGGCGAGGGCTCACCCTGCCTGTACCTATCTCTTACCTTTCCCTTTACCTCATCCCACCTGATCTCGCGGAGGTATGAGCGACAGTCCGGCTTTACCCTAGTGGCGTACGTGAATCTTTTACGCCACCACCCTACGAATGCTTAATTACTTCATAGGCTACAGCGGTCTCGCGACCACTAAAAAAATCGAGCCACAGTGTCCCTTGGACATCTTTGGAGATGAAGAATGACGTCAAGTGATATTTTAATGGGTAATTGTATTCAAGATGAAGTAGATGTCGAGTTACGGTAATGGAGTAATAAGTGATTCATAAGTGCAGAGTAAAAATAAAGCGAACGCGCACGTAATGTAATGAAAAAGGGTGGTCAATGGAAATTGTACGTATGTTTTATTGGATTTGCTATTGTTGTCTATACAGCTTGAACTTTAAGCTACATATGTTATATAATCTGCTTAATGATCTGGAGAAGAGTTGTTTCTTTTTTAAAGCGGTATAAGTCCTATTTTGAAAGAATGAGTCTAAGTTAATGTTAGCTACGGGTGGGCGTCTTATTTTTATATTTAAAATGATAAAGTCAATGCAGTATCGTATTCTCATAAATTAATCAAAAAAAGTTTAGCTGTTAACATGGAATAATACTTTTAAATTTGGTACATTCCAAACATTAAAAACATTACTTTTGAACAAGGAAATGTGGACTTGTACCACTTTAAAAAACGGTTCATATATTACTTTCTAAGGGTACAGAACCTATATATATATATTTCTTTTTATTTATATGTAATTCTTCGTGAAAAAGTGTGATAACTTATTATTATAAAAATCAACTTGTGCAATTAATAAAATCAAAATGTATTATTCTAGTTATTCTAAAGATTACTTACCAATTACATACTTACAACTAGTTGTATTACATAATGCATACATCTGTACGAACTCACTGTCAACTTTACCAGGATAGTAGATAAGTTTCTTACATGACGACATTATTTACACTTCCATAAAATCATTTACAAATATTTGAAAGAATAGAACATTGGAAATAATATTAATAATAATTACCTGTTATAATAATTATATACATTAAACAGAATTTATACATGTAGCTAATTATTATAAATAATTATCATAAGTTATTTCCAATCTTTTGTCTCCTGCCTCTTTCACAAAATGTCAGATGTCAAAGGTATTGTGCGACAGTAACAAATTGTGAGTATATTCATAAATAAGAAAACAAAAAAATCAATATGAAATATAATAACAAGTTTTTGGTTGTAGCAACGTTTTTGATGTCTTTAAGACGATATTTAAATATTGGCAAACTTTTGGTGGACCAATGTTCTATTGTCATTTTAAATTTCTTGTTAATTAACCAACTGTAATAATTGTAGGCTCAACATTGTATATTCGTTCGCAAATTGTCATAAGTTTTTCGTCATAGGCCCTATTTTAGGAATTTGTAGGCAAAAACACTAACTATATCCCAACTAACTCCCAACTGTTGGATACCGTTGACCAATCATACATGCTACTAGGGAGCGTATGGTCTGATATTACAGGCCGACAGCGGCATGGCGTTATCATGCAGAATGAAAAGATAAGTTCAATTATACGGTTGAATTGAAGTATCTTGGATATGTAGAAAGACAAATTAAAAGAAGAAGAAATTTTCTACTCTCTAAAAAATCAGTTCACTTAACATGTTATATGTATATACGTTAAATTGATCTGAAAGTATAAATTGAAAATACAGCTTTTTAATGTAATGATGTAAATGTTAAATTTCAAGTACTAAAAATGTTGAATAGATAATATGAACCCAATGAAATATTTGTGTGCTCAAATACAAAGTGATATCAAGTTCTGAATTGGTTAGTCAGCCTCCTAACAATTAGAAAATTGCAGGGTAATTAGTTACGGTAAAAGGAGAACCGACTGACAGTACTAAACAGCTTAAGTAATGACCAAATATATTAATACATATATCGGTACAGGGTTTAGTACAGTTGGCAATATATTTGCTCAATAGTTTCACATTAGCACGAAAATACCTTTGTACCCTCGAAGGATTAATGGCCTTCGAATGAGCCATAGAAGGCAACGACTTGCAGCTGTTACACCGTGGCGTTGTGAATAATTAGCGCCTATAGTAATTTTCTGATCATTAATAATGTCGGAGTAGTTATACATGTAATAAAACCAAAACCTCCGTAACGGGGGCTAAAAATATCGGTGTACTCAACGTTCAATAATTACGCTCAAATACGGAAGTTAATTTATAACTGAAAAATGAGAAAATAGTCATTCGTACCATCATGAATTCATCATAGAGATAGGAGATCTCCGGATAGGTGATAAAACCAACCATGATGTCCTAGTACGGTGAACGTGAAAAATAGTAATCACTGTCCGTCCGCTGACGAAGCCGAGGACACAACAACTTCTCGTGGCAAGAAGTCTCAGTTTATGAGGAGGCAGCAAACTCGTTTAAAAGTCTCGTAGAATTAAATGCCACATGCAATCGAAGTTCCTTGCGACGATTCGTTGAAACCAGAGAACAAGGTAATTCGGATGCCAGCGCGTAACACCGGACCGCTACTGCGCAGAATTACTATTCAACACCGGTTCACTTTAATACCGCACAAACACACACGACGCAGCTTTATTTGTCCTGACGAAACGAAAACAAAAACAATTGAACTCAGTCATGAAACTTCTATCCTTCGCGCGGCGCGCAACAACGTGGTACGACAGTGCTATGAAATTGGCGGAAGAACCTTCGAATCTGTTTAAATACGAACTGATACTTGGGAATCACTTCTAATTTGCGGCCAGCCGAGCTTCGAGCCTCGCGAAGGCCGATACGTAGTAACTCCGTCGAAAGTAAAAGAAAGAATGAGAACAAAGAACCGCACGAAAGGGCGAGTATAACTGCGATTGGCTTATTTTCAGGGCCGTATCTCGGAGTTCGGCGCAGAAGGTCCACGAGGAGCCCACGAGGGTAGAAATGGGCGGCTTTATGCGCGAAAGGGAGATAAAAGTGAAACGAGGGTGGACGGATCTATACATATATATGTGTATATACATATGTATATATATATATATATATATACACATACATACATACATACATACATACATACATACATACATACATATACACATAAATACATGCATACAGACGTACGTACATACATACATATGTATATAGAGCTAAAACGAGGGTTCGCAGGCCTCCGCTGCGCTTGCGAACGAAAGCACAAGGGAGAGTAAGCTCGGTCACTGAGGCGTCGTCACTCGGCTTGCTTCCTACGGAGTGACTCCCTCCTTTACTTCTAGTCCCCTACCATTCCATTCCATCCCTCCTTAACCTCCTCCGCCTTCTTTTTATTCTTTCGCATCTTTCTGTCTTCGCGTCTCTACTTAGCGGATACGACCCCTCGTCATAAGGCGTAATCGCGAAAACTTTCTGGTAATTGTTTAATAGCCGTGATCGTATCTACGGCTGTTCGCACTCATTAAACAATAATTATATCATGCAACGAGAAACGACGGTACGCCAGTTCGTGACAAAGGTCTACTTTCTTCTCTTTCCTTTTTTTTTAAACTCCAGTTTCCTTTCGAGCACGCTCCACTTAGTTTTCAAGAGCCATTGAAAAACGGTAGGAGAAAATCAGCAGATAAGACGGGAATTAAAATAACGCCGTGCTATTCCAGGAGATAATATGGCGGATGCAGATGACTCTCCCGCGAGCAGGGAATTACTGGGCGAGAAGAAAATGGTCGAAGATAAATGTTATCAAAGTAACGGGGTACAATCAGACTGGCAGCCAATGAAAGCCGACGCCAGGGGCTCCGCGGGCCGCCGTATTTAATGAATTCCGAATAGTGAACGGTCAGGAACGGGAGAAATCACAGAAATTTCATTGAACTCTGGGGGTGGCACAGGTGTACGCAGGAAGTTACAAAAACTTCGTTAGGGAAGAATGCAAATAATGCCCGGTCTGAGCTGCTCAGTTCTTTCCGTCGCTTGTGTTCGGCACACGAATGTATTCCATTCCCCAACTTTTTGCACTTTTTCTACCCACGCTTCGAGCTTTGCACGTGCCGGTATCGTTTTCCTTATGCAAATTCGTGCGAACTCAAAACGTGTCCCCTTAGCTCGACGGTCGCCGTTGAATACCTGTCGGAATTCAACATTTCTTTCCTTCGCGAGCCGGCAAACCACATGGCACTCCAATGCCAATTACACCCTCATAAATCGGCTCGCCAATTTGTCGCGCGCGATCCGTCCTTCTGAACTTCACAGCGCCTTATCGTGTCGTCCTAACGTTCACGCTACTTAAACTCGTTCCTAATTTCAACACGGAAGAGAAAGGCTATTCAAGCCGTCCTCGAAGTTGGATTAATGGATTCTTTAGATGCCGTCAGAAATCTTATCGTAGCATCTATGTACGTCTGAATGCATTTCTACGAATCACAATTCGAAGAAAGATGTTCTCTCTTTCATTCTTTTCCTTCTACAACTTGCAATATATTGTGTAAAATTCAAATGATGTATGTTCTGTACAATTTCAAGTGTGTGGAAGTAAGTAGTAATTTTGACAAATTCCAAAGATGTATAATTTAGAAGTGGTTGCGCATTGTAGCAAAATCTTAACAAGTCTTTCCAAATTTCACTTTCAAGACTGAAATAAGTATCAAGTTCGAAGTTTGCGTTCAAATTCTGCAATTATGAATATGTTATGTGTATGGAATCATAGATATGCGCATGATACATGCCCAATTTTCTCACTGACTTTAACTTTCACTACATGTGTTATGCTATGAGACCAATAATAACATCAATTAAAATGTTGTATTTATGTTTGTATTACATTCATAACAAAAGTATTTCATATATATGTAGATACAAATTCCATACGCTATATACACGATGTACCGAAAACCACTAGTCAATCAATAAATTACACATAACTAGTGTACATAGCAATACTTTTGCACGAGAAGCTACATTTTCAAGAAAATTTGTTTCGAAAATTTATCAAACGCACGTGTAATTGAATACGGTTTAACTAACTTCCCGGTTTATTTCGTATGCGAATCTATATTACCTTTACGTCAGCTGACGTTTATAAACATTGCTTGTGTTATAATATTATTTGTTTTTCTAATAATGTCACATAAAGTGACCGAAAGTAGTACAATGTAATTATAAAATTGAATGATTACGATAAAACAACCAATATCTTGGTATCAGTAATATTTACAAGTAAAAACACTCAGCAATGAACGGACACGTTAATTTTTAATCTTCTTTTTGTATCAAGATGTTCGATATGAAATGTATAATTTCATCATACTTTTTCGACAGATCTTAAGGGTTTTGTATGAAGCAGCTCATAATAAACTTTACCTATTACGATTTAAACATATCAGAATCATTTAGAACATGCTACGCTCTTAGAAGCATTTGATATTTCACGATTTCTCTAATAGTACTACCTTTGGTCGAAAATTAATATAAAAACAAAAACAATTTCCGGAAAGGAACTCTAATTCTGTAGCATGTTAAACCCAACGTATGTACTGTGATTACTGTACAATTTTCGTTGGTTCTCGTTGAGAAAAAGTAAGTGGAACCAGTTATAGCTTCCCGTTGTAGAACATTCTTAAATTCAATTTATAATTCACTTGACAGGGTTACGAACATAATTACTTATATTTTACGAAGTTGTTTTGTACTGCTGGTGGTTAAATAGACTTCCCCGTTACTCTTCCAATCGAATTCGACATCAGAATTTTCATGTCGCTAGCAAATATCAATGAACAGCAATAACATCTGGCGATCTGTTAATGGTGGGGTCGGCTAGACCAACAGTGCAGCCATGGCGGAGGCTGAGCTTACGAGCAATGCAAATAAACAGGAATTAAATTTGGAAAGCTTTATCGTGGGGATACGCGCGTCAGGTTTCTGCGCAGAAAAAAAAGAGGGGGGCGGGGTATATACGTATCTATATAAAAAAAGGGACAAATAACCAGCGGGGGCCGTTGAATAAGGAACAGAAGATAAGCGTAATACTTTCTATTTCGATAAAGTGTGGCCTGCATAAACTCGCCTATCATACTTGAGAATGAAAGATAATCGCCTACTTGCCTTGATCTTTAATTTCACCTATGTACGTCAGGATTTATCGTGCCACATGGCGACGCACTCGAATAGCAATTTACCCAAAGACTGTAGGTACAGGCTGGAGTCCCTTTCATCTGATCACCAGGAGATAAGGTACCATTTGAAGAATTTCCTATTATATGAGAATGTTTAAGTTGGTAAGCTTACCTCGTTGAACGCTTTCCTAGAAATTCAGATAGATGATCCAGTTACTGAATTAATAAATTTGGATAATCTGAAGTCCAATTAAATTATTGAAATTAATACACTTACGTGAAACACGGTATTGCTGTTGCAAACTTTGAGAAATATCAGGTACCTGGTTAGAAGAAACATAAACATACTTTTACAAAATGGTAATTTAAGAAATATCTTCAGGGTGTTCTTTAAATAAACAGCCAAATTTCACGAGTGTATTTAACTCATTGCCGTGATAATAAATATCCTGTAAATGTAAGTCTGGAAACGTTTTAAATGAGATCTGAAATGCTTAAATATCCGTTTGATTTCTTTGTTTGGAAATATTCTTGCGCAGATTGGTTATTGAAAACCAATTAATTGCTTAGAAGATCTCCGTGACCGTGTTCTAAAAGATTATCAAACTATGATACTTGAAATAATCAAGAACCTCTCATATATGTTTGGCGATTTACGAGTGTCAATGAAATCATTTTAAATATTTCTACTGGTAATAAACTTTGGAACGTTGTATCTTGAGAATCAAGTATTCGCGGACCTGTTTGCATGATATCTTTTATTATTTCGAGTAGTTTGATAATCTTTCACAATACAGTCGGGAACATCTTCTGAACTCTTAACTGGTTTTTAATAAATAATCTGCCTGAAACATCTCCAAACGAAGAAATCAAACGAATATTTAAACATTTCAGATCTAACTTAGAACAAATTTCATTGCGATAAGTAGAATACACATCATTTCATTGCAAGCAAAGAGTATTCATGTTTCATAGTTCACATCTCCCATGAAGAACATCGTCTGCCCAATAGTCTCGGTAAAATATGAACTAAACATTATTCGAACATTATGAACAATTCTCCGTTTAATGAATGAAAAGCATATTTTGTAACCGGTTAGTTGAGAATTGAAGTGTTTCTTAATTCGGTTGGCGCGTAGTTCCGTTTAAAATGTACATTTCTGTATGTTCAAAATTTAATCTCATTCGCGCGAGCACAGAAGAGAACTTTCGGGGCAACGGTAAAAATTGTAAGTCACACGACGGCGGGATGAGTAAGGCGGGAGGGGGTGGGGGATTCCCTATAAGACAAACGCGCACGTTTAAGATTATGTTTCCGGAATGAAAAATGGTTCTAGACCGTAATCGAACTACCCGTCTAATTCGTCAAAGGAGTCTGTTCCATATAAGTTTCGTATGCCACAATGTCCGCGAGAACCATCGTGATAACGACCGGAAACGGGACACCCAATACTTTCTTTCGGTGTTCCGCGTGTGCATGAACAAAGCGCGTGCGCACGTGCAACGTGCTCGCTTCCGCAGTATAGCAAGGGCTAAGTATAGCCGGTTAGCCACGGGCATTGTTATTGCTTACACAGCGGGGGCGTTCGGTTTGGGATCCTTGTTTATGAAGGGTCTGTTACTTGCACAAGTTATAGTCTTAGGTGCATTCGGATATTACAACTCGCTACGGTCAAACAGTAAACGATCAACTACCTAAACGCCGATCAAGTAGGCGTATGTTAATTGCTTAATTCTCAAGATTTCTTCACGTGTTCTGTAATGACCATAAGAAAAAACGAATTACCGTTTAACAAATCTTTATTTAACTCACATTTTATTCTAAGGTTTTAAACTATGTATATTAATACGTTGATGGAACTGGGCTGTGTTTGATTGTGTGTAATAAGTAACTCTGAACTGAGACTGATAGACCGAGAGTCTTTTTTTTATTTAAAGACCGAGAGACTGTTTGCGATACTGTGGGAGCCCTTAAAGTATTTCGGGGCTAGGAGAGGGGATGGCAAGATAAGGCAAAAATCATGAAGGATAACAGTTGACGAAGATTGGGGATGACGTAGCGGGTAAGGTTCGATGTGGGGTATATTTGGTTGTTTGGAAATGTAATCGCATAGATAAGTGGGTAAGTACATTGCTGTTTTGTCTGCAATATGTGAACCGCGATATTGTTTCTTTACCTCTTACAACACAAGAAACTTGCTGAAACAAACATTGCTATAGTTTACGCAAATGAAATTTTGTGTACCCTGAAATAGAACCACAAGTATTCATGTTATCTGTTTCTTCATGTTATATTTTAAACATTGTTCAGGTAGACGTAGGAAATAAAGTTCAGGTAAATCGTTTATCAGATGTTCTCATAAATATTGCTGACATATGTCATGTGTAGTTAGTGTGCTCAATGTAATTATAAGTCACGAAACAAGGGAATTAATATGAACAAATACATTCTTCTTTATCTGCATAATTATGTGTATTCATTGAGAACAGTACCAGCATGAAATATTTGTTATTCATATACAGTACTGGATAAATGAAATCAGACAAGGATGCTTTTGTTTTTGTTTGTTGTTATAGCGACGTTACAAAAGTTCTGCTACGCCAAATATTTTCCTATTAGTTCCACACTAGCTTTCGTAAGAGTTACACGGAGACACCTACATATTACAAAGTATAAAGCAAATTGTATCTACAGGGTGTAACAAAAATGTTGGAGGACCCTGAAATTGGAGACTCGTGAGGTGATTTGAAACAAGTTTTTCTGTAGCAAAAATGTTATCCGAGGCTTTGTTAACAAGATATCAACGATAAACGCCGACCAATCAGAGCACGAGTCTGCCAGCCAAGTTCAGTCAGTACCAATCGCAGCGCGTAGCCAACGTTACCGCCGGAACTCGGCCGGCAGACCCGCGCTCTGATTGGTCAGGGTTTTTCGTTAATGTCTCGTTAACAAAGCCTCGAATAACATTTTTGCTAGGGAAAAACTTATTTCACATCACCTCACGAGTCTCCCATTTTGGGGTCCGATTTGTTTTTACACCCTGTATATTTGACTGGACAAAAGTGCTTAGACGTTTCATTGACAAGCATAAATTGTAATCTGAAACATGAGTTTCACGAGAACATCATGTCATTTTTATTTTATCTATTCAAGCATAATGCGAAGCAAAAGTTTGCCAAACATTTTAGAACCAAAAACCATACGAGGCTTAAATGGAGCGTCAGCAGTCATAGTTTCTTGATATATGTATATACGTTCCAAAATAGACGGTTTATTGAATAATAGAACAATCTGATTAACAAGGTCACTTAGAAAATATATCGAAGTATGGTTGATTTAAACAAATTACAATTAAGCATGACACGCGTTGATTCTGTAATTTAATATCAATGGTTACCCTAGTTAAAAATATTACATCAAAAGAGGTAAGTCCAAAAACATTTGTCTGGTACTGTAGCTAAGATTATTTAATAAATCATTGATTAACACATTCATTACCATGCGTCACACATGCGAGAAACGCAAAGTGCTGTCCAGGGCTTAGCGTCACATATCTGTGGCGAAGAGTAATAGAAATTTTAAACTTGGACTATGGTAAACAACTTTTTCCTTAAACGGTGGTTGTGGACATGTGTGAAGTACACCTTCTATATTCCTTTAACGCGCAATATAACGGATGAGATGAAAATATACGGTGCTATTTACAAGTCTAATGTTGCTACTGAAATTTCGACAAAAACGATTTTATAAAAAAATAAAACACTCCATTGATTATGTAACAAAAAGTAAAACAACTTTTATTTATATGAGGTTTTCAGAAATAATATCGTATGCACGTGTAAACCAAATGTATTTGTGAAGAGTTTTAGAGGAATATTAACAAGAATACTATTGAGTTGAATGATAGCGAAGAAACGTAACATTCTAAACCATAAATCAGTGATTAACAATTGAGAACTTCTGTATTGAGTATAAATACATATTAAAGAATGTATCCCAAAGTGTAGAACTAAATAAAATAGTAAGAAACACTTTCTTGTTACGACTAGTTTACAGGGTATACCAAAGATTATAGTACACCCGAATAAGAAACAGTAACTGAAGTAAAATTAAAACGAAAACCAGAAATTAATTTCTTTTATACGCGATTCTCTTTCCGAGAAGCAGTAATGTCAAATATTTGTTGGTATATTTGCTATTCGATATGGTTGTATTTGGAAGACGTGTCTGTCCATTATTAATTGTTTCTACTTCTCGTGCGCCACTACGTTTTCTGCTTACCATATTTTTTTTCTATAGTTTTGAATGGTGTTATTGAAAAAATAAATAATGTGCTACTGAAAGCATCTACAAAGAATTATACAAACAGAAATATGTAACAGATATATTAGTTATTCACAAAAATTATATTTTCACCTTACTTTGAGGTGAAGATTTACCTTGCATCTGGTTTTAACTCTCATTGTGGTTTACGTTCTGCCTAAGTTTGGAAAATGTTGGTTGATCGTCGTAACGAGTAAAGTTGTTTTACAGTGAATATTATCTTGCTCGAAATAAATGTGAAATTATTGATCGATTTTATGTGAGTTTTGCAATAGTTTATCCAATGCGATAAAAAGATACGATAAAATATGCACGTTAACTAATCGATTATGTTAATAAGCTTGCTCAATGTAGCGAAACATGAAAATTGAACGTACTGTAAATATTCAATCATACATTATCACATTCATTATTAATTTTAATAAATATAACGTTGTAAAATTATTTGGTGACCTAGGACGGAACAAATAGGTACTAGTAAAAACTTAAATCACACAAGTAATGAGTAGATGGAACAAGCTGAAAATTGTATATAAAAACTTTGGCAAGCGTCCTAGTATCGGAAGACGTGAATTAAGTTTATACATGAAGACAGACAAGAGTTTATATTAGTATATTTAGTTATTTCAACAAGTAGAGAGATCGAAATACAAGTATACATAGGTAATTTACTCTTAAATAATAACGTTTTGAATAGAGATCGTGGTTTTGAACGTGTATTAGAGACACACACGTGTACACGTGTAATGAATATATTCGTGCTTTAGTCCGGGTAGTTTTTAATGCACGGGTACTGACATACGCTAGTAGAAGTCAGTCCATGTCAAAATGTACAGCGAATTACGGTCATAGTGGATGACTGGTACACGTGTATTTCAATACCTGTGTGCCCGTATATTTCAGTAACCGTGTACTCGTGTAATAAAAACTACATGAACTAAAACACGGGTATACTAATTACACGTGTGTTTGGATACACGTGAAATCGAGGTCTTTAATTTTGAGTAGTGGTGTCATTAGATTGTAACGTATCTACGCGAATAAACGCAGTTACTAGAAACATTTCTGTTAATTAAAATTTCTAAATATTCCCTAAACTTTGTCATTTTATGAAGCTGCTCCCTGTAAGAATAAGGAACCTCTAAATATGAAGTTATCTCCTAAAATATAAAAAATATTTTGTAATGCAATATACAGGGTGTTGCGCTTTAAACAGACCACGTAAATATCTATCTGTGATAGCGGCAAAAATTTTTGGTGTCATTTTTTAATGGTTTTTTTCAAGGTCACCCATGTTTTTTTACGTATATGCAAATAAGTTCTCCTGCTGTATGTTATAACCAACATTATTATGCATTTATTCATGTATAATAGTATGACCTTAAAATGACTTTGAACTTTATAAAATTTTTACATCACTTATAAAAAATTTGCTCTAAAAATTTTCAATTCACTCATATAATTTTTTCCATCATTTGATTCGTTTCTTGTAACCATTTAAATTACGTAAAAAATATTTCTTATATGATCACAGAGAAGATATTCAGGGGGCCTGTTTTATGCGGCACACCCTGCATACAGGGTGTATCAGCTAACTTGATCACCTCGAATAATGACTTAACGGTACCCTTTATAAGATTTTGAGGCATGGAACTTGTGGGAGATTTTAGAAATTTCAAAATCACATTTTCTATTTTTTTTAACGGAATGATCCATTTATTGTACCATAGACCGATAGAGTATCAAATTCTGAGCAGAAATGTGTTGACCTTCATGCATCCTGAACCTAATAGTTAACGATATATTTTCAAAACATCCACTGTATGGAAATCGATGTATTGAAGTTGAGCGGCATTAGATCGAGCACCTATATTTATATGTATAGCTTCCAGATAGTAAGTACCTATTCAAAATTATTTTGTAAATATATCGTTAACTATTAGGTTTAGGACGTATGAAGATCAACATATTTTTACTCAGAATTTGATACTCCATCGATCTATGGAACAAAAAATAGGTCATTCCATTATGAAAAGCAAGATGACCTTGAAATCTCTGAAATGTCTCCACCCATAAAACAAGCACGTACCCTATAAGGTGTAACCCTCGATGCCATTTAAGTTCCATGCCTGTTCCGTCGTAGACCGAAACGACGGCTATACAGTACCGTTACTTTTTATTATTTTATTCCTTCTTTCAGTCAATTTATATATTTTCAAGACCGACCCCTTGCAATTTCGATTTCGTTGACAAAGGGAGTCAGAGACAAAAGCAGCGAACATTTGGTCTGCAGTCCGCCTCATGCGCTCGGTAACCTGGGACCCATCCGCGCCGGGCCTTACCGGGACGCGCTGACTCGCAGACAATATAGCCATAAACCCTACCGTTGAGAGACTCGAAAATTCGTCGCGGTCAACTCGCATCGTGACCACGTGCGCGATATTTTGCTGACGTCCGCTTCGCCCTGAAGGAGAGATTTTCCACCTCCACGTCACTTGGAAAAACCGAGAAATTTGCCTTCCCCTTCAGGGCATAACCAATAAGGAAGCGAGTTTTGGTAACGCCTTCATCGAGCTTGGAGGAAGCGCGACGTCACACGAAACTCGAAGAAACACTTGCATTCTATCAATCGTACACGAAGACGCACTTGCAATCGAACAGTCAATCGACAACATTCATTCGCACTCGAAGACTCGTACTCTAACATTCAGTCGTATTCGAACAGTCTTCCGGACTTAAACCATTTGTCGCGATCGTATCACATGTTGCGATTAGTACCTCGTAAATCATCCGCTCCATCGGTCAAACAGATATTTGTTTTATTCTCACTTAGAGAACATTGAATCAGTTGCCTAAAATTAATTTGGCGGGCAACAGTCGCAACTGTACGCGTACCACGACGGTCGAGCCTGGAACTTAGAACTCCAGGCGGATTCGAAAGAGAATCCACGCGGACGGAAGCAACAATGCCTCAAAATTTTCATGAAGCGTACCGTTAAGTCATTATTCGAGGTGATCAAGTTAGCTGTGACAATCTGTATAAAAAAACGAAAACGGAACCTAAATGACTGTACAATTTCAAGAAGAAAACATGATGAAGGTCTATGTCGAAAATTTATGTCGAACAAAAGCGTAAACATTGGTGTATTGAATTATTAGAGGATTACTGATGTAATGAATACAATGAGACACGCAACATGGACGAGTTATATGTGTTCATTAACGGACAGCAAAGGATGATACAGCAAAAAGTTTCATACTTAATTTTTCATCGACAAACATTTAATGCACTTAAGGGGTTGCTCTACTGTAATGAACCAAGCATATATCACATTTTATGAATTTTGTTTAGTTGAATAAAACTAACTACTAGGTTCAAGGTTTCTTAGTGTAGTTTGAATAGAAATGTGACGAAAAATAATTTTTATTAAACTTTCTAAAAAGTCTCTATCGTGTATATAGGCACAAGAAAGTGACCCCTTTAGAAATGGATGCAAATAATTCTTAATTAATATCAGTGTCACTATGGTCGGTACCAGAATTACTATAATAAATCATAAAGTAACAACGTGGCGCGTGTAAAAATATGAATTATCAAAATTAAGTAACTTTTGTAATCATTTTGCGATGTAAAAATTATGAACTTCTCGATAAAAAAATATGATTGTAGTAACCGCGAAAACCACTGATGCGTAGAATAACGTGTAAAAATTGCAGACCGATTGGTTGAATAGTTTTTCTTTTATTTTCCCTGCGCCAGTTACAAAAATAATGTTTCGGGAAAAACGCGTTTAAAATTTACACTAACAATTTCTCATACATATATTTACTTACAAAAAATCAGCTATAAGTGCCGAAATAATTGCAATTATACCATGAAAATATTTCAATACATTCTTGAATACAAGTACCTAGTTTTGAAAAATAGAAAGGAAGTCGATTTTCCAAAGTCTTAGAGTAGAATGACCTCATAAGCGGTGTTAAAAGAGATCATATAGAAAAATTACATTTTTAACGATATATGTACTTATAACATCCTAAAGTTCTTTAAGCTCCAGAATGTAGTTTATTGGAAGTAGAACAGTACCAGCACACTCTTGAGAGATAATTTAACCTTTAAGAACAAAAATTATGACAATAAATCCTCTTAAACTCAATATACAATCGTTCTATAGTATTGGAGTTTATAACGATGAAACTGAATTTTCGGACCAACTTTCCATCTTAATAACCAGGTGTCCCATATAATTAGTATAAGCGATTTATCATGAAATTTCATCGCTTCAATTATATTAATTTTGCGTTTCAATTCCTTTCCGATATGACGCCGTGCAGTTTAAGAAAAAATAAAGTGGAACGAAATGTTTTCTCTCGGCGGGGAGCGGGAAGGGGTAAAAAATCTCGAAACAGAGCATGTCGATGGGTACGCGCGGACCCGCTCAAAGCAATTGAAGCGATTTTTTCCGTATTTGGCCAGCACGACGAACCGCGCACTCGGACGTACGCACGCGAAAGTGCGTATGTATTCCGCGTATATGCATGCTACCTCTTCATAAAGTCATAACTCAGCCAAGCCCCCGGCACATCTCTCGGCATAACATTTAAAACGATTTCCGCTGGCAGCAGTGCCAAGACCGTAGCTGCGTTGTTTCGGGGATAGATTAACGAAACATAACGCCAGTACTCGCTACGGACTTCCAAGGGGTAGCTCTGATAATGGGAAGGGGCGTGTTGGCACTGCTCTGGCAGTTAAGCAGCGTTCAGTGCCGGCGCTTGTACTCTTCATCCCCCTACGGCAACGATCGATGGAAAATTTTCGGAGAGCTATGGTCTATTTCGTTTGAAAACATCCTACGACGTCGACGATTTATTTCGGAAACACCTGGTCCCAGGCAAGTTCGCCCAGAAACAGTTGGCATTAACGTCGTCCCGGAAATTCTCTGATTAATTCATGTCTCTGTAATATCTACCGGCATTGGGAAATAGGAAAACAATACGGGAACGGAGCGAAGATATATTAACTGGTACTGTGAAACTGTAACTTTCTAATATCGTAACAAATTACCGAAGGAATAACAATCTCAGTTTATTTTTCACCTTTATGTCTTCAAGTATAGACTGTATTAATAACACATCAATTATTTTCTTAATAAGAAGGAATTTAGGTTGACTTTTGGAAAAAGTAGATTATTACTTTGGTTCATACACGGTGTCACAGTTAACACGTCCATTTCGAATAATGATTTAACGGTACAGTTTATGAAAATTTTGATGCATGGGACTTCAATGGCATCAAGGGGCCTATCTCGTACGTGTTTTTTTGGTGGGTGAAGGCATTTCAGAAATTTTAAGGTTATCTTGCTTTTTGTAATGGAATGACCTATTTTGTGTTCCATAGATCGAGAGAGTAACAAATTCTCTGTAAAAATTTGTTGATCTTCGTTCGTCCTAAACCTAATAGTTAACGATATATTTACAAAATAATTTTGAATAGGTAATTACTATCTGGAAGCTATATAGATATAGGTGCTCGATCTAATGCCTCTCAACTTCAATACATCGATTTCAATACAGTGAATATTTTGAAAATATATCGTTAACTATTAGGTTTAGGATGCATGAAGGTCAACACATTTCTGCTCAGAATTTTATATTCTGTCGTTCTACAGTACAAAAAAATCAAGCCGACCTTGAAATCTCTGAAATGCCTCCACCCAAAAAATGCACATACCTTATAAGATGTGCCCATTGATGCCATTTAAGTTCCACGCCTCAAAATTTTCATAAAGTGTACCATTAAGTCATTATTTGAGGTGATCAAGTTAGCTGAGATACTACATATATACGTATAATAGATACGACACTATAATTTAATAATCTTTGTTATCAGGAGCAGACAGAAATACTCTTTGACTGTCTCGTTGCAATTGGCATACATTATATGATATTATTACACAGTAATAAATAATAAAGAAGTTGATGTGAATGAACAAGACAATGTCCCCTCTGGCCTCGTCCATATAAGCAGGACTGCGAAAATCTCATGTTGCCCGAGAACATTTGTAGAAAGTACGGAATGTCAGATGATACATCGCGGAGGCGGCTCGTTGCCCCCCCCCCCCCCCTCTTCGCGGCAACTCCCACCTCTTCTTTCAACCCTTACCATCGACCCTCTATTCCTTTCCGACCTACCCTTTCGGCATTAAGAGATTAACTTGTCATACCAGGCCATTTTAATATTCCAGATCGCCAGAATTAGCCAGGAAAGCGCCATACGGTACCAGCTATGATAATTATCTCTTAACATTACTGCAGCTTCGCCTCTTTTTACGCGAAGCCGTGCCACAGAAGAATTACGACAGTGAAGTTTTACGAACATTCGATGGATATGGGATCAACTGCCGTGCGAAATTGAACCGAGTGAGTCGGTGTTTTTGCAAAATTCAACGTTGGTTTGGAGCGATTCCAATGGTTTTCGGTTTGAATGCTATTCTACGAAATTTTACAGCTAATTTTTTCGGAATGATGTATGCAGAGCCTGGAAGTATTACATCTGGGCTAATAGGAGCACTCGTAACGAAAGATTTACATAACTTCGTCGGAGTGACGTAACCCTCGTATAATAAGTCGCCACAACTAAGATATAAGAAGTCCGAAAGTAGGTAAACTGCGCGCTAAATATGTAAACACTTACCCCTGGTAAAGTCCGCTTCTCATGCAGAGCGTTCTGGGCGCTGATTGCGCTGTCACGACTGTAGTAGGTAAGAAATGCACAGCCTGGAATGAAACGGAAAAACAGAAACGATTACTTCAAGCGAAACGAGAACGAGATTTCATTGATAAATTCTTCACTTTAAAGTAGAATTCAGTAAAGTCCTACTTCTCCTGACGTATCCTGCTTTTGACAAGGATAACATCGCCGTCAGAGATTGTATTCCAGTTATGACTAGTCACTACTCAAAGTTTTCTTATTTACTTTGAAGAAACAATTAGGTGTCATTATTTAAATAACATTAAATTTTTAATTAAATTCGATTTTCAATAATAATACTCCGAACATATATGGGTTTTATTGAAATTGAATTAATGTAACAAATAAAGAGTGTAAAGAGACATAGAGTAATATTACTACTAGTGTTCTTAAAATGAGCCTCGAGTCTTGAGCTTTAACAGCTCGAGTCGCGGTTCAAACCCTAAAGGCTCGAACCCTCAAGGTTCGAAGCTTGAGTCGTGAAAGCTCGAGTCTTTAATGCTCGAGCCTTTAAGCTTGAAGGCTCGAGTCGTATAAATTGTATGTAGTGAAGTAATGTACAGACCTTGAGTTTTCGAAGCCTAATGTTTTGACTTAACCTAAATGCTTTCAGTTTTTAACTCTAATATTACACGAATCTCAAGCTTTTAAAGCTTCAAGGGGGAATAATCGAAAAACGTCCAGAGAAGCGTGGTTTTTGTAAATTAGTTCTGCAACACCCAAACCTCATTAAACTATTACTAATAGGGTGATTAAATATATATTTTGGACAATACGTTAAATTTTCTTTTATTACAAAATACCTATGTATACTTGAGCAAGATATACGAGTCATAGGATGTTACGCGTCGAACAAAATAGTTTCTCAATTTGTTCACGGTTCATTGATCTTAGAGACAAAGTTGGGACATTTTTTTCGTTATTCACGTGAATTTCGACTTAATATTTTAGTAGAATATTTTCGAAAAATTATACTTTGAAAGTATATATAAAAAACTTAATTTTTTCCAATCGTCACTGTGTTATTCCACATTAAGTCTGAAGCTTTAAGGTTCAACCCCCTAGAACCCTTAAGTGTGCAATAATGGAATTAACACTAAATCTATAATATTATACTTTATACAATTTTTAAAAAATACAGCCATGACTGCAAACACATGAGAGATTGATACCAAGAAAGGGAAATGAAAAATGAAACAAAATAACCATTGAATAGTAGACGAAATGAAACATTGCTAAAAATTTGTCTGTAATGTTCAAAATATAGTATTATCGACTGAAAACATACTCTTACGCCGTGGGAGTCATAGATGACCGGCAGCAAGATTAATGTACTACGCATGATAAGTTTGCACAATACATATAATCATATTGTGTAATATATTATTATATGATTCTAATGGACAATCACTCTTTGGCGCTGAAGACAAAACCAGCAGAAACACGCTCGGCAGTGAACGTGTTAGCCTCGAGCTTCATATGATTTTAGCTTCGTAGCTTTGTAGCTTCAAAGACTCGAGCTTTATACAACACTAATTACTACTACTATTTAGAGCATTTCTTCCAGCTATTGACGTTGTAACGTGATTGTTTTTATACGTAACGTTTTGTATTACTTGTTATTTAAGTTTTTGTTGCTTATTATCAAAATCTTATAATATGTAATAGCTTATGTCTATCGGTAGGGTATTAGCTTTAGCTGTTGGATGGTCAAAGAATCATTGAAATCGACACAATAGTTTCTGATATTACTTCATTCAAATAGACAAACTTTACTGCTTTATAATATTAATAATATACTAACAGAATTCGGGAAAAATATGTTGTAAATATGTTGTAAAACTCGGTATTTGTGGTTATCGGTATTGATGGTTATCATACATTTTATTGGCATTCATTGTATGTTTATATATGTATAGCGTCCCCCGTCTCGTCTACGCCCGAGATAGTAACGTGACTGATTCATGATTATTAGAATATTTTTAAAGAAATTTAATTAATTTGGAAGAAAAAGCAGCAGCGCATGATCCTGACAGATTCGATCGTACTCGGGACATACATATATACATAGTAACAGCCAAAGAAACTACGGAAAGATACGCAAAAGTAATTTATACCCTAACGACCATTCTAACATATGTACAGTACCGGACAAATGACTTCAGACAAAGATATTTTTCGTTGTATTTGTTGTTATAGTGATGTTACTGAAGCGCTGCTCTGCGAAGTGTTTACGATTATTCCGTCGCAAGCTTTCGGAAAAGTTAGACGGAGTTACTCACGCACCACAAAATATAAAATAAGTGTTATCTGCATATAGCTAGAGAAAAGTATTCGGACGTTTCATTCACAACCATACATTGTAATTTGAAACAAGAACTTCATAAGAACATTATAATTGTACCTTTATCTTATCCATTCTCGGATGGTACGAGGTAAAAATTCAGCAAAAATTTTAAAACAAAACATCATAGACGACTCATATGTAGCGCAACGATCTTTACTTTCCCGATGTGCGAACAAACCCAAATAGACGGTATATTTAACAAAATAAATAATTTCTTCGAAGAGGACATTTAGAAAATGTATCGAGTATGGGCGGTCGCCCATTACAACCGAAAACAACAATTACACAAGACAGACGTTGATTATTTAATGTAATGCCAGTAGTATCCTTAATTCAAAAACTACAGGAAACGATTTTTGTCCGAAAACATTTGTCCGACACTTTATATATGTATATCTCCGCGATACACCCCGCGACAACTATTTGGTCTCACCCACAAAATTCTCGATTTTTCCTTTATATTCGATTTCCCGTGGTTGAGGACTGTTCTCCTTTCATGTCCTCCGGGAGACATTTATTTTTCGGGCATTATCTCAATACGATAGATTTTTTTTGGAACTTTCCTTCGAAAAGCCTATACAAAGAGTCATCACCCGCTTGGCCTCAGTTAGTTTTTCTGTGAACGTTGACCCGCTAAGATCGCGAAAGTGGTCAAGAAATTGTCAAATTGAAGTGAAGAAGTGAGTGAAATGAAAATGGAATGTAGAAAAACATTGCGTTTGGCTGAAATAAGTATCATAAGGACATTGAAGGACGAAAGATATTTCAACAGAGAAATTTTTAAAAGGATCAACAGAAATGGAAAAGTGATTGGGTAATAACTATTTGAAAGATCCTGATAAGTACGAAAGACAACGTAAAGGAGATTTGAAAACTGCAACCACCGACCGTGCAAGCCGACTTATCCTGCGAGAAGAATGAAACTCTTCACTCACGGTGTGACAAATCAAAACAGAATTGAGGACTTCGCCTAGTTTGAGGACGGTGCAAAGGATCGTCAAGGACAGTCCAGTTTTACGAAAACAAAAATTGAAGAAAAAACCAGCTCTGACCGGTGAACTCAGGTGAGAAAGGTTGAAGTTTGCCGAAGTGCATAGGTCCTGGACGGAACAGTGGAAGAGTGTTGTCTTTTCCAATGAAAAGAAATTCTGTTTGGACGGTCTCAGTGGATTTTGCTTATTATTTTCATGGCCTCCGAAAGGAACCAGTTTATCTCAACAGACATAACAGCCGTACAGGTGGTGTAATGGTCTGGGGAGCTATTCACTATATATAATGGGCCGGTACAACTGATTTTTATAAATTGAAGGATGACTGGTGAGGACTACAAAAGAATATTTATTGGCGCGAAGGGAGAAATTGAACGGATAATGTGAGATGCAGAGTGGGTCTTCCAGATAGATAACGTGACCGTTCACGCGGCAAAGACAGTAAAGCAGTGGTTCTATCAAGAAAATATCAATGTCACGAAATGGCCAGCAGTATTCCCAGACCTTAACATTATTGAAAATGTGTGGGGGTGAATGATTAGGCAAATCTACGGTGGGGGACAGCAATATGAAAATATTGACAGTCTCAAGGAACAGTTGAAAGCTTGTTGGAATCAAATATCCCCCAGAAGTATTCAAAATTTGTAACACAAAAATTGTTTTAAAAAGCCGAGTTCCATTTGCACTTCTTCCAACCCCTTTTTTCCATGTACAAGTTTAAAAAAAAGTTTTCACGGCCTGACGCCAAACGAATGACGACCCTTTATATAGGTTTTTCGAAGGAAAGTTAAAAATAAGTAAAAAATAAATGTCTCCCGAAGGGCATTAAAGGAGAACAGTCCTCAACCACCGACAATCAAATAATAAGGAAAAATCGAAACTGTTGTGGGTGAGGCCAAATAGTTGTCGCGGGGTGTAATTCAGTTTTCTTGCGAGAAAGCGCGCGAGAAGATTCGCCACCTGGTAGTAACATCGCGATACTGCTACGTGCGATGTATCTCGCGGGCCCAATATGCGCATGCGCGGGCGAGTAACAGTCGTATACGCGCGTCACGTGAAGCACAGAACAACTGTACACATGACAAAATTTACATATAAATTATATATTAATAACGCGTTTTTGAAATATGCTACATATCCTATGTATGTCCTAGAGTATTCAGGGATAACGTGTTAAAAGAGGAAGATCGGTTCAGTAGTTCTAGAGTTTCGCGTGAAGATAAACGGCTCTCTACCCAGGCAACCAAACCTGCAGAGCCAAATTTTGTCCAATGCCTGTTATATAGTTATGGTTATATGTTTGATGCAAGATTTGCTATAAACAACTTGAAAAAAAGCATTGTGACGTAAATCGCAACTAAGATAGAGGTAAAGTATTTTTAAGTTCAACGCAAAAGGAAGTGTCTATGGAAGTTTTATCGGAAACCCGATAACTATTTCGCAAGTTAATGTGTCACAGTAATTAGATGTAAGCGACTGAAACTTTTTCGCTGCATAATTACTAGTGGGAGAGCATTTACAAAACTTTTTGCATTACAATTTTTTTTCACGTCGCGTCGTGACAAGATCACTCGACAAAAATGTTTGTGCCTCACGTAGCCACCAAATCAAGCTATTAACTGAATTCTTTGAACTTTCGGTTTGTCGTACGGAAATAAACGTGACGTTTCCATGGGAAAGAGACTCGAACGGCTCTCGGAAGATCATTTCCTGCTCTCGTCGATAAATAAAGTTGAACTCGCTTGATTCAGCAGAGACAAGGGAGAGCAGATGCCCCCAAGATTTATTGAAATTTAAAATGCATCGTTAACCACGGCCGCTTTATCAGCGCATACATTGACGAATCGTGGCTCGTAATATTATACCGCACGTCTCTCCGCTACGCTATCATTTTGGTCAGATAATAATATCGATATAGTGACGGAAATTAGCTACTCATACCCACGAGCGTAGTACTCACGCAAACTTTGCATTACTTAGAATCAGGTCGATATGTGTAATTCATGTAAATAACCGTATATTAGTCTTAATTCACTATTCGATGAGCTCGGTATAAAGGACTAGCAGTAGGAGAGACTGATATAAAACCAGGGTTCTAATAATAAAATTTCATAACTCAGACTTTAATAAAATAAGAACTAAAGTGAAATGGTGGTTTATTGAAAGAATCACTTCATCAAACAATATCTTACATCTAATTTTTTGGAAAAAAGAATGCCAGAAAATAGCGAAATTAAATATACTTTGTATGTACGTGTTTGCCCCATAGCCTGTATGAAATCGGATACCGTAACCGATATACAGTATCGGACTAAACTATTACCACTTTTCTAACTTTTTTATTTCTATTATTTCTTAACATCAAGTTGAAACCTTAATACACTGGGTTTTATGCAGCTTTTCATTCTCTGTCAAAATATATATTATTAAACATATACTATAGTTCTAAGTCGGCGTTAAAAAATAATATGAATAAAACAAATCGAAAAAGTAGTAACTTTTCTGTCCGCTAGTGTATACATATATCTCCCTAGCATTTATGGCAACAGAATTCAACCAATTCTTCAATCTCCAACCATTTTATTACAGTTTATTTACACTTCAATATACGACAAATAGTATAATTTATACTAAAAAGTGTTTTCTATCAATGTCAGTAGTTGTGAAGTTTGCAAACGATTGAAAATTAGAGTAAAAGCCTCAAAAACGAGTCCCATTGTAATGATTTGACATAGATTTCACCACCACTGTTTTCACCAAAAACGATTCATCGAAATGAGGTTTGATCGACATTAATCAACAATAGTGTTTATCGACAACAGCTCCTCCTGAAAACAATATTAACCGATAATGGCATTCACCAAAAACAACGTTAACCGATTGCTAACTTCTACAGGAACACTGACTCATAGTCAGTCTGTGTACTGATTTAGCCTATACTGCTTCGGATATGTTAAGATGAGTAATAATTAGTCTTACTAAGATTGTGTGATAGTTGTACAAAACATGTCTTCACCATCTTTTGAGACCAGTGATTCTGTTATGACAGAAGCTATATTATCAACTAGAAATAAAGAAAAAATTTGTGTTGACAGTTACATACATAATAAAAATAAAAATAAAAATGACCTGTACTATTGAATATGGGAAAAAAGTGGAACAATGGGTAATAGTTGCGAATGGGCAGCTGCTGCCAATACGCTGGATTCAAATAATAAATATATTGTTCGAAAGCATGATCTACTGAAGGACACCATGTTCCTGTAGCGTCATGCTCTGATATACTGAAAACATGGAACAAAATATAAAAATTATCAATAAACAGTAATTAAAAGCCATCTGTTATTATTAGAAATGTAAATGCAGAGGTAAAAAAGTTCAGGACATATCTTCCAAACAATAAGCATGTAGGTGAACAAATACAACATGTATGAAGGAAAAGTAAAGTTAAAGAACCGCAAAATGTATGTTGTTGTCGGTCAATGTCTTCATCGGTTAATACTGTTGCCAGGGAAAGCTGTTGTCGATAAATACTGTTGTCGATTAATGTCGTTTTCGGTGAAACGTGATATCAATGAATTGACGGTGAAAACCAGGGCTTGAAAACTGTTATGATTTCGGTTTAGGTTCTTGAAACAGTTATGAAGAACTTTTATTCTGAATAACTGTTACGAAGAACCTAAATTTCAGGTTATATAAGTTTCAGTTACGGTTCCTATATCAGCTCCCATATCAGTATTATTCAGGTTCTATATCAGTTCTATAACAGTTATTTTTTAGGTCCTATATCAGTTCTATAACCGTTATAGAACCGATTTTCGGATCGATTGTACAGTAAATGAAATCACAACATATTATTGCTATATATTACTGTGTATCAGCACGATTTTTTAACGTTTCTTATGAATAAGTAAGTAAATATACAGGGTGAGGCACTTAAAACCGGCCACCTGAATAACTTGGCTGCTATTGGTGATAGGAAAAAATACATCAGGCCAAAATTATTTGGTATCGAGGGGCTGATCATTCGATATTACTAGTTTTTTGATAGGTGGAGGCGTAAAGGAGATATGAAGGTCATCTCTGTTTTTTTAAATAAAACGGTATGTTTTTTTACTTACATTCTAATAGAGTATTTCAAGACGAATACAATGACCTATTGGAAAGGTCGTATTCGTGGTCTGGGTTCAGCCAATTGTGATGGAAAATAATTTACTTTGAGGAAATGGTCGAACACTTCTTTGCCGTCTCTGGTTGTTGATATTATGACTTCATCTCTGTCTCGTGATCTCTTGTTATGGGTCCTTTAATGGAAATAAACATTCAATCACGCTGTACGCTTCATCTGTACATACTACAATTAGTCGTTTATGAGAACCTCTGCCGAGCGAAGTGTATCTTAACTTTCCGAAATGCGTTATTCAATAGCGGAGAAAGTTTTTTTGTTTTTTTTTATTATTCCCCTGTTTAATTTACAGTTTGTTTTTATTACAAACATTAGGTAAATTGTTCTGTCGTTTTGGTACAGTTAGCATGTAGGTACTCTCCCATTGGATCGTATTTGGGTTTGGGAAAGCTGCGATGTGGTCAGGATGTAAGATTAGTCGGATGTGTTTTCTTTAGCCTTCTTGTAATATGTGTTTTGAGTGAATTGTTCGCTGTGTTGTTCGGATGATTGTCTAGTCTGACTTTATATCTTCTCAAGTAACTTTCTATTTCTTCTTTAACTGATTTGATTCCAAGGTCATTTCTAAGGGCTTCGTTACGGATATACCACGGAGTATTGACTATCGTACGTAATATTTTGGACTGTGCTGCTTCAATCTTTTTAGCGTGGCTACTAGCGACTGTTCCCCATAGCTGGATGCCATACGTCCAAATAGGTTTGATGATCATCTTATATATTAACAATTTGTTTTCTGGAGATACCTGGGAGTGTCTGCCTGTGAGCCAGTACATTTGCCTTCTTTCCGTTTTTATTTGTTCTATTTTCTTTTGTATATGATGTTTCCATGTTATCTTTGTGTCTAGATGCATTCCAAGGTACTTTACTACGTTTGTTTGTGGTATATTTTTCTTGTTCGGAGTAACTGGTGCAGGTATCTGCTTTTTTAGTGTAAATGTAATGTGGTTGGATTTTTCTTCGTTTAATTTTTATTTTCCACTTCTTGAAGTAAATATAATAATCTTGTACTTTGTGTAGGGTTCCTTGTAGTACTTTCGATGCTGTTTCTGGATCTTCATAAATAGCTAGGATTGCCGTATCATCTGCGAATATAGGAAACAGGCTTGTTTCGGGGGTGGTTGGTATGTCCGTAGTGTACAGGGTATATAAGATTGGTCCTAATACACTTCCATGCGGTACTTCCGCTTTTATTACAAAAGTGTTTGAGATCGCGTCTTGTATTTTAACTGCAAAAGTTCTGTCAGTTAGATAGGACTTGAATAAATAGTAGCATGTTGGCGAGAAGTTTTTTGCCAATTTGCAGAGCAGTCCTTCATGCCATATCTTGTCGAAGGCTTTTTCGACATCGAGAAATACCGCGGTGCAATATTTTTTGTTCTCGATGCCTGTGAGTATGTTGTTGACCACTCTGTGTACCTGCTCTATTGTTGCGTGTTTTTTTCGGAATCCAAATTGATGGTCAGGTATCAGGTTTTTTTTCTGCTACGATAGATATCAGTCTTTGATGTATGATTTTTTCTAATACTTTTGATAAAGTCGGAAGGAGAGAGATAGGTCTGTAGGATGAGGCTTGTTGTGAATCTTTACCAGGTTTTTGTATCATGATAATGCGTGCTTCTTTCCATTGTTATGTTTTTTTGGATATTGCGAAGTCCAGTAAATCAGGTGCTTTGTCGCTTGCTTGTGGCCAGTAGGTTGCTCGAGAATTCTAGGAGTCGTTGTTTTTGATCCCCAGAAAGGGTGGTTCGCATTGTAGTCTCCAGCTGCAAGGAATCTTGTACCAAGGGAGTTGAAGAAGTCCTTGTATTGCTCATTATTAATTTTATGTTTTGGTGGAATGTATACTGCAGCAAAGTTTATCGTTCGATTTTCAATTGTGACTGCTATCACTGTTGCTTGTATGTAGGGGTGTTCTATTTTGTTATGTAGGTGATGTTTAATGTTATTTTTAATTATGACTGCCGTACCTCCATGGGCTTGTCCTGTAGGATGTTTTGTGTCGTGTATTGTGTAGTTTGGTATTTTGATGTAGTGTTTAGTGGTTAGATGCGTCTCCGAGATTAGCATGATATCTATGTCGTGCATTGAGAGGAATAATTTCACTTCTTGTAGTCTCTGGGGGAGGCCATTAGCATTCCAGGCAGTAATTGTTGTTTTATGCTCCATTTTTGAGACTTGTTTAGCACGATTGTTGATAAGATTTTCAACATAGTGTTAATTTGCTGTGACTGTTGTTTGATTAGGTTTGTTTGTTCGTTAAATATTCCTATTAAAATTTCCGTGTTTTTTGTTGATTGGATAATTAGTTGTTTGATTTCGTTTATGTCCGAGCTGCTGAAGTAGTTATTTGTGGGACTTGAGTTTATATATTGTCGTTGTACTAGCGTATCTGTTTGAACAGGATTGTGATTCCGGGTTACTTCTGCGAATGTTTTGTTTTTCGGTTGATTACTGGTAATGTCTTCGATGTTTGGGTTCTTAGTTCTTGTATTTGATTGGCTAGGATGTGGTTTTTGTCTAAGTGCGGGGAACATTTTATGTTGTATCTGCTTTCTGACATTGCAGTCTTTATAATTTGCTGGGTGATTACCTTGGCAGTGTACGCATTTGACATTATCTATTTTTCCTTTAAATGGACAGTTTCTGGTGAGGTGATTATTAGCACATTTAACACATGCAGGTTTCTTGTTGCAATAGTTTTTGCTGTGACCGTACTCTTGACATCTAATACACTGCGGGATTTCCCGCTTTGCTCTTGGTGGCTCAAATGAAATTATGGTGTTTAATAGTCTATTAATTTGGTAGATATCTTTGTTGTTGTCTGTTGGCTCTAGCTCAATGATAAATAATGGCAGTGGCATTTTCGTGTCGTAGTGTACTATGTTGTTTATTGATCTCACTGTGTGGTTTAGGCTTTTAAGTTAAGATCTGCCATGTACGGCTATTAATTTCACACAAACACTAATTACATCGAACTTTGCCCTCTTATTGCTTTCATTACTACATGATCCTTCAATATTTCTTTTGTGTTGTTCTTTCTCCATCACCGCAATAGTAAATTCATTCGGATGATAATTTTCCAGATGTTTTAAAAGGTTTGTATGATGATTCTGCAATTTCGAATTTACAAAATAAAAGAAAAGAGACGATGACGAACAAACATGCAATACTCTGCATTCAAAATATCATATACAGGGTGCCTAACTTGATCACCTCGAATAACGACTTAACGGTACACTCTATGCCAATTTTGAGGAGTGGACCTTAAATGGCATCAAGGGGTACATCTTATAAGGTACGTGTTTTTTTTATGGGTGGAGGCATTTCAGAGATTCTAAGGCCACCTTGATTTTTTTTAACGGAATGACATTTCTTTCATAGCATAGATCGATAGTGTATCAAATTCTAAGTAAAAATGTGTTCTCATTTATACGTCCTAAACCTAATGATTAACGAGATATTTACAAAATAATCACTGTATTGAAGTTGAGGGGCATCAGTTCGGTATCTTCCAGTCCGATATCTTCCAGTTAGATCTGTTCCAGTTCGATATCTTCCAGATAGTACATATGTACGTATTAAAAATTATTTTGTAAATATCTCGCTAACTATTAGGTGTAGGACGTATGAAGGTCAACACATTTTTACCCGGAATTTGATACTCTATCGATCTGTGGTGCTCAAAATAGGTCATTCCGTGAAGAAAAAATCAATCTGACCTTGGAATCTCTGAAATCCCTCTACCCATAAAAAAACACGTACCTTATAAGATGTGCCCCTTGATGCCATTTAAAGTCCACGCCTCAAAATTTTCATAAGGTGTACGGTTAAGTCATTATTCGAGGTGATCAAGATAGCTTAGATACCCTGTATAAGTATGTACTTACCGAAATTGTCGAACAACAATTTTCAATTGTACATTGTAATTTGTTCGTATTATCCCATATTTTAAAATACATCCGCACAACGCCACATTTTTTCTACCCATTGTATTGTATTTCGTAAATTGTTTTTGTGAAATTGATCAACTTATACTAATACTAAATTACTAAATATTAATTTATTACTATTGTTATATTGTACACACACTATATTACACTAATCTAACATTACATACTAATACAATAATTATATTGTTTCGTCTGGAATGGTTGGCCGGTATAAGAGGTATTAGAAAATAATTATCTAACAATACAAGTAATGGACAGTATGGTGGTTATCTACGATCTGACGACCGAGCGTCTTCAATGGGGGTGTAGGGGTAAGACATCGTTATGGCGACAAAGGTGCGTAGATGGCCAATCAGCTGTCGTCGGTGTCGACAATCGCGACAGTTTGGAACTGATATAGAAGTTAAAAAATAATAGTTATAAAACTGATATACAACCTAAAAAATAACTGTTACAGAACTGATATAGAATCTAAACAATACTGATATGGGAGCTGATATAGGAACCGTAACTGAAACTTATATAGCCTGGAATTTAGGTTCTTCGTAACAGTTATGCAGAATAAAGGTTCTTCATAACATCTCTCAATCGGAACTTTTATATAAGAATTTGGAACAGTTATTTTCGGAACCGTTTCAAGCCCTGGTGAAAACAGATTCAGTGAAATTTGCGTCGACGATTTCAAAGGAACCCCTTGAAAATAAAGAATGTGAAAATTTAAAACCATTTTAAAAATAATAGTAGGTCCCGGTTTTACCCAGGTACCCAGTTTTGGGCAAAATGTCTGGTACCTTACACTGACATGAAGTTTCCTCCATCAAAATGTAGCAATAATATTCTTTAACTCGACCTACTTATTCCTCTGTGAATGAAGTTGGTAATGGCTGCAGTTCCAAAAAGATTCACCTTACGATACTCATGAAATTCAATAAAATTGTCGAAATACTTCCAAATGGTAAAAGGTTCGTCGGCGCATTTGAAAATCAACCGAGATAACGCTAAAATAATGGGGTAATTATTCATTGTCAGTTTAGACGAAGTTCCTCCCTCTGCACCCAGCTAAAGCGTGTTTTGTATCACATTATCTGGGTGGGCGACATATACAACAATTGGTTTGAGTAAGGTTAGGTTTAGTTTTCACTTCAGTTTAAATATACATTATACACAGTGTTAATTTCTCTGTACCATATTTCAAAGAGGTGCCATTCCTTATCTGTGGTATGTGAATTTCTGTAAATAAACGTATTTATTATTTTTATATTATCTCCGTTATTTTTCAATTGCGGCAAAAAACCTTTTCAATATGTTCACTTATTTGGGACGATTTTATCAAGTTTCATGGAAATCAGAGGGTGGGCCACCTCGGATCTATGTCCTTGGTAGTAATTCTCCGAGAGCGATACTCACGCACGAAGCTCTCTACATTCACCACATGAAACTTTTCAATTAAAGACCGGTAGACGCATCGATTAAACGTTAAAATTCCTTCCAGCATGTAACAAGTTAATCGAATCGTTTATTCGCCGCCCGCCCTGAAAACCATCTCGGGAGCAAAGGAAGTATCGACATTCTCATCGTCGTAAAATTAATTTTCCACAACGACTCGGCATAGCGGGTTAAAACGATGGTAATTAACCCTAGAATTGGACGGTGCCTGAACCAGGCCATTATCGGCTATCGCGCTGTCGAGCAAACCTCCTGGGACCGCCTTCCTATCGGTCTGAGGATTTATTCAAAGGGCGTCTTCGTCCTATCTGATCTTCATTTGACTATCTCAACACACTGAGATGGATGTAAGCAAGCACGCGCGCCGCCAGACCCGTGGACAGAACTCGGTCTTAGATCACGTACTATTTACGATCCGATACTATCGTGACTGCCCGATAGTCTTGATCTGTCTATAACCGTGACTGCTACAAATGCGAAATCTATTAAGTACATCGGAATGGAAGTTAATCACACAAATTTTGTGAGCTACCTGACATTTTAACTTTCAATTTAGTATTTGTAAATGATTGCGTGTAGGTCATCTTTATAGTTAGTTTCTGACCTCTTTTTCCTTAAGCTTTCGAATAATAAAAGGTCACTACTTAATTTGACGTTTTTGACGAGATAATAAAATAATATTTTTATCGATATACCTCATAAAAAAAACCTTTGGAGTCTTTATAATGGTGGCTATCTCATCAGCAGCTTTATATCCTTTTAAACTGTAAAATTTTCACCAGTAGATTACATTCAGCATGTAATTGTTGTTGAAATGAATTTAATCGAAATCATTGTCATCTTTTTCTTGAAAGCGAACGTACGGAATTAATGTGTTTCTTGTTAGAGGAAGCCATGCTGCAAGGACTGCGTAAATCTCAAGGAGGTACATTCGAACAATTATATCATAAGGGTACATGATTTGAGAAAAACAAAGTGTGCAATGTTTTTTCTGGTTGTGATTATGTGATTAGAAGTCAGTGGTTATGTCGAGTGTACGTTTTACACTGAGAAGCACGATATTTTCATGCATATCGTATTAATTTTTACCATTTTGTACATAAATAATGTCTTATAACATAGTGAACTTCTTAAAAATATAAATAAATGATGAATTCAAACAATTCTTTTACTATACAAAATATTAATACCAGTTTATCTCTATCATTCATTGTCTTTATAGTAATATACATTCAGCTGTATTTTGATCATTAACTGAAGGTAGAGCAACATTAAATTTAGCGTATGAAAATACAAAAATAATTTACTGGTTTAACTAAATTGACGTTGGTCTGAAAATTAATAGCACGGTAAATTAGTCGTTTTGAGTTACCGAATTTGTCAATTAAAATTTCTATCTGGTTCCAATAGTTTAAGAGATATTCGATCAAATAGATTGCCATCTCCGGCGTTAAGGATTGTTATCATTCCTTTAACGTAAACGATCTTGTCTCCGTATTAATCTACCAAAATATTAACTGTTAACACATTTCACAAACATATTTGCTACGTCTGTAGATACATTTTGGTATCGATCCTAATACCAAGACTTCATGCCACTGTTTTCATTTTGCATACGTTAAAGAACACTTAACTTAGCTTTACTTTATCAACAGTCGCGCATGTTACGGTCTTGATTTTTTGTGATAGCAGTTCGTATTTAATATCGTAATGCAAAAAAATGCAACATATTAGACGAAGCCATGTGCCACATCGCTACAGTTATACAAAATGCAAATACGCCATTGCTGCTATCATTTTATGCAGAGATCGAATCTGTATTACAGATACCCATGAGATACCAATATTTTTATGTAATTAGTAATTGTGTTATAACGCAACAACCCTGATACTATTAATGTTGATATTACACCATCAGAGGATAATAATATCGGCATAGTTCTGCATGGGTGCCTATAATTCCTGGATAATACAGGCAAAAATACTTGACAACTATATCATTACTTACAATTAGGAAAAAGGAGTTATAAGTAAAGTTCGAAAATTCTCATCTAACAATGAAAATTATACTGTATTTGCAATGAAAATACAAACTTTACCATGAACGAAATTAAAAATGTAACAGAAGAATTAGAACCAAGAAAAGGACAGTACGAAATGAATGATGGAGTTAGGAAGAAAGTATAAAGACATTCTCTGAATTTCCACCTTCCAAATCTAACCAAGGAACATACCGAACTCGGAAATTCAAAAAATTCTGAAAGTTTGTGAATATGTAGTGGATTTCTTTCTGATTATACCGCAATTTTTGTTTGCTGCCCAAATTCACTCTAAAGAGGTGAGATTAACCCCTAAAATTCGGATATTTTGCGATTTTGTGTTATAACTCGTGAACTGTAAGAAATAGAAAAGCAGTTTCAAGACAAAAGTTACTTCTTTTAATTAGATCTATCAAATGGTAAAAGATTGATCAATTGTTTAAACAATTAGAAGAAAGTTATGAAGAAAAATATCAATAATGTCTTTTAAAATTCGGTTTTTCGCGTAAAATCTGAATTGATGGTTTAAATAATATAAAACAGCATAATCCATTTTTTTTCGTACCCATTCAACCTTTGTTGTATCGCTGAATTGTGTTCCTCGACAATCGAAGGACTTCTGGATTTCATTGTAACGTACCCTAAGCTGCACGACGAGCAATGTTCTTCGAACGTTTATTAGGAAATAATACGCAACGCGTAGAAAAGAAGTAAGATAATTTATATACTATTGTCCCGCATCAAAGTGTTATCACATGCTTAATGTTGTATGGAGCATTGATAATGAGAATATATTAGTATTCAGATCGTATGATACATTATTTTCAAGGAAAATGAAGACGAACAATTGTTAGTAAAACATTTCACTGTACAAACATGTTTTCTCCAGACGTGATAAAGTAAGATACATATACATATGTATGTACAGGGTGGTTTACGCAACTTCTTCACCCTGAAGAACTTCTAAAGTATGCATTGCATGGAAAAATTTTTTATAGAAAAGTTGTATGGTTTGAAGGGATACATTATGTAATGTATATATTTTTTTTGTAAGTGGAGGCGTCTCGGAGATTTAAAGGTTAACTTTGTTTCTTTAAATGGAATGCTATACTTTTTATGTCAAAATATCGAAAAGCATTAAATTTTGAATAAAAAAATACCTTTATTAGCCGTAAACCTAATAATTAATGAATAATTTCACTTTGCTTCTTGATAATGGTCTGTCTATGCGTAATATCAAGTTGGAGATTCAATACCAGCAAAGATTTCCGTAAAACCTCGGAGTTTATGTGACATTGTCCATCACATTGTTTATAACTTTTTTCTAATTATTTAAACAATTGATAAATTTTTTTACCATTTGATAGATCTGATTAAAAGAAGTAAATTTTGTCTTGAAACTTTTTTTCTACCTCTTACAGTTTGCAAGTTATAATACAAAATCGGAAAATAACCGAATTATCAGGGGTTAATTTCGCCGCCTTAGAGTGAATTAGAGCAGCAAACACAAATTGCGCTGTAATAAAGAGGAAACTCCCTACATACTTACAAACTTTCAGAATTTTTTGAATTTCTGGGGTCGGGATGTTCCCTTGTTAGTTTGACATGTACATCCACCTTACAAAGGAGTTGGATGTAGATACCTCATAGGCAAAAGGATTCGCAACTTCGGCGCACAATGTCAGAAAGTATAATCCTTTGCTTCTAAACACGCTAAGCGATATCCAAAACAGATGTTCATTAACGAAGTTATAGCCATTTATGGACACGCTTGCCTTTGTATGGTTTCATGCTTTTTGTGTATGACGCCGTTTAAATTGCTCTTCAAGCAATGAATTGTGAAACAATAATATAGAAAAGTTCATGGTGTTTGTTTGACAAGAATAAAAATAAAATAATATTGCAAATACATAATAACAAGTAAGGAATAAACAAAAATTAACAATAAATAATGGTATTAACATTTCTTATTTTCTTCGTTGGCTTTTATCAAAGCTTTGCATCTCTTAGACATGGAATTAATTAATTTTTTAATCATTCGCAAGGAAGTTTTTCAAACCACACTCTTTAAATAACTTCTTTTAATTTTATATTGTCCCTGGGCTTCTTTTTTGTAGTAGCATCTCCAATTATCTTCCATCAATTTTAAATTGGATTTAAATCAGGACTGTCAACCGACCATTTTGATGTGGAAATTTATATTTATGAAACGATTTAACCTAGTAATTAAAAATGAATAATTATAGAAAAACTAATAAACTGTTTAATATAGAAAGAAAAGTAATGTATAGACACTACTTTGCCCTGGGAGAAAATGCTGAATCGTCTTGAAAAATGCAATTTTCTACTGATTCCAGGACTGAAGGTAAAATGTTTCTTGTAGAATGTTTTTATATATTTTACAATTATTTTATACTAATTAAAAGTAGTCCCTTTTCAAAACATTAACGCAAAGAGTAACAGTCACATAACATCCATCGGAAATTATACTCATGTCAGTGTGCATAAAAATAAGGATATTTGCTGAAGTGGCAACAAGTAGTAAAAAACTGCAACGGTACAATATTACGCATACCCTGAGCTGCAGTTTTAAAAAACGAGCGGTGTTTGATCTCACTTGATGGGAAACTTTTTGTTTAACAATAGACAAAAATTGAATATGGTTTGAATACTCATCTATAACAGCTTTCAGAGTTCATATTTCAAATAAAAATAGTGCATATGATACTACATCATAATATATTAAATTTTTGTTTAAAACAGTTCTTTCTACCACTTCTACTTTAAGAGTTATACGCAAAAAAGTAGGAGTGCCTATTTGATTTTGAGGTTAGTTTCACACCCTTAAAGAGCGCTTGGGTACGGATTAAACATACAGTTATTCTTGTCTAGAATCACTACAAACCCACAGAATTTTATTCCAATCCGCGAGTCGACGCTCGCGATGTTCCCTTCTTAGTGACAATAAGTAGAAACTAAATGTAATGCTCAAACGTGTTAGCTTACTTACAATTAATCCTATTCAATTGCACGTGTATCTAGCATATTTTCGAATGCGATTTTCTCGAAAGCAAAGTATCGTATGAAAAAATGTTATTCCCCATTGTCGACTTATTTTTGCATGTGAGATCACATCCTTTTGTGGTTATACCAACAATTTGGAGACAACCTGTATATGTATGTATACAAAGTGGCTCAATAACTATTACTACCTCAGATATCTTCGAAACTATAAGGTTCACAGAAATATTTGTTTAACCAAAATTGCACAGTACGAAGATATCCACCAGATGGCGCTAATAATATTTTTGCAGATAGAGGTACTTTGGATATTTCAAGGTCACCTCCATTTTTTAAATGGATCGGTATATTTTTGTTTCCGTAGAATGATAGAGCTTAAAACGAGTCCAACGACCTATTACATAAGATCATAGTAGGTGTTTGAAATGATGACCGTCACTATCAATGCAACACTCGATTCTTTTTGTGACTGATTGACGTGCAAGTCCTATAAAATCAGAACTTATTGACGCACAGGCTGCAATAATTCGCTGTTGCATGTCTTGAGGTGTAGTTGGAACTTCTTTGTACACTTTATCTTTCAATGTTCCCCATAGAAAGAAATCTAGAGGTGTCAAGTTTGGTGAACGAGCTGGCCGCGATATTGGACCGCCGCACAGTGAGGTATTTGACCCGAAAAGCTGGCCAAACCCCAAATTTTATCTTTGTTGACAATGAATGAAACTTTGTCCCTATGTTCCTAAGAATGAATAAAAGTAAACTGCTATCTTGGTTTTTCGAAAACAGCAGTATTTAGCAACAAATTGAGGCTTGAAAGTCAACAATTTTTATGCTTGAAGAAAATGCGAAGAAACCTATATTAAGAAAGTGGTTTATTAGAAGTGTAGTGTTAAAGAAGAGCAATAACAACATATGTAGGATATAGAGGCAGGAATGTATAGTAATTTCGGCACCTTGCTTCCTACACCTTTTTGTGTGGTTTTGATAGAATAACAATTTGAAAACAGTGTTTTTTTTTGTAAAATCAAGTATAGAACATTGAATTACTTTTTTGCACCCTAAAGTAACCCTTTACATTTGATATATTTTTATCCTTGGTCATTGCTTTATATATTTCTTGAAAAATTAGGTGCTATGAGATGCTAACACTATAATTCTGTTCAAAAGTATCTCCTCACTTGTGCACTAGTGAAAAATTATTGAGATTCAATGTTCCATAATTTTGTTAATATTCGTGAGAATTTGTTTAAATGAAAGGCAAATTAAAACTCAAACCTTCTACTTTTTGAACCTTTCATTCGATTTTATTTAACTTGGTGCCCAAGAGGTAAAATCTTCCCATAAAAAGAGGACCTTCAAATTGTAAAATTTTGTTCATATTTGAAAACGGATGTTCCTCGTAGAAAACAGTATTCGGAATTTTACATATATCGCAGAAATAATGGTTCTTTGCCTTCAAAACAAGCCAAACTGCATCCAAAACAGATGTTTTTTAACGAAGTTATGGCCATTTATAGAGACGCCTGCCTCTTTATGGTTTCATATCTTTCGTGCACGGCACCATTCAATGGTCTGCGTTTCTGTAAATGACTATAACTTCGTTAAAAAACATTCGTTTTGGATGCAGTGCAGCTTGTTATGAAGGCAAAGGATCATACGATGGGTTTATATCGTATGGTTGATCTGATGATGGGGTAATTGAGGTGTGGATGATAGATCGATGAAGAATAAATATATCATAAGCAAGAAATACTGTCTAATGAAGAATCATGCAAAGCATTTTCTGACGAAAATTAATTCTATTATTTTTATTATTTATTCTATTATATATTGCAAATAAAAAATATTGTTAAAATATATATTATTTTATATATTATATACCATAAATCAGAATGTTTATGATCGTAGATACAATCGACCCGCATGCATCCATCGCTGTCAGTTGATTGTTAACCTACTGTAAATTTCATGTGTCAATCCCTGACGATTGAAGTTTTTAGTATGTCATTAACTTTATTAAGACAAGGGTTCGTTGATGACCTTCTATTATACAGGGTGTCCCAAAAATGTCCTCCGACCCGGAAATGTGGCACTCGGGGGGTGAATTGGAACAACTTTTTCCTTAGCCAAAATTTAAACTGAGGCTTCGTTTACGAGATATTAACGAAAAACCGCGACCAATCAGAGCGCGAGTTTGCCAGAACATTTTTGGGACACCCTGTATATATTATACCATATATATGATACGTATCTTACTGTACACGAAACATTTGAAAAATATAAGTTTCCTTTAAAGGGCTGTATCTTTGTTAAACAAGGTCGTTCTTCGATGAGGTTCGCTTTATTTTAAAGACAAACGATCGTACTTTCCGGTGGTATATATCCAAATTGCAGAAAAATATTGTTTGCACTCCGTAGCACTTGACGAACATCAAGGAAAAGTACAGTATGGCACACTCCTATTTAAGGGTGAATTTTACCCTCTAGACAACGATTTTGATAAAATTGATTTAAAGAACCAAACACTAGAAAGTTCAAACTTTGATATGATCTTTGTTCCATAAACTTTGGATGAATAGTAACAATGTTATGAAAGTTTGAAGATTGAGTAAATTTTTAAACAGTTTTGGCCAGCTTTTCGTGTCAAATACCCCACTGTGCGCCGCGTCCAATCCAACAATTTTGAAATTTTTCATCGAGTTCCCTTCGCTCAATCAATGTACAGCTGGGTATCCATCATGTTGATACCACATGGTTTCTCGTGTAAATAAAGGCATTTCTTCTAATAAAGAACTCATGTATCCTTAGTAAAATTCGCGCAGATGTTGCCATTCAAATTTCTATTGATAAAATGAGGACCAATACTTTTATTACCTGTGATACCGCACCATACGTTCACAGACCGTTATCTCTGGTGTTCAACCAGCCGCAGCCAATGTGGATTTTCCGCCGCCCATAAATGCATGTTATGCAAATTAACATTCTCCTATCAGTAAATAAGACGGTATTACGAAATAACTCATTGTTTTGGAGCTGATGTTTAGCCCATCGACAAAATTCAATGCGATTCATAAAGTCGTTCCCCTGCAATTGTTGGTGAACACTAATATGGTACGGATGAAATTTATGACGGTGCAAAATGCGAAGTACGCTCCTCCTACTAATGACAGATTCGCATTCAATTTGTCGCGAACTAATATAAAGATTTGTAACCACACTTGTGAGCACACCAATTTCATTTTTTTCGTTCGTTACTGGTTTTCGGCGTTCACTTTTACGAACACTTAAATTACCGGTTTGCCTGCGTTTATCACACACATTTTTTGTGGATATCGTTCAGCATACAAGTTTTTTGCCCTTACAGAATTTTTTGGCATTCGCCATAAATAAGAAGCATATCGACTTGCTCTTCAAACGGATATATCGTGTCCGTTGACCGATACGATACTACTCTTATGATGTTTATCTTATTGTGCGAACTTATTAAAGTGTCCTTCTAAGCATTGTCGCTCTTCTCTACTTTCTATGACCATTATCACAAAAACTGTCTCTACCCATCTCCGATTAGTAGGGGAGAGTTGCATATTTTGGACCACTTTTTTATTTTTCTTTATTACACACGCATGGAACATCGCAGGATGCAAAGAGAAACGAAAAAAAGACAAGCATTATACGTAGATTGTATGGTGTATTGGTCGTTCTGAAAAAATGATAATAGTAATACCTTAAAAAAACTAAATTAATGACTTCGGTCCGTTCCAGGCAACTGGTTTCCTAATTTGGACCACCGGTTCAATAAAATGAAGTCTACCATTTGAAAAAAACTGTTAAGGACATTGAAAAAAGTAGAAACAGTAAGAAAATAGTATCGTACGGTGCACGTGGTGCATTAGTAAGTTTTCTTAGTGGGTTTCACATTTTCCATATTCTTGTGTTGTCGTCATTTTGAATCTGAATAAAAAGAAAAATTTAATTATACCAGTATTATTTAAAATTATGATACTTACAAGTTGTAAAATGAAATTCACTTGAAATAGCACGAAAAATAGTGATCACGCACCACGTATTTCTATATCTCGACGTCGTAAAACCACAAACAAATTAATTATCTGTTTACCCATATACCCAACGGAAAATCTGTAAATATATTTCTTTATAGAGATACACAAATGTATATATGTATACATATAATCTAGGAGCCGGTCCAATATAGGCAACTCTTCCTTATAATGCTTCAGAGTTAATTAGACACAGTTAAAAAAAAGTCATTTTGAGCTGATTAGAAACAATTGAAGAAAAAGGCATCATTATTTCCGTAATGACTTTTTAATAAACAACATGTGATAACTGAAACATTTTGAAGGTCACTCAGGGTAATGACCCTGATAACGTATTCAAAAATCATCGAAATCGGAGGTGGCTTCCTTATTGTAAATATTTATCCGTGTTTTATTTAACTTTACAACAGATGGAATCCACGGACATTGAAGATCAATTTTTTTTTGTCATGAGGAATTGTTAAAAATAGTGAAGGAGTTTATTAATTTCCAGACAGGACACTTAATATAAAACTAATTGTGTATTAATGAAAATATATATAAGATAAATATTTGTATGAATATAATAGAACTGGCTAAAAATCCGTGTGCGTGTGCGTGTGCGTGCGTGTGTGTGCGTGTGTGTGTGTGTATCTATATAAAGAATACTGAAAGAGAACCACCCGTCTCATCATCCTAAACAAGATTCAAAGAAGTCACTTTATACTGTACTTACTTGATCCAGAAAAATTATAGTTATTTTCGCCAAAGAATAATTGCATTTACCGCCTTCACGAAATACAAAAATTCTATTTTTATTTAATGGATTATGGAGTTTACAATTATTACACAGCATAGTGAAGCAGAAATAGCTGCATTCTTTATATTTCATTCTCTGTTCATTCTTGGAAAATCAATGTAATGAAAGCAAGAAATGCTACACAGTTCCCTTGCCCACCCTGTGTATTCGCGTTTGCCTGTTCTTTCGGAGATACGGGAAGCGTGTCCGTGTGGTGGGCGTGCATAACTGTTGGTGTATACGTGTCGGGCGCTATCGCTTGGGAACGTTTCTCGTTCCGGCTCGACTATATTACCTGCGTCCTATTATAAAAGTCATTTCGCAGGACACTCTTCCTCTGTCCATTGTACCGGAGTATTTCAATTTACACCCAAGATGCAAATTCCTTGTCTGTACGAATCCTACCGAGCGAACCGTCGAGACGATGGCGTCAAGACGCCGGAGGGTCTAATGCGTAGGTGCGGCGAATAGGTCTATTGCAGCCTCATTTCGTTTCAATTCATTAGGGGGACCGTAAAATTCTAATTCCGGGGGTTGCCTACCGCTCGCTCGACACCGTTTCGGTTGGCGGGAACCACCCTTCCTCGAGTCGTTGTCCCAGAAACTTTTCCTTTCTCCTTCTATCGCTGTTGGCATTAACCAGTAATTCATTCGAATCTTGTTAAGATAATTGGAGGGATGTGTACTGAATTGAACAAATAAATACGGGCTGGAATGTGATTCGCGGTGACAACAAAATGCGACAGGTTCTTCAAAAACGGAAATAAAACCGGAAAGACAGACTAAAATGTGTCCGTGTGAGACGTTTTTCGAAAAAGTTAAGTTTGAACATTTGCGTAAAAATTGTGCAATGCTATGAGAATTTATAGTAGCGTAAAAAATATCCAATACAATTTTGGAATTTGTCATTTCTTCCTTTGTTTTTATTCAAGCTTACTCAAACCTCTATGAGGTTTATACAGCTAAATGTACATGGTTTTACTACATACATTCCTTTTGTTAAATTTACATAAGTGTTACATTTCTTTTACAAATATAACAGTTAGTCAAATGTGAGCTCGCTTTTTTTTGAAGTCACATGTTAATTGTAGAGCCTGAATATCGAGAGTAGCAACACGGCTTTTGATATCGAGAGGTAGATAGTGTTTACATTTAAAAACATTTTTCATTAAGATTTTCCTTTGGGAGTCATACGTCGAACATTGCCAGATAACATGATTGAGATCTTTTTCAGTTTGTTTCATTCGTGATACCTATACGACCAATTCAGGCTACGAGATTATACTGATTAGCTCTGCACCGATTATTTCTTCTGTTTTAACTGTCACATCCAGTGAGAGTTGAAAGTGAGTATACACTTTGAATGTACAGGATTTATTCATATTTATTGCTTTCAATTTCGAGTCTAATATTTCGAACATATGCTCTATTATATTGAGATCTAGTGACTGTGGAGGAGGACTTAAATGATTGAAAGCATTTTTCAGCAAACTATGTTTAATCACCTTTGCTATATATTTTAGGTCACGATCTCGGTAAAAGATTCATCAATGTACTTGCATCTGAATTAGTTTTTAAAATACCGAATCTCTTTTTCTCGAATTTTTTGACTGCCTATTTAACCCGAAAATGTTAAGAAAATCATATGCAACTGTATTACTGCCATGATCCTACAATAGTAGGATGCTACAGAAGTATTACACGAATCTCACCTTTGTGGGGTGTATATGTACCTACTTACTTCTGACTCTCATTGTATGTGTACAATTTTAGACATACATCGTTTTCCTAATAATAGGCATACCTATTACCACGCGGCACATCATCTTAATTATCGATATGTAGCGTGTATGTATATGACTAATACATTTATTTTTCGACAAGGATAGAATATAAGGTGAATATAAGGTAGAAATATGTGTATATGTATTTCTCTCTATCCATCTCCGGTGGATTTCGTCCGGACTGCTTTGTTTATATCAATTGGTTTCACCGTCACACCCGGAACCGATACCATCCGTTTGTCGGGAATTACCGCATCAGAAATGAAGAAGCCAGAAGGAATCCGTTGCACTAGAAAGAGGGAATAAGTTCATCTTCAGACGAATTCATATATGGGTATATAATTCCATGCGAAACCGACCACTTTTGTACACGATGTTTCGGATTTTGGTCGAATTCAATATAATCCATGTGAAAGTAGGAGCGGTTTAAGTTATAATTTCGTTGATTTTGAAATTGTTTAAAAGATACCGATTTTGCAATTGCTCTTTCTCAGGCTTCTCACTCACGAACGGGTCATTCCACGCGAAATCGGATACTTTTTGGAGCACCATTTCGGATTTTGTTCAAATTTGGATATGTTGTACTCTTAAGCGATATACATATAAAGTATCTCGAAAGATTTTTGAAAATTTGGAAAATTATTTACAGCTGTTTGATATTTAGGGTCAACCTTTTTTCAATAAATAATAACTATTGAACTAACACATTGATTAAAATGAGCTTTGTGGATACTTACAGTGGAGACATAAGAATACCAAATAAAAATGATTTCAGTTAAAAAAAATATTTTTTAACCATTTATTATGCAATTGTTTTAAATACATGCCCTGTTTTCATACCGAGGAACTATTTAAATATTTTTAAAAAAGGAGTATATAGCCCTATTTGTCCTCTTTATGGATGTCTCTTATGGATTTGAAATTAACGGTGCGTCGAAGCCCATCGACTCGAACGGCCGAACTGTACCGGCTAGCCTAGTACCACAACTACCACACGCCTTGGCCGGTAGAGCCTGTGTAATTCGACGCAGCGTTCACTTCGATTAATTTTCATACGGCCAATTTTAAAGTGTCCATATTTTTGTACATATATCCATAAAGAGGACAAATAGGGCTATATCCTCATTTTTTTCAAATATTTAAATAATTCCTCGATATGAAAACAGGGCATTTATTTAAAACAATTACAAAATAAATGGTTAAAAAATATTTTTTTTTAAATTGAAACTATTTTTATTTGGTACTCTTATGTCTCCACTGTAAGTATCCACAAAGCTCATTTTGATCAGTGTGTTAGTTCAATAGTTATGATTTATTGAAAAAAGGTTGACCTTAAATTTCAAATAGCTGTAAAATCAATAATTCTCCAAATTTTTAAAAATCCTTCGAGATACGTTCATATATCCATAAAGACTATGGCATATCCAAATTTGAGCACAATCCGAAATAGTGCTCCAAAAAGTGTCCAATCTCGCATGGAATGACCCGCACATCACCCGATGGTCCCTTCGGGAAACTTCGCCCGTGTGTTCGGGATGGCCCCTACCATCCCGCTACAGATTACAAGGAGACTTCGACTGACCCAGCTCCCCTAACGTGAGACGGCCTCATGAGAATTACGATAAATCAATTGTTATTACGGACATCTAAACGAACCGTCGAAAAACACATAATTGAACGTTAGATTTTAAAAATACTTGTAACCGTACATTACCCGTAAGTTTTTGTCATATCGCTTCGTTGGCAGGCTTAACGCTATTTTATACGGTCGTATCGTACAGCCAAAGCCGTCGACAAGTTCTAGCATCTGTTTCAGAAATTAGAATCCGTATGAAATCAATGAGCATACAATTAAGTTATAATTCATGGTATCTCATTACAATGTCCTTTGTTCTATTCTGCACTGAGTTTACAGTTTGTAACACGTACGTTTTCCAACACTAATACACCTGTTCCAGGAATAATCTAAAAAACCTATCCGTTGTGTAAAGATATTAATCAAACTACTAGATGAGGATCCTTTACTTTAATCAAATGAATTTGTTAACTAGTTACTTTTTTCAAGCTTGTTTTTCAAAACAAGTATTTGAAACTAATGTATATAAGTGTCTCACAACAGTGCTAAGTTAACAAACAAACCATCGAGTCTCACCACTGCAACTCGAATTAGGTTGCTGTTGACGAAACATCTTGGGTGCAGAGCTCAGCAAACCGCGAGACATACCACCGATACCTAAAATTTCACATCCCCCATAACGATGTGAATGCAGGTGCAAAGTCGAACGATTCTTTCGTGTTAGTCGACTATTGTTGAGAGAAATAAAGTGCCCTGAGGTACGAGTCTATGAAGTTGATTGTCTCGGTTCGGTATTTTTGCCTATAAACTTGTCGACGTGCATTGAGGCAAAACAGGTATACACGGACGAATAGATGGACAAAAAGAGAAAGGGTAGGAAGAGACGTGGAATACAGATGAAAGTTGATGGCGTCTGACGACCGTCCGACATCGACGAGGACGAGGCGAGGTGGTTAAAGGGGGGTTCAAGAGTAGAAGAGCGTTTTATTTGCGAGGCAATGCGACGGCTAATACACCAGTCACTGGACAGCGTCCAAGTCATAAAATGGATTTTATGATGCCGATCGATACAACGAGATCTCTCTCTCCCTCTTTTTCACGTCGTTGTCCTAACTCTGTTCCTCTTCCTTCTCATTTCCCTCCCCTCTCTGAATAGACAACCGCCGACGCCTAAGTCTGCCTATACGCCTCGAGAGACCACTTCTCGAGTCCACTTCGTTCTGGCAAACTCGAGGCGAGCCGGGGACGCAATATAATCCGTTTGTGTGTCGCATGTGTTCATTAACGGAAAAGTTTTGGAATCCTTCTTGCTCTTCCTTTTGCTGCTTCATCCGTCTTCTGCACACAACTTATATTTTTGGCATTCTTGGTCGTCTGCCTTCCTTTGCATAAACATACATAGACCGTGCCATCGCGAGCTACGCAGTCGTGAAAATTGAAGTGTACCCGCTTTGTTAGGTAATCCTGAAAGGACCACCGGCGTCAACGACCCGTGCTTTAATAATCAATTGCAAAAATCACAAATTATTTCGTCGTATGTAATAATATTAAAACTTCGTTGGAAAGAGTTGCCACTCCTATTATAAACCGAGCACTAATATTGTTCTTTTTGAAATCTTTTGCAGTTAATTCACTTCTTTATGAATTGCAATTGAATAATTGTGTCGTGTAGATTACATCAATCAATAATTTTTTGTTATCTACATAAAAATTAATAAACAAAATTTAAAGTAAAGTAAGAAACACACACAAAAGAATTGTACAAACTAAATAAAACGAAACTGAGCAATTCGCTTTGTTTTTAATTTCAAACATTAATGTAACGCAACTGTCTTTTTTAAAGTCTCCACGCTAACTTCACGTCTCGCATAACGATACTCGCTCCATCATCTCTCTCACGCATTCACTCTAGACTTCACACTCATCCTTCATGTGTTTGAATCTCAGCAGATATTTATTCGAAATTACTTCGTACACCTATGAATGTTATTTATAGAGAATGATAGAAGTTAAGTTGTTTTATATTCGAGTATTAGTTTTATTGAAAATGTTAATGAAAGTGTAGATGATATGCCAAAACATTAAAAAAATTGAACATCGTTCTAAAGTTCATGCATTAATTGTTGCCGGACTAGTCTCATACTATAGCGATTATTCCAGATAATCTTTGAATATCATGGTTGGTAGATTCCAACACAGTTTCGTGTAGTGTGAAACAGAATTATACGTTCAGCATCACGTAAAGTACACTCACGTTATACAGGGTATCCCAAAAATGTCCTCCGACCCGGAAATGGGGCACTTGGGGGGTGAATTGGAACAACTTTTTCCTTAGCAACAATGTAAACTCAGGATTCGTTACCGAGATATTAACGAGAAACCGCGACCAAACAGAGCGCGAGTTTGCCAGCCGAGTTCCCGCGCTAGCGGTGGCTACGCGCTACGCTTGTACTACGAACCTCCAAACAAGTAGGTCAGTATGCATCGCAGGAAACTGCGTATAATAGCAAATAAAAAAGACATAACAAATACAATCATACTTTTTATCATCTGCCGTTTGTTATTTAAAGAGATTAATGAATGAAACGTAAATGTAGGCAAATTATGTGTAACGTACAAAGACGAATGCACATTTACTTTTTTGTAAATTCCTTTTTACGAATTTGTAAATTTCCTTTTCAAATAACGTGTGAACGGAAAGGTAATGTAACAGAGAATGAACGAGAAGTGATCGTAATTCGGTATTGGTATAAAAATCCGTAGTTTAATAACGGTCAACAATGTTACTGATGATGAATAAGTTTCTTCAAAAAGCCCGAAGAAAAAATTAGGTACAGAAACTTGCAGAATTATCGCCGGAAATAAGCCATAGCTTGCGTTAAATTAAAAAAATAATAATCAGCAATAAATTGATTAGAACTCACCCTTTCGGAAATTCACCTGCAGTTTGCAAACCTGTGTCACTAAGTCATATTAGTTTCACACCCGGTTTTTTAACAAATGATTTACAAAGACAATTGTTCCTAAAAACTAGTCCAAATGGAACTGACTGTGTTATTAAACATGTAATATGAAGGATCTTGTATATACAGTCTCATTACAATTGGAATAGCCCATGTATATCTTCAGCACTTTTAACCCCATACTGCTTATAGTGCTTTTTTTATCTGTCTTATATAAATCCAGGGTAATGTTATAAATTTTCAGTTTAATAGCGCGACGAGATAAGAGGGGAAAGTAAACGAGCATTAGAGCAACGACTCCTCGCGTTTTCTTCGCGCACCTACCGAAACTAAGGACCATGGTGATTGATAAGGCGATCCCGGCCAGCGATAGCCATAGTCGAGGGGCTTGAAATTCAGAAGGTATACAGGGCAGTAATATCTCCCGTTAAACGTCTTGGGGACGCTTGTGCATGCAGGCAACAAACAAGTATACGCCAATCAAAAGTAACACACCAGATTTTGTGATTTACATATTTTCACGTAAACCTTCAAGAATATAACAGGTAACAAATGGAATAAATCTATTCAGCAGTTCACAGGACAGACTCAATTATTTCAATCCGACGTTCTGAGCACCGGCAGGCGGGAAAGTCTGATTAATATACGTTCAATGTTCTAATACAGTTTGCGCTTCAACTTGATTCTTCAGAAAGCTCGCAGGATCTGGCAAGGGTGGAAGTTGGCAGTAATATCCGGAGGGTTCCGGGTCCAAATGTATTTGAAGGAAGCCAAAAAGTAGTGCCAAATAGACAAATACGCTGCGATATGAAAATTAAGCGAGTATAAACTGTGTCATGGAAAACGGACCGATCTATATTTTTCCTCTGCCTGTCAGACAAAATTTAAATGAGGTCATAAACAGGACTCTCGCACACGTGCAATTTCTGAATTAAAACTAACTACGGGGAGTGTAATCCTACGAAAAATCGTATCCTTAACGTGAAAGTAAAAGTCAGCCTAAAGTAGAATTCGCTGGAGTAGATTTAGCTTCTATCTGGCTGTTTTGGTGTTCGTGTATGGGTCGGTGGTGTTATCTGTAGATTTAATACGACCGAAAGACCGTGGGGTAAGGGGGGAAGAGCGCGGTGGCAGGTAAAAGGAAGGTCCCCCCTGTTCTTGATACGCCACGGAAGGTAATTCGCCTTGAAAGCCCGCAGGCAATACAGTTCACGAAATTTTCTATTCCCTTGGGATATCAGCTGCGGAGAATAAGTGTGTCGTGCAACCTGTCCCAATGCAATTAAGATAAGCACCGACGATGTTTATATATATTTCTGATCGTTCCTATTTTCCAGAAGGCCGAATTCGCACGACGTTTATAACAGGGAACGCTTGGCGTGACCGACCACAGGCGGCGCCCTTTGGAAAACTTTCAGAATCACCGACACACAAGTTCCGTCCTCCTCTCGTGTCTTCCTCCCTTCCTCCTTTATGACAATTTTGGGGCATGAGACTTAAATGGCATCAAGAAGCACATCTTATAAGGTCGTGCTTTATTGTGGGTGGAGGCATTTCAGAGATTTGAAGGTCACCTTGATTTTTTTTAACGGAATATCCTCTTTTTGTACTGTAGATCGATAGAGTATCAAATTCTGAGTAAAAATGTGTTGATCTTCATACGTCCAAAACCTAATAGTTAACGAGATATGTACAAAATAATTTTTAATACGTACTTACTACCCGGAAGTTATACAGGGTGAATCTCTCGCTGGAGGGGTCGAGAGGCAAGCCGCCTGCTTTGTCTTTCAAGTGTCGCGACCATAAACGGGTCATCGGTAGGTTACTCCTGCTAAGCGATCTACGTGTGTCTGTGGATACTTGTGGGACAGAGCGAGAATTTTCGCCGAAATCTCACTTTTTCCAAGTAGATGTAGAGAGGCTTCGGCGAGAGTTCTCGCTCTGTCTCACAGATACCCACAGACACGCGTGGACTGCTCAGCAGGAGTGATCTACCGACGACACGTTTATGGTCGCGGCACTTGACAACATAGCAGAGCGAGAGCTCCAGCGAGAGATTCACCCTGTAGGTGCTTGAACTGATGTCCCTCAACTTCAATACAGAGAGTTCAATACAGTGATTGTTTTGTAAATATGCCGTTAATTATTAGTTTTAGGACGTATGAAGGCCAACATATTTTTACTCAGAACTTGATACTCTATTGATCTATGGACCAAAAAATAGGTGATTCTCTTGAAATCTCTGAAATGCCTGCACCCACAAATAAAACATGTACCTTACAAGATGCGCCCCTTGATGCCATTTAAGTTCTACACCTCAAAATTTTCATAAAGTGTAACGTAACTGTACCAGCAAAATTGCGTCCCTCAAGTTGCAAGATTAACACTGCGACCGCACGTCACCCAGATACAGGTGGCATAATTTTTGGTGCCCAGTTCTAAATTAATCTTTGTAGAAAAATATGGAATAAAATAGATTTTGTGAAGGCCTATGAAATTCGACAAGGTTAAAAGTATAATTACTCCAATAACTTTTGGTTTACAAGTAGCTGTATCATGAAAAGAATTGCTTTCACTTCGTAAACTTTTCATGGGTATTAGTATTGTACTCAACGTGTTAAAGTATGTCGGAAAAGGCAACGCGAGACTCGATATCTAAATATTTTGGGGTTTTGGTACTGTAGTGGTATTGTTTTTAATATTCCAGAGTACTACTTAACAGCAATTACATAAATTTTTATTTTTACTAGAATTATATAAAACGCGGTCGCAGAGATGGCACAAGCGCGCATCACATAATCTATTTTGAAGAACTGAATCAAACGGGTATAATAAAATGATTTTGTCTGAAGCTTTATTTGCGAGAAAATCGACTTTAAAGATTCATATGTTATGCGTGTATTTGTGCTTGTAATATATACTGATTTTTCTGCAACTTTGCTCAATTGTATATGAGTTTATGAAAATTATTATTTTCACACAAAAATTTTGTAACAAATTATTTTTTTGAATATTTCTTCCCGTCGATATGTGGAAAACTAAAAATGATGTAAAATTTACCTAAACTTTTCTTCGATATCTTCTGTAGTTTATAAGTTACAAGCGAATAAGTAAAAGGGACGCTTCGAACAAAAAGGGTAGTTTCTCTCTTAAAGTCGAAAAGTAGCACCAACCAAGTACGACAAAATCTTTAGGTTGGGCTCATATACAATTGAGCAAAGTTGCAGAAAAATCGGCGCGTATCACTTCGCGAACATCCCTTTTAAGTACTATTCAACTACCTAGACCCCTACCTAGAAAATTTAAAAAATCTATTTCCCCTATATCTGAATTACTTTTCTAGGTCTCCTTCTTCTTCTTTTCCCATACTTCTGAATTATTTTTGCAGAAGGAATTACCTTTTATCCGCTTGTATAATCATATCGGTTGCCCTTTGTGTGGTCAACACCGGTATTTTTAAACATTGTATTCTATAGGTATTTGATACTTGACAAGTACGTTATTACTGTGAAGAATATAATTACATAAATGTAGAACTTCAACATAAAAAAAGAATATGTAATGGAAAAAGGATTCATTTTATTTAGCAATTGTCCAACTTAATGGTTGTTCGAGATTAGACTCGAAGAGAGACAATCGAAGGAGCCCATTCTTGATTGTGTAACAAAAGAATTAGTAATTTATTATCACAACTGTACAAAATTAAATAAATATAACGAAACGATAACGAGTGGACAAAACTATGCTTCGGAGCACCGAAAACAGAGATAAATACAATTATAAAAACCGGAGTGCCGGTAATAAAAGTATTATAAAGCAGGGAGCACTCTTTAACTGATTCGCACGTCTTAGTTGAAGGTTCGATACGAATAGACGGAGACAAAGGCTCGTCACGGGCAATTCGACAGTTAATAGCATAAAAATAGGCAACGGTCCTTTTATAGAGAGAGCGCGCACTGCCAGATAAAGATCTGGTGGAGGCTAAAGAAGGACGGTGCTGTAACTATGCGAGGCGAGCCACAGGTGTCGGCACTATGATTACCCGTGACGTAACTGCTTGTCTCCGGCGACGATTGTCGAATTCGGTACGACAATTGTCGAACTTCGCGGCTTGACGCACGGTACGAGCTCGTCGCGACGACGCTGGCTTCTCGGTGCGCATGACGTCATGCCGCGGCCCAGCCAATCCTGAACAATGGTAGTACATCACTTATACAGTCATTATTTAAATCATAACGATGATATTTCGTACTTTATGGATGAAGGAAAACATTGAAATGGTTCTTTGTGTAGAGAAAATTGCTAAAAATGTAGTAACCATTTTATATAGTTGTGATATAGAATCTCTGTTCTTTTCAAAAGTCACAAGTATTGATCTTAAAGACGAAAATGAAGAATGACACAATTGCATCCTAAGCTTTGTTTCCGACTTAATAATTATTGACAATGCTTCAATTGTTTCACGAGCTGGTTTCAATCATTTCATTTTATTTAATTCATTTAATTCAACCAGGCCATCGGACCAGTGTATCAGATGAAAATGTGGCAAGTTGATTTCATTCGGTATGAACTTTATATAATTTTACTGTTATTATTATATACTAAGTTTCACTGTCGAAACTTACTATCATTTACTTTGTTTATAAGTAACAGCTTACACATATAAATCACGCACGTATTTCTGATTGTATCGATACTTGCCAGTAACTGTCATACGAATGTTGCGTCGCAGTTAAAAGGTAGTAAAACATGAATGTAAAAATAAAAGTTCATTAAAAGTACTATCCAAATTAAATATACGAACATTAAATACAATAAAAGTTAATGTACCTTGCATTGTTTGAATATGATCATAGTGGTGTATTCTATTCTTTAATAATTACTGAAAATACTTTTCTCTAAAGCAAAATATAAAAATCATTCTAAATTGCAGAAGAATTTAATACTTCTGGAGATAGTTTCACCAGCGCGGCGAAGAAACGAGTCACCCAGTATTTCAGTAATTACCGTCCCACCCTGTATAGCCGCATCGCAGTATCCAGCGAGCAATGTTTGCCCCCGACATTGACATTTTCTCCGCGCAGCAGCTTGCATGAAGTTCAGCGCGCACACGGGCGCAACCGCGTGCATTGACGAAAAGCGGAGCGGGCATACTTACAAAACGTATAAACGAGAAACTATGCGTGTCAGCGTGAAACACATATGTGGTGGTCTATATCAGCCGTACGCCGACAACACCCTCGGTGTTGCGCAGAGGAAATTGAAATATGCAAATAACCGCAGCACTGACGCCACCTAGCTACCCAGCCCAGCAAAAGGTTGATGTTTCATCCTCGGAGTATCGGCATTTATCGTCAATGTTGGGTATCGCGGGCGCCTTGTATCGAAGGGATGTCCGTTTTTTTTTTTAATATCGATGCCTGGGAGCTATCCACCGTACCTGTTCACTCGTGTACCCGCTGATCTATGTATCGCGGTTAAGTCGCCGTCTACAAGAGCACGATTTTCAAAAGAGGATAGTAAATCTGCGTGCTGAACCAACCGAATGTATCTGGTCAAATAGAATTATGGGTTAGGAAAAATTCGATAGTTTGTATTAAATGTGCCGGCGATTATGAAACTGATCTAAGTCAAAAATCTAAAAAAATTGAACGTAAGTATCATTTATTTAGTGTAACAACGATTTACGTTACTATAATACCGAAGCATTTTTGCAGAATATTTAATTGAATTAGGGTACTTTTATAATCAGTGTCACAAATATTCATAAAACTTCAACAGAATCCACTTAAACCAAGCAGAATTTTTTCTCAACTGATACTAAAGAGTTGCAAAGGAAATGGGTTAAAATTGTAAAGATGCGTTGGTAAAACTAAAATTTAATGAGAGGATGTAGGTGTTTCTAGAACATGAGAAAATAGTTAAAAGAGTAGTTTTATGTATTGGTTTTAATTAACAACGTACCTGCATGCTGTTAAGGAGCAAATTAAATCGACGTCAATTATATTAATTAATTATTCCAACATTAACTTTAGAATATTTCCTGTTATAATATGCAGTATAAGATTAAACACATTTGAAGTGGATTTGATTAAACTTTTTTTAATTCCGCAGTTGCAAATCCTAATCATAAAGAATTCACAGAAACTAGAAATTTATCAAATTATTTCTTTACAATTTGAACACTCTGATTTGAGGTTATATTATGGTCAAATATTTCGTATCCCCAAATTATTCTCACAAATAGTTAAAAGAGTGCAAATGTGGAAATAATGTTGCCTTTTGGTTAAAAAAAATTCAGACATTACTTTACAAAGAGTTTCAACTATTTAAAGGAGGTTACTAACTACTTCAATATTTTTCCAATATAAAAATTACAGAACTCATTTAATATCTTTCAAAATTCACGTATAAGATACCTACAACATCCTTCATTTGGCTCGCTACTAATTAAAACAAGCACTTGAAACGTTATCAGCCAATAATTAAATAGACATTATCTACTTCCACTTTTCGTAGAAATAAAAGAAGACAATAAATAACGTACTTTGGTCATACGAAAATAACAATATAGAGGGTGTCTCATTTTAATTTTCAGGTAATTGTCTCGAAAAATATGAAATATAAGAAAAATATTATAAACGAAAGCTGTAGTATATCGACGTTTCCTGAAACTGTATCAGAGAGGATTAAGGCTATCACGGGAAAGAAAAAGAAGAAGAAGAAGAAGAAGAAGAAGATATAGAAGCTTCGTCGTTTCCGCGATCATGAAATCCCGATCCATAAGGCCGTCGAGTGCGCATAAGTGAAGTGGTCGCATGGTAGAGAACGATGAACCCACTTCGTGGTATTCTGCATCATTGACCTATGTGACTCAGCCAAACTCTTGAAATGCTAGCAACAAAATATACAGCGGTTGTGAGAAGTTGAAAGACTACAACTAATATATTAACATTACATACAAAATTATCTGGAATTTGGGAAGTGATTTCAAAGTATCGATTATGAATACTTTCATGGTGGAAGAAAAATAGTTCAGATGAGAGACATTGAAAAAGCATTACGAACATTGAAATGCATGAACAAAAGTGTACGGTAAGCACAAAACGAAAGATCATGGAAATCTTTCACATTACACGCTAAGTTATTACTGTGTGTCCCTTTTCTAATTTTTGAATACCAGCCAATAGACAATTAAGAACACAAGGTTTAACAAAACTTAATTTATTAAAACCCAAGAAACAGACAACTAAGCTAATATAAGGATTATATAATGCGTCAACTTCTCAAATCATTCTCCTAAAAATTCTAACTGCCGTTACGCAAACCCGAATCATCCCTTCCATTTCGTCCTGAGCGCACTTTGCCTGGAGAAGGGGTAAAAGCCAGGCCTAATGGTTGACCGTGGAGATGATATTCGGCGCCGGGCAAACTTTCTCGGGCAGCCTGAAGTGCCAATGGGCCCCTTTCCTCGATTGGAAAAGGAACCCCTTAATGAAACTGCTAAATTATGACTTTACCGAGACACAACCCAGCAGATAAACTTAGCAATACTAAACCATTGCAACGCAACAAGAATTGTGTTCGTTGTTTTTTCTTGAATAGTCAAGATAATCGTGGAACCTGTAGACGGGGATAATCGCCCACTCGACATTACAATGTACGTTATTTAATTTTTATAATACGTTGATGAATACTACGCTTCTCCATTATCGTTAGAAGAAATCCTGGAGATAGTATTTCTTTCTGCAAACCGAACTGTTTTTAATTTACTTCGTTTTTCTGAAATAGTTCGAAATATGAACATTCAAACAATTTGTAAATAATAATGAAGAAATATATTCGTACTATAGTTGCTCTCCTTAATAAAAGAATATATTTGAAAACATTAATCTGAATATTTTTTTGGCCAAATGCTAAAAAATGATATTTCTAATACCAAAATAAGTGTGCTTATAATATCTAGTTCCTCGCTAGAAATTGTTTTTGAAGTGTCGTTGAAGAATTCAATTTTGTAAGATCATTGTTTAACAAGTTATGCTTCATACATTCTTATAATTCCATAATTTATACAAATTTTGGAGTTCTGTATTGTTTCTGGCTTAAATTCCTTAAATGACGTTATACAAGAAGAAACGTTAGAAGAAATGCAGAGAACACAGTAAAAACTATTGCCAAACGAAGATAAAAACAAATTTTATGGATAAATACTTAGATTAGGGGAAGCAGCTCTAATGACCTTCTCTTTGATATATGTTGTCAAGGTCACCCTCCACAGGGACCTTGAGAAAGTGTTTACAGTAGCCATTTTCTTGTTAAAACCAAGAAAATTATATACATCTGTTTAGGATGCGAGTTTATCGCGGGCCGAATCAATCAACGGGGTTGAGATGACTGCTCAAGGATAGTCGATTCTATCCTGACAAGGATGCGGAGTGACTTGTGGTGGAGCGAAAATACACCTTAGTTCGTGTTAACAGTTTATTGGTCAAATATTTAACACTGTTCACAAGAACACGATCGCATACGGAGGACACTAGAAACTCGCGAAATGCTGATCGAGAGTGCCGTGCGCGAAATAAGAATGGCGATCACGGAAATTGTTCACGCGAATCGTCAAATATCAACACGAATTATACTCGAGCGTCGAGAGGAAACATTTGTGGTGTTGCGGTGAGTCACGCGCGAGCTAAAAGCTAGAGGTTCCTTTTAGAAGATCTGCGATTGCTACAAAGGTTCACGACAGAATGCTTGGCGAGCAGCGAAATTTCTACCGGTTTTGGTCCAAATTCGTTAGTATTTTTCCAAGAAGCGCCGGATTGGTTCCAGGAATATCGATCACCGCGAAAATATCGATAGAAAATCGATAATTCCGACAGAGTTGCGCAAATCTTGTAAATACGTTGACGCACGCGCTCTAACGCAATACGGTCGCGGAACTCAGGGACGAAACCAACAAACTAGCAAATCGGTCCTGGGCGCACGCAATCGTCGACATGCGCGCAATATGGTGCAAGAGCGCCCCGTCCTATTTACTTATGACGAACGCGTTTCTGACATTTTAATTCCGAAAGAGTTATTAACAAATAAATTTTGCTATATAAAGGTGCATGTTTAACTTCATAATATAAATTTTACCTAGTATAAACATTATATTATTAGAATATCTGCTTCTTTAAGTGATTGCGTGGGCGGGGGTAGAATGGTTAATTATGTGGGAAATGTTTATGAAATGCGTGGGCGTGCACTTCCAGACAAAATCTACCTCTGACCTACTGTTTACTGTTAGCGTGTACCTCCGGAGAATCGAGTGTCGGTATCCTCCTCCAATGGTACCGTGCCGAAGAATGGTTTATCAACCTACTCCGGCAGATATGATGGTCTGCCAGGGCTACTCCGGAGTTTAACTTTTGACCTTCCTTTCCACCCGATACAACTTTATTAGGGCGGGTCCACTTGAAGGCACGAGTTTAATCAGTAAGGGTGGGGAATCATTAAGATCGGCCCTACAATCTAGAATTCTATCTAATTTGCGAATCTAAGGAGTCGGACGTCGAGGAATCCAGATCCCTCATCCCCTAACGTGGGTACCAACTCACTCTTACCATCCCACAGGCCGGGCCTGTACTTTGGATCCGTAGTAGCAATTATTGTTGGCATTTTGTTGGGCCGTCGTTACAGTATTGGTTCCCCAACAGTTAGAATTGTTACCCTTTTCTGCAATTGGTCCAACTATCATATCCAACGTTGGGCCAACGATCATACCCAACGCTGGGTGAACGATCGTACACAATGATCATACCCAACGCTGGGCTAACGATCGTACCCAACGCTAGGCCTACGTCACTATAATACAAAGGGCCAACTGTAGGTTTCTTTCTGCAGGGCTAATTCTCGAGTATCTACAATAAACCAACTATAGGGAGAGAGTTGGCTATACTACACTTTCATAAAAACCTTTAAAAATATTTGAAGGAGTATGACACTGGAAATAATATTTATAATAATTACTTGTTATAATAATTATATATATATGTGTAAATTGTATATGTATGTTAAACAGATAACTAAGCGTTTTGCCAGCAAAGTTACCTTTACAATTTGCACATGTATCTAATTATTACAAATAATTATTATAAGTTATTTCCAATCTTCTGTCCCCTAACTCTATTTTCTAATAGAATCTAGACCTACCACTTTTAAGGGTCGTCACGTGTCTCGTATATTTTTTATGTAACATAACGAATACATAATTAAGTATATATATACACAGGATTGCACCGCTGTGGACAAGGGTTGGCCCGCGGGGGCGCGATTTCAAGGGGTCATAACCGCGATGACTCCTCGCGCCGCCTGCCGGGCAATCAGGGCCGAGGGGGTGGTACTGAGGACGGCATATAGCCGTCCCGGGAGGGGAGGTGGGAAGGATGCACCTCCCCAGAGAAGAGCCCTCAATAGAGGAAGGGCAAGGGCGGGGCTGGTTGCGGTGAGTGGTCGACCGATCCCGTGGCCAGCCCTCACGCCCGAGAGAGACGCCGGGGAGTTCTTAGCGGGTGAAACCCCGCCCCCAGCGGAGACGGTGCACTTTCTTCAAGGTTTTCCCCCCGTTAAAAAAATGGGTTAATACTGTCAAGCAGCGTCAACTCAATATGTGTCCGTGAAAAGTTTTTTCCAACTTCTCGAGGAAAACGTACTTTCTGCTATCTATCTCGAAGAAATGTTACGGTACGTTGGTGGTCCTTTTCTCTTCGAACCCTTTCAATCCGATTCACATGATGTCTGTATTCTATCTCGAACCTATGGTTATCCTGGCAGTAAATTAACTGAGCCCACGCTTCGGTGAAACTGCACGATGGTTCGTTCGTTGCACTTCTGCAAAGCACGTGTTTTCCTAGAACACCGGTTTCTTTTGACCTAAATCTCATTGCCGCGGTGGGAGTGAACTCACAATGTAACGATGGGTAACTACTTGGGGGTAGAGGAAGCCCTTTCGGAAATATTCTGTCAGTCGGTTAGCAATCGGGTGACAGAGATGTTCAGTTCATGGGAGTATTACGCAATGTTCGGGTGGTACGCACAGAATAACGGATATACGGCTGCTGCTGTGTAAGCATTTGGCTATTTGGAACACCTTCTAAAATGATACAAATCGGCCCCTTTCAGGGCCACCAATGTTCGTAATGCAGGAACAACAGGTTCGATGAAAAATAAATTAAGTGATCGTGTCAGGTGATCAGTGTTAGTGGTTGTGAAGTAATGTGAATGCATATTCGGTGGAATAACCCAGCGGCACTTGACGTTGCAACTCTTAACGTCGGCTGGTGTCGCATACCTGCGATCACCCGTGACATGGGCTCTACCCTGCCATAAACCATTTCGTCCGTCGATGCCCAGGCTCGGTACACCGACCTACTGACGCAGGTATGCAAGCTGCAGGTGAATTTGCGTAAGAGTGAGTTATATTCAGTTTATTGGTCATTATTATTTTCATAATTTAACGCAAGCTATCACTCCATTCCGGCGATAATTTTGCAAGTTTCTTTACCTAAATTTTTCTTCGGGCGTTTTGAAGCGACTTATTCATTATCAGTAACATTATTGCCAATTATTAAACTACGGATTTTTATCTCAATAACGAACTACGATCACTTCTCGTTCATACTCTGCTACATTAAGTTTTTGTTAATATGTTATTTGAAAAGGAAATTTACAAATTTCGTAACCTCACTCTTTAAATAATTATTAGTTCCCATTCTGTTTAAAAAAGTAAATGTGCATTCGTCTTTTTACGTTACACCTAATTTTCCTACATTTATGCTTGATTCATTAATCCCTTAAAAATAACAAATAGATGATAAAAAGTGTGATTTTACTTGTTACGTCTTTTTCATTTGCTATTATAAGCAGTTTCTTGCGATGCATGCCCACTTGCTTGTTCGGAGCTTCGTAGTACAAGCGGGGCGCATAGCCAACGCTACCGCGGGAGCTCCGCCGGCAGACTCGCGCGCTGATTGGTCGGGGTTTTTTGTTAATATCTCGTTAACGAAGCCTCAGATTACATTTTTGTTAAGGACAAAGTTATTCCAAATCATCCCCGAGTGTCCCATTTCCGGGTCAAGCAACATTTTTGTTACACCCTGTAAAGCTGGGTGTGAGTTTATTAGCACAGATCGATATAGTAAGTCTCGCACTTTCTTGGTTGCTGTATTTCTTTCTTGCCAGCACTCTGTACCCGCCCTCCCACTATTCTTTTCCCTTTATTGGGGGTTGGGAAGGGCACGACGTAAAAGGCGGCCTACCAGACCTCTTCGAAGTTCCTCCCTGCCTATGGGGGCAAATATCAGATTCATCAGAGGCCTTCGCCTCATCGGTCCCCCTCCCTCCGCCTAGGTTCACCCTCCCCCTTTCCTTTCGAAATGATAAAGAAGCGCGACGTGAATGATGGCCTGCCGGACTTTTCCGAAATTCCCTTGGGCGGTTGAGTATCAGATTCATCAGGGGCCATCATCCCCGTTGGTCTGTCATTCGTGTGGTCCCATTCCTAGAGTTAATGCGCTCTCTCTCGGAAGTACGCCGGCATCTCTACAGTGTTCGCCAGATTTCCCGTAAACTTCTTGGGACTGTGTCACGGCTTTTAACATAGCGGGCTCTTTTGATCTATTGGCCTTGAGGTGCGTCGCTTGTCCGTCGAACTACCCGATGAAATTGTAGGTCTCATGGTGTCTGTACGGATTGTCGAACCTTCAGTTATCCACGCTTCCGGGGTCTGACGCAATGCCTATAACTACGTCTCGTCGATACCCACTTTCCTGGCTGCCTGCCGTGGCGGCGTAGATTCGCACTGGGACACCGGACTTCCTGCTCCTCCCTCGTGTCCGTAGAAAGGGGACAGAGTCCGCTGGGTTTGTATGTGTTTTACCCTTTGGAGCCCCCATCCCCTTTGTCACGTATCCCTTCGGCTCTTACGATGTCACCAATGTTGTTGACAATCATGTTTTATGCTTGCCTGGGACATCTTGAGTTTATGCTTTCTTCGTGGCGTTTTACGCTTTCCGCGTCCTGATTTGTCGTGGTCGCTTTGCCCGTGTTCAGTGCCGTCCTCGCAATTCCGCTTGATGAAATTTTCTGAACGGAGGTGGGAGAGACAGGGGAGTGATGAGATACCATCGGTGCGGCTCGCTTTCGGCCGGTGTACCGCGTGGCTGGGCCCTGATGACTGAGGCTTACTCTATGTGGGTGGAGTCAGGGCGAGAGTGTGTAATTGTGCGTGTGTGGTGGGATGGGAGCCGATTGTGCGAGTCCGTCTAGAGTAGAAATGTGGCGGAGCAGACCCTCGACGCTGAGCTCCCCGGGATAGGGGTAGTGATTAGTGATTAGTAGCACTTCAGTTTCCCGGGAGAGGGGATTTCGGTATCCCCTATGAGGCCATGAGCCGGGCGATTGACATGTCCAGCCTACATAAAGAGAAAGAGGTCTAGGGATAACATTATTCGAGGAGCTTGACCCCGTCTTTCCACCCGATCCAACTTTATTAGGCCCGGGTCACATGGAGGTACGCGTGTACTCGTGCAGATTTCGGATAGTCACCAGGATCGGCCCATTACTACCTGATTTTGAGAGCTATGGAGTCGAACGTCGGGGAATCCAGATCCATCGTCTCCTAAGGTGAGTGCCAGCATACACTTGTCTTCACCCACAGGCCGAGCTTGTACAAATATGGGTTTCATCGTCGCAGTGCGTACCTTGTCTGATCCATGCCTGGCCGCTGGGGCTTGTCCAAGTAGATGGATTCGTGCTCCCTGGTCAACTGGATGGATGGTCCCGCTTGTCCTGTCCTTGTGGATTTGCCGAATTCCAGGATTAACGTTGCCAGTCCCTTAGTGGGGCTGATCGTTGCCCTCTGATCCTGTTCTCGATTATGCGACTCAAGATATCTCCCCGGAGACGATAGACCAGAATGCCCATTTGCGTACCCAGCTTCCGGAACTCTTCTCGCAGTCTTCATTAAGCTGCGGGAATGGATGGTCTCCGTACATCGAGCGTACAGGCTATTTACCCGACCTGCGAGGTCCTCCCGATCCATGTATCCTCTATGATCTATCCTGTCGGATATGGGTCCAGGGCGTATGGCGACCTTCCTCCCCGGAGGCGCCTTGCCGATAGGCCCATCCCTCCTCTAGAGGTCTGGACGATCACTACGTTTCCATGATGTGCAGGCACAACTGTACACACCTACATGCTACCCGGAGTTTGAGTGGGTACAGACAGAGCTCCATCATTGGTGTTCATCCCTAATCCCCCGTCCCCACCGTTTGCCGTGCAGGTGTGTATGGCCCTCTTCACGCGGAAGTGCGCATACGCGGCAAATTACCTGGGATTCACGAGTACGGACAGAAGCTCAAAGTTAAGCAGACCTCATTCCTAATCCCTCTCGTCTGCCAGGCATGTGCGTGTGGCCCTCTTCACGCGGGAGTGGATGGTCTTCGTGCCACGAGTGTACAGGCAACTAGCACAGTCTACGAGCCACTCCCGATCCATGTCTCACCTTCGATCTATCCAATAGTGTTGCGACCCTCCTCCCCTGGGGCGACTAGCCGACAGGCCCGTCCGTCCTCCAAGTGTGTGGACGCTCGCCACGCTCCCCTGATGTGCGGGCTTGTCTGTAGATACATACATACGTCTTCGTGTCACGAGTGTATGGGCGCGGCTGGTCCGGCCCACGAGACACTCCCGATCCATGACCCGTCTTCGTTGTATCTTTGCAGATATAGGTCCCAGGGGTGCAGTGGCCCTCTCCAACGGAGTCGACTGACCGGCAGGCCCGTCTTCCTTCCGGAGGTCTGGCCAATCACCGTGTTCCTCTGGTGATGGGGCTCAGCTGTGCACTCTTACATGTTACCCGGGATTTGATTGGGTGCAAACAGGGCTCCATCATTGGATGGCGCTCATGCCTTCCCCCCACCCCCCCCCTCCCATTCCGAAATGGGGCTCTGACGTAACCCGAATCTCATTTTAATTTAATCAGAAATAAAGTCAGGTCAGGTTAGAGCTATATTTTTCTTCTGCCCGCATAATCACTTAAAGAAGCAGACGTGTTAATAATAAAATGTTTATGCTATTTACGTAAGATTTAAATTATTGAGTCAATCATACGCCATTATATTTTGAAATTTATTTCTTAATAATTGTTTAAAAAATCAAGAGCGGCTGCTAAAATTTTCTCAACGTCACTCAGGAAGGTGACAATTACAAATATGTCAAGATTAATCTTATGGGAGCGCTTCAATACCCACATAACTGCTACACTTTGTAGACTCTTTTTTTCTTTATAACTTTTTAATAAAAAACGAGCGACGGCTAAAACCTTCTGGAGGTCTCTAAGGAGGGTCACCTTGGCGACATTTCTCAAGGTCAAGGTCATCGGAGCTGCCTCCCCTATTCTAAATATTTACAATACTATAAGGGTGTATCAGCTAACTTGATCACTTTGAACTTAACGATGCAGTTTATGAAAATGTTGAGGCATGCAACTTAGATGGCATGAAGGGGCACATTCAATAAGTGCTTTTTTTGTGGGTGGTGGCATTTGAGAGATTTCAAGGTCATCTTCATTTTTTTTAATGGATTGACCAATTATTTGTAAGATAGATCGATAGGGTGCCAAATTCTGAGTGGAAACGTGTTGACCTTCATACGTCTTAAACTTATTAATTAATAAGATATTTACAAAATAGTCACTGTATTTAGTGATGCGATCGACACCAATACAACGGATGATATTCAATCGATTCAATACCTAAAGCGCTCAGTGAGAAGTATTGACACGTATCAAAAACTTAGGTACTTGGTATCAAGTATCAATACCGAACTCTTCTTTAATCGATACCAATCCAATACGACACCGAATCGAAACCCGCTCGATACCTCACAAAAATATCGATACCTATTTGATATCTACACGAAAGATTAATACTTTCGGCAGCATGTTTATTCGGGCCGCCGAGGATTGAGCGCTGAGTGTTGAACGACATGAAGTCTGACTGAATATGGGGTCGACAAGAATCTATGCTATCGCTGTGTTGACGATACACATAGACCCATCCATCGATTTATACAGATTCCCCTTCATACGATTTTTAAATGTAAAAAAGTGGAATATCTTCTATGTCTTATTTCGATGACTTTACCCCTGCGTATACAAATATACGGTACGTACAGTATATGGCTTTTATATTTATTTCCTTGATTTGTTATGGAACATTGCTAATTTATGATTATGTGTTTTTTATTATACTAATTACACTCGACGGTCACCGCTCAACGCTCGCCACATTATAAAATTGACCCAAATGAGGGCTATCCGCACGCACGGCGTGTCAGAGGACTACGGTTCGTAAGGGACGTACAGACACTCTAAAGTTTCAACGAGGTGCAGGAAAAAGAGGTAGACAGCTGTCTACTTACCCCGGAGAAGATGTCGATAACTTGTGACCGCGGTATTTGACTCGAATCCACTTGTATCACATTAACTCTGATTACTCGATAAAATTCACAAGAAATGTAAATATCTTCTTACGAATATTATCGAGTAGAGAGGGTTAGTGCCCCCTCTAGTTGTCACGTACAACAATGGTCCTGTCCACGAGAATCCATGAAAGTAATCCGCACATGCACGAACACTACACAAAGTCCACGAAAAGTGTCCACACACTCCGCGATTGTCCCGACCGCGAAAAGTGTTCACACACTGCGCGATTAATTAGACCCGCGAGCGGTTCCTCCGTTGCGTATAAAACTCTACACGTTACACAAAATTTACACTCAAAATAATTAATTTATAACAATTTAACAATAATTTTTAACCTACACTAATTAATAAAACGTACAATATTTAACAAAACCTGCAGTAATTAATAAAATCTACAATATTTAATAAAACCTACAAAAATTAATAAAATCTACAATACTTAATAAAACTACAATAATTAATAAAATCTACAATAATTAATTTGCACTATTTATAACAACGACGTACGCTCCAGTACTAAATGATCATTACGTAATCGCTAAATAAATTGAAACTCAGCTTTCCGAACATGAACTCTCTTTGCTCGAAGAATGCAAAGGGCACCGTTCGGAAAGGACAACTAATATTGTTGAACTGATCCTCCCTCGTTAGGATCAATGTGGCGTAATAGCACGATCCCCACTTTTTCATAGTCAATTCTTTTTGGGAAGGAAAGCTGCATGGGAAAGTGGAGGACCCGTTTCTCTTCGCATATTCCTAGAGCAACATCTGTATTTTTTTTTCATACACCACTCGTACCCATTTGGCTACGATGCCGATGGTGTGCGTGTCTGGACATTATAAAACTGTCTCTTGTATTCTGCAGTGCGACCACCCGCGGATTGCCTGTAACGTGTTACTGCCAGTGACGAAGACCTTGCCTATTGTGTTTTCGGCTGTCCCTCTTGACATTAACTTGTAAAAAGAACTTTCAACGTCAAATGCCAACTCCATATTAGAAACGGTTCATATTACACCGAATGTATGTGTTTAATAATTTTTTTCATTTTATTCTATGTAGTTTTTTCATGCACCGTAATGCAGGTGTGGCAAATTTAATCTTAGTTTCATTCTAATATCATTATACGTTTTGTACGATCCATGTTAATTGCACATTATTCTTTTGCGGATACGAGAACCTCAAACATTTGGAGTAAGATCGAAGTGGTAATAAAATATACAATGCACATAAAACACACAGTAAGTGAATTTTCAATATTTTAGGATAATGATATCTTATCGGGCGAAGCTGTTAACGATAAGCAATTAACGTATGCACTCGTTTATAAACACCGTTCAGCACCCCGCGACGGAGGACAGGCTCGTTTTAGCTCGTTTACACCAGTCACCCCCTGAATAAAAGTCATTCAGGTATGAATGACACCAGCCGCTTATAATCGACCGTCGAAGGCGGCTTGCTACTTGAAACGGAGCGCGACGCTGTTTGTACCTGCTTATTGTAGAATTCATTTCATTACTTTCAGTTTATAAATCATCTTATTTTTTAATAATATGACCACGTGTAGTAATCGACCTGTATGAAAATTTGTCGCTGAAAATTCGAAACATTTCGCGGCGATATTGTCATTTTTTCGGCATTCGCATCTCCGCACTTCGTTTACCCAACACACACGCACACATACCGACAGCCGTCTTGTTCTCCTCGACCGCTGTGTTATGGTTGACTCTAGATTAAATACGAATAATCCAAAACTAGAAAAAAAAGGTACTGTCCTTTCTAGCGAAGCGTCGAGCGAGGAACAATTAGCGTCAACCATGTCAGATCGTTCCGTCCTGTTCAACCTAATAAAACGCCTAATTTCGAAAACTGACTGCGGCGCTTGTTCGGAAACTTCGGCAAGGGTCGCGGTTTATGATGATATTGTTCTCTGTCGCGGGGTGCTAAACAATGTTTTTAAACGAGTGCATGCGTTAATTGTTTATCGTCTGTAGCTTCGCTTGATAGGATAATATCTTTATTCCTGAAATATTGAATATTGACTTACAGTATGTTGTATATGCATTGCATATTTTATTACCACTTCGATTTTACTCCAAGTGTTTGAGGTTCTTGTATCCGCAAAAGAATAATATGCAATTAACATGATCATACAAAACGTATAATGTTCGTCGAATGAAACTAAGATGAAATTAGCCGCACCAGCATTAAGATGCATGAAGAAACTACATAAAAAAAATAAAGAAAATTGTTAAACACATGCATTCTGTGTAATATGAACCGTTTCGAATATGGAGTAGGCATTCGGCGTTGAAAGTTCTTTCTACAAGTTAATGTCAAGGGGGACGACCAAAAACACAATAGGCAAGGTCTTCGTCGATGGCAGCAACACGTTGCAGGCAATCCGCGGGTAGTCGCACTGCAGAGGACAAAAGAGAGTTTTATAATGTTCAGACTCGCACACCCTCGGCATCGTGCCTAAGTGGGCCCGAGTGGTGTATGAAAAAAAATCTAGATGTTGCTCTAAGAATATGCGAAGAGAAACGGGACCTCCACTTTCCCATGCAGCTATTCCTTTCCAAAACGTATGGACCATGAAAGAGTGCGGATCGACCTATTAGGCCACATCGATCCTAACGAGGGAGGATCAGTTCAACAATACCAGTTGTCCTTTCCGAACTGTGCTCTTTGCATTCTACGAACAAATAAAGTTCATGTTCGGAAAACTAAGTCTTAGTTTATTTAGCGAGAACGTAGTAATTATATAGTAGTGTCGCGTACGTCATCGTTATAAATAGTGCAAATTAATTATTGTAGATTTTATTCATTATTGTAGGTTTTATTAAATATTGTAGATTTGATTAATTATTGTACGTTTTATTAAATATTGTAGATTTTATTAATTATTGCAGGTTTCATTAAATATTGTAGGTTTTATTAAATATTGCATGTTAAATATTAGTATAAGTAGATGTTATAAATTAATCAGAGTAGGTTACTAATTATTGTTAAATAGTTATAAATTAATTATTCTAAATGTCAATTTTGTGTAACGTGTAGTGTTAAACGCAACGGAGGAACCGCTCGCGGGTCTAATTAATCGCGCAGTGTGAATATTTTTCGCAGACGTGAAAATCGTGCAGTGTGTGTGAACATTTTTTGCGGACGGGACAATCGCGCAGTGTGTGGGACATTTTTCGCGGACTCTGTGTGGTGTACGTACATGTAGGGATTAATTTCATGGATACTGGTGGTCAGGACAATTGTTGTACGTGACAATTAGAGGGGTCATTAACACTCTCTACTCGATAATATTCGTGAAAATATATTTACACTTCTTGCGAATTTTATCAAGTAATCAGAGTTGATGCGATACGAGATAGAAGTGGATTCGACTCATATACCGCGGTCACAAGTTATCGACATCTTATACGGGTTAAGTAGACAGTTGTTCTACCTATGTTTCCTGCACGTCGTTGAGTCTTTGAAGTGACTGTACGCCCCTTACGAACCGTAGTCCGCTGACACTCCGTGTGTGTGGATTGCCTTCATTTGTGTCAGTTTTTAAACATTTATAACTAACAAACGAAACATTTGTCGCAATTTCATTATTCTTGATTGGCGTCTTATTTTGCCACAAAGAATCACCCCTTAAATTTTTTCCCACTAGTAGTCGAACACCCTGTATATTATCGCGTAATGTCATGTTTCAGTACAACTTGCAATACAATTGTTAAACAACAATTTAAAAATTAGATACCTTCATAGGAAATTCTTTCATTAATTTAAAATGTACTGACTGCTCTCAGAATGACTCAAATTTTTTAGAACACGTAGCATAACCAGTATAAAAAATCTGAGTCCACTTCGTGTATAACATGAAATTTGCAGTACTGGACTGTAGTGCATAAAAAGAAACAATTTAATTAGAACATATTACAATATTCGTTTAGTCTCGATGTATTCTGATCCATAGCATTTCTATTTGTATGTAGATATCCAATTGTGTTCTATGTATAAGTAGGACGAATAGTTCCGGCTATTTGTTAACAGAATAGATTCAATTGCAGTCATGTACTGAACGTCAAGTGGACAATGTATAACCTATCCTATTATTGGGTCCGAACTGCCCCATGAATTGGGCAAAGGTTACAATTTTCAGACACCAAAGCTTTAGAAACCACGGATCTGCTAAACGAATCAGACAGTTTATGAATAATTATAATAATATTAATTTAATTCTAAGGAAAATTATAGGCCATTGTCATATTAACGGGTAGCATATCTTCTCTTAATTTTGCAAACGTATTACTGACATCTACGTGCTCGAAACCATATTAATATGCTACTATTCACACAGTGCTATTTTCTTTTGTTGCTACACTTTTGTGCAGTCTCGTTTCAGAGAGTCGAGCACTAAAGCAAAATGCCTCATTGAGGGTGATTTTTATTCAGAAGACAGCGCTGAGCTTGCGATGTTAGGTCTACCGGGGTTCGGAGCTTTAACTTAAATGTATGTTAGAAGTTTAGTCCAGGATTTTTAATTTCACGGACGGAGAAATATAAAAATAGCTGAGCCTGGAAGTTATTAAGATTCCCTAAGGTCCAAGCCGCCGAGGCCTTTTTGTCTCGCGCGCTGCACACTCTATCCCCCCCCCCGCCCATTCACTCCTCATCCGTGTTCTTCTTTCCCTTTGCCTTCCTTTATTCTCTTTTCTCATGCAGATATTCCCAACTTTTTTTCCTTCTCCAACCCTCGTCCACCTTTTGCGCCCCGTTCTTCACCGCCTCTCCTTATGTCGACCAAATTAAATACCGTGCTCGGGAAATCCTGAAGGAGCCGCTTCGGGGGGTATTCAGAGGCGTCCTGGATGCACTGTCGCGTTCAATTTCAACCGCTCCGGGGATATGATAAAGAAAGCGAGATTGGCCAAGTCGGGGGGAGCATTAAGCGGGAAAGAGCTTCGATTACACGGTACGATTTCGAGGGTAGTTGCCTACGGCGTCGACCGCTTCACCTAGACGGGGTTAACGTATGCCTCCGTCTAATGCTGGAGTGACGCTTCCTTTCCGCGGTTCCGCAACTTTTCAATTAACCTCTCAAATTGCGTTTATTAATTTTAATGGCATTGCCTACCCGCCACACAGCGACCCCGTTATATAATGTTGCGCGAGCAGGTATGTATCTTTAAGCCGGATACCTGGGCTTATGTACCTTCCAGCTCTTGCCTACCTACGCGCCTCCATCTATGTGCAGACATAAATATGTACTTAGTCTGGATTAAATTATTTGGAGGAAGATGAAACGGGTCCGACCCGCATAGCTTCAATTCCCCAGACATCTTGGTTGCGCCTACCGCGTGTCGATGGAAATGCGCCTTACAGGCACCCGTAACCTATTCGTCTTTCCATTGGCAGCGTTCAGATTAGCTGCCAAGTTACCCATCCCACCGTGTAGCTACTTAATTCATCTAAATCGGCAGGCCGGTATATTCTAACCGGTTAATACACAGGAAAGTCTTTGCGAAGTAAAGTAATAACGTAACCCCCGGGTAATTAAGATTAATGGCTGTGACTTCGATGAAGTTCTCGCACTTCAGCTCATTTTCCATTCTCAACGGAATTGTTAGGATCTGTTACATTGAGAATTTTTTCCCGATCATTTCACTTTGAGCTTGTTAACTGTGTTTAAACGTCAGTTAGGGGAGAATCTGTATGGTAACATTAGAACTTTCAATGAGTTATGAGTTTACAAATTACTTTTGTAATGTTAATATTGCGATGGTGTCTGTAACATTTTATTCAAAAGGAACTGTATTGGGGTTCGGAGGAAGGGAAACGTCCGTGATATACTATTTAAAATGAAAGCTTATATTTAAGTAAGTTGTTTGTTCTTTTGTACATCTATAGAGGATGTCTCAAATGAGTAACATAACTATGCTCTATCCAACATATATTTTTTCTTTATGGTGTATAATTTCGTATTTATTTCTTTATTCTACGTTAATATTTCTATAAAATGGTACAAATGTGTATTCTTCAGTACGACTGTATAAATATCGCCAACAATAGACATTTCGTTACTAGATGCACTTCGTAATAAAAAAATAAATAAAACTATATATACAAATAAAAATAAATACAAACTATAGTAATGGAGATGTCATTTACTATTTTTAATATAGTTTAGAATTAAGACTTGATAGTATGAAATACATATTGAATCCTTGAAATTCTAATACTTCTTACGTTGAAAAAGTAATGACAGAGTATACACGAATAAACACAGAGCTTGTACACGCGGTCACTTACTGGTAAATAATTATACACTCTACAACAACATTATGATAATCAGTATTACAGCGAAGAATAGCGAGATGTAAAATTCAAAAAATTTCAAAACATTGCTGAATTTTTAAATTTGACCATATTTCTGTTGCATTTCATTTCTGAAAGGACGCTTTGTTACTACTAATGTAAGTATGGCGTGTAATGATTGGATGACTGGATAACCATTTCGCGAATTACATTTTTGAATAGCGATAGCTCACAAAATTACGAGGAATGTAATAACGGGGAACGCCGAAACAGACGGCCGAGAGTGTAATAAGGCTCGCCTTCATTTATGCAGCGTTATAATGAACCGGTTGATGACTTAATATTCCATCATGAATCCCACCATACCGTAGTAAAAGCGTGAATACTGCGGCAACATTTAATTGTGACATTAAATAATTCACGGTGGTCAGTATCGGCGTACACACGGTGTATCGTGACGCTCTTCTGCGTTCGAAAACTCAAAGGTTGGTTTCCAAAGGGACTATTACAATAGGTCATAATACAGTTGACCATCCTTGTTCACTTTCACCTCTGTCTCCTTCTCTCCCTTCCTACAGCGCGTGCCCTTTGCATCTCTTTCCTTCCACGAGTCTATTTCTCCCCGTTTCACACAACCCACTGGTCTTTCTGTTCTTAGCTGGGAGGTCACGTTAATTCATTCTCGACATTGTCCGTGCAGAGTACCGTGCCATCTATCCTTCTTGGTCCACGAGATATCTTGTTTCCAGAAGGACGCGTACGAATTTGGCATACGTTTCTCCGATTTGCATCTGTATGAATAGACGCGGATTACGGGATTGGAATAAATTTGGCAGGCTAAGTGAGCCCTGCAATTTATACCGGCTCACAAACGACTACTATACATAGGTATATGTACCATCCTTATACCTCACTCATGGAATCGACAATTTTCCTTTATTTTTGATAACCGAAGCCGATGGCGGAATATTAGATATTGAAATCACGCTTTCTGTATAGAAATCGTGGAAAAATTTTCAAAATAATAAAATTGTACATTTTTCATATGCACCGAGTCACCTAAATAGTATAACGTAATATAATTCTTTCATTGTATTGTTTATCGTAATTTCAGAGCTTCGTTTACCTTATGTTAGGAGATGCGTTGTTTCCACCTTAATTAACGGATTTTATGCATTTATAACGTATAGAGAGTTTTCTATTTTATTTTGAGCTCAATAAGATACGTAAGTGAAAAAAGAAAGTCTTACATTTGCTCTTGTCTTTATGAATTACTTTATTAAACAACATTTTGTATAAAAAGTCGCAGTCATTAATGATTAAGTTTTATACATTCTTAATAAGTTTAATGATAAGGTTTATACAAGATTTTATACAAGATCTTCATAATGATACGGTTGCTACAAAACATTACTACATTATTCATTGATGTCATTCCAGTGTTGCTTTTTAGCACAAAACGGTACGGCTCGTTCCTACAATACACGAATAATTCAACGACTGCATTGTCTAGTTTGAATGAAAATAATTTAAATTACCATTGAAACTTTGGCGGATTTCGAGTCAATGGCATCTCATCATTCAAACTATATCATATTATAATCGTGTTGTCATCTCGTTTACCAGTTTCAATTCGATTTGAATAAGATTTAGAATGATATTTGTAAATTTACATCTTATATTGAATATTACAATAAACATATTTGATAGTAATGTTAAATGTTCTAATTGATGTCTAACTGCCTACCTAATACTTTAAAATCGTTCTGATTTTTGTGTTTATATAGTAATATAATTGATGCAAAAGATAGTAATGTGAACTTACTTTGAAAGCTGAATTCGTCCTCTACCTTGTACCATTTCTTGCAATTCGATTTGTGTTTATACGACTGGTCTGTTATCGTTGATATGTTATCAGTACTCTTAATACTGTAAATCGCGCAGGATTGGCCAGAAATTATGCAAAATACGGAATAGAAAATAACGTTCGAAATAATTCTTCACTTACATTGTTCTGTTACATTATGTTCATTAACCTTCGTCTATTTAAATTTATTTAAATATTCTTTCTACGGAAACTTCGCTGTCCGAAGATTAAATTAATGTTATTGAGATAGTTGAAAATAAAAATAAAGTGCAGACTATAGTCTGATGTATTGGCTCCATTTGATACTTGTAATAACTGCCTGAGGTCTCAATTGACTGTCGAAGTAGACTCGTTCGTGGTTGTCCGCAGACTGAGTTGTTGTCTGTTCGGTTATTTCTTGGTTTTGTGTGTGTCTCTATTGGTTGATCAGTGTATTATGTAGGTGTGGCTTTATTGCTAATTGTGTACGAAAGAGCGATATACCAATGTTCCTGTTCCGGATGTAAAAGAAGTAGAATTAACCAGATAAACCATAAATTAGCTAAAAAAATCCTTGGTTGTCGACTGTTAACAACAAACTTAGGAACAAAAGATCGTGGGTCGGTCCTCGGGTTGATCCTACGCCAGTGATATGCCCCTGTCGTAAATATTTCTCTTTCCATAAGAATCGCGTCGACCGTATGCAAGTTGCAACATATCTATTACTATTATTTTAAATAAAAGCTTTTAACGCTGCATTATAACCACCTGCGTTTTATTTAAGCTGTCAGGAGCCCTTTAGAAAGAGAAAAGGGATGTTTCCGTAGAAAAATATAAACCGACTGGTGGAAAATAAAAAAACTGATCATCCTGCGAGCAAACATATTCCGCCAGTCTCGAGATTTCATTCTGTCGTGCGGTTATATGTCAATTGTTTATGATGGGTCATAGTCTGGCCCGCCGGTAATACCGTTGGCCTACAATTCACCGCGGCTGCACGAAAACTTATTACGATCCGTCATTCTATCCGTTCGTCGCTCATAACAAGCATCTTTTACGATACCACGCCTGGTGGAAGGGGAAGAACGATGGCTCGGCGCTATAGACCTCGATTGTCGGGGGACGCTGCTTCCACCACATCTTCCACGATCTCACTTTCCACACGGGCTTGTATCCGAAGAAAAGAATGGCGGTGTGTTCCCCAGGCGAGGGAATACTGCCGTCGTCGAATGGCCTTGGGCAACGCTACACACCGGCAGGAAGACATTGTTAGGGCTATTGCTCTCTGTCCGAATGAAGGACCGCTCATATTTACAAGCGACGCCGGCAAATGGCCGGTGAGAAGGCGAGCAAGGGGAAGAAAGGGAGAAGAACATACCCGCCAAATCGGCCCATGGGACGCGGGCAACGATTCGCTTCAGATCCTCTTTCTTTTTCGCTCTGACCGTGCCACGATCTGAGCCATTTTTATTCTCGCCCTACCGTAACCGGAGACTGTGTCCTTTCCTTGCAATTCACTCGCGTCTGCCCGTCGATCGTTTCTCGTTCGTCATACTATTTGCAGCTACGAAGAAAACATTCGACAAAATGGGAACGAAAGATCACGAGACAATACTACGTCTACATGTAGACGCGAGATCATGTTAGTGAATTGTTCGTGTTCCGCGAGATGTTCCGCGAATGATATTTTATCTGACTATTTTCTTCTGTTTTAACTTTGTTACAGTGGTGAAGTGACATAAAATATGTAAGCCCTTGCAAGGATTAATGGTATAAGTCAATTTGAACTGAGAGTGTTATACATATTGTAGCAGACCTTTACAGTTTCGGCGTTCCCTTGCATTTTTGCCTACCAGGCTATAACATCTGCATGGCAGAGGTGCAGGGTAGGTTCGAATTACGTCGCCGTCTTCCTAAGTGCTTGAAGGAGAACTTTCTCTTTTTCGGGAATGTCCTGGGAAAACGAGACATGTGTTTTCTCGTGTAACCATGGGAAGACGGTGGAAACGGACAGTTTTGGGCAGAACATCGTCAACCGCCGAACTGTTAACAACGTCTGATACCTCATAGTTTCATTACTTTTGTATTGCTTATTTTTATCAACTGTATGGTTTTGTTATAGTTTCGTTATTGCTTGTGATTGTTTAGTTCTTGTTTTTGTTTGAATAAAAACTTTATTCTTGTTAGTTGGTGCACATTTACTTTAAAGACACACCCGTGGCTATCCTAAAATATCATCTATACGTGTATGAGTTTATATTGATGTACATATATCAATATATCCGGATATACACGGTATACTCAGTATAACGATCATGCATAATTATGATGTCATCATGCACGTAATGTTCATATTCCATGCAACCGGTATGTCTAGATATAATTACATAAGTGTATCTGATAGTGGAACGCGTAGCAAGTTTTTATTTTCTTTTGATATTTGAATTAAGCAGGTCGTCGGAAGAAAGTGTGTTGATTGTGTTAAGTTGGTAGCATTTATAGAAATTAAGATATTTTGTGTTTTGAAGGTTTGTAGAACTGTCTAATATGCGACGTAATAACGTATTTTATTTCTTATTCTTTATAATATCTTTGTTAATTTAAGAATGTTATATGAGTTAATAAATTATATTAAATGGAGGAAAACTGCACTTATTAAGAACACCCGCATTGTAAACTACTCGATCCCACAACAGTATCAACTTTGGGAGGGTTTTATAAGATTTGTTGTAAAACTCTAAAAATCTCAAAAGCATATTTATTGACTTACACTACTAATGCTTTCAAGGGAGCATGAAAGTAATTAGAAAATAGCGGATGTTATGTATTTATAGAGTAGGTATCCGATCGTTTAAAACTAGGCATCTATTGCAAAAAACTTCAGAAACTGTGATCTGATTTTATTTTTATTTCAAAACGACTAGAACCCTTAACAAGATAAGTAAATTTTTCTTTACCTCCAGTTTCGAAAAATTAAACCATACATGTGTAGGTCTATATTTGCATAAACATCGGCCGTCTAGTAATCAGTAGGTAGATTATTGAAATTATGCGATATTTATTGAAATACGACGTTATTAAAGTAAAATTTTCGATTCGGTAAGAAAGAGAATTTTGAAGTCTCACTTAATGATACGTAAATACAATTTAAATATGGATTTACTTCAATGATGCTTCTCGAAACATTTTATGTTATGTGTTATTATCAGATATTATTACCGCGTATTGACTCTGTTGTTGTGTATTGTACGCATTTTTAGTGACTTATTGCAAAGTAATACATGTGTATAATGTACTACATAAACATTTCATACATTTCAAAAGCATGTATGCACTAAAAATTGTTACCATTAATCTTTTAGGAATTATAGTACAATAATTAACCTATACACAAATGAAGTATTCATATTATTCTTATTTCATAAGTACAAATAGTAGCTACATATTTATTTATTTCGCAGCTGTAATTTTTTACATATGTTTTATATAAGCGCAACTTTAACCATATTGTTTGTAAGTACTTATCTTGCATGCTATTGTGTAATTATTTCGTTACGTTGCAGCAAACTAGCATAAAAACATAGAATTTTAGATTTAGATTAAGTCTCCCACATATTGCTAATACAATTCTTTCTCATGAAGGTATTTCTCGCCAAGTTTTATTGGCGAGAGCAGTGCGTGAATTCTTTCGAGGAAAAAAGCAAGGTAACGAAGCAATTATTTACTGAATGAGCTGTTTAGTAGAGAAAATTTCATACTACGACCGCACCGAAACCGAAGCCTTTAACACATTCTCGGTGGTTAAACTCATCCGTACATACATTATACGCAAACCGAAATTCCTCGCGAGTATTCTCTACTCAGAGGATACAGAGTAGCCAGTTCGCTGAAAGAAAAGTTTGGTGAACAGTGGTCAGGCAGAACTGGTGTAAAAGTAGAAGTAGTTCAAACGTGTTAGAGCAGAGTGTGAAATTTGGAGGAACTGTGCCCCGAGCAAACACTTTTGGGAACACCAAAGCAAACGGAACGCCAAGAGGCAATGAAAAGCACACTGTCCTGAAAATTGTAATTCCCCTTATGAATTCAAATGTACTCTGTGTCCACTGAATTATAGTGTCCGGTATCATCAGAATTATTCTACGTGTAATAGTACGGAAAATTTATTAACATAATAGACATAAAAGGTTAACTACTTTGTAATAAAATGGATTTTTTCAAATTTATATATCGGTCATATTATTTTGGCAATGTATGTCAAGTGTTATAATCAAATGTCGATATTGCCATATTTGGGGCTGTTGAGGAGTAAAATGGCAATGCGTTCAGAGCTCCCTTAATGCTAAGGCCCATCGTCATAGCCTCGGCCCCAGCTCCTGCGCAAAAGCTGGATCGTGCTTGTGCCGCTTGTGCGCTGGCGTACGCAACGTGGTGTAGTTTCTTCATGCATCGTAATGCAGGTGTGGCAAATTTCATCGTAGTTTCATTCTAATATCATTATACGTTTTGTATGATCCATGTTAATTGCATATTATTTTTTTGCGGAAACAAGAACCTCAAACACTTGGAGTAAGATCGAAATGGTAATAAAATGCTCAAGGCACATAAAACATACAGTCAGTCCATATTCAATATTTCAGGAATAGACAGCGGCGAGCTCCGTTTTAGGTAGCAAGCCGCCTTCATCGGTCGACCGTAAGCGGTTGGTGTCATTCATACCTGAATGACTTTTATTTAAGGGTTGGGTTAGGTGGACGAGCTTGTTCTCCATCGCGGGGTGACCAACGATGTTTTTAAACGAGTGCATGCGTTAATTCCTTATCGTTCGAAGCTTCGCTCGATAGGATAATATCTTTATTCCTGAAATATTGAATATTGACTTACAGTATGTTGTATATGCATTGCATATTTTATTACCACTTCGATCTTACTCCAAATGTTTGAGGTTCTTGTATCCGCAAAAGGATAATATGCAATTAACATGGATCGTACAAAACGTATAATGATATTAGAATGAAACTAAGATTAAATTGCCACACCTGCATTACGATGCATGAAGAAACTACATAGAATGAAATGAAAAAAATTATTAAACATACATTCGGTGTAATATGAACCGTTTCTAATATGGAGTTGGCATTTGACGTTGGAAGTTCTTTTTGCAAGTTAATGTCAAGAGGGACAGCCGAAAACACAATGGGCAAGGTCTTCGTCGATGGCAGCAACACGGTGCAGGCAATCCGCGGGTAGTCGCCCTGCAGAAGACAAGAGACAGTTTTATAATATCCAGACTCGCACGCTCTCGTCATTGTGGCCAAGTGGCCCCGAATGGTGTATGAGAAAAAAATACAGATGCTGCTCTAAGAATATACGAAAAGAAACGCGACCTCAAAGACACTTTCCCATGCAGGTTTACCTTCCCAAAAAGTATTGACCATGAAAGAGTGGGGATCGACCTATTACGCCACATCGATCCTAACGAGGAAGGATCAGTTCAACAATATCAGTCGTCCTTTCCGAACGGTGCCCTTTGCATTCTACGAGCAAATAGAGTTCATGTTCGGAAAACTAAGTCTTAGTTTGTTTAGCGAGATCGTAGTGATTATTTAGTAGTGTCGCGTACGTCGTCGTTATAAATAGTGCAAATTAATTATTGTAGGTTTTATTAAATATTGTAGATTTTATTAATTATTGCATATTAGAAATTAGTATGAATATATGTTATAAATTAATTAGAGTAGGTTAAAAATTAGTGTTAAATAGTTTTAAATTGCTTATTTTGAGTGTTAGTTTTGTGTAACCTGTAGAGTGTTAAACCCAACGGAGGAACAGCTCGCGGGTTTACTTAATCGCGCAGTGTGTGAACATTTTTCGCGGTCGGGACAATCGCGTAGTGTATATGGACATTTTTCGCGGACGGGACAATCGCTCAGTGTGTGTGGACACTTTTCGCGGACTTCTGTTGTGTACGTGCATGTGCGGATTAATTTCATGGATACCCGTGGACAGGACAATTGTGATACGTGACAACTAGAGGGGGCATTAACCCTCTCTACTCGGTAATATTCGTAAGAAGATATTCACATTTCTTGCGAATTTTATCGAGTAATCAGTGTTAATGCGATACAAATGGATTCGACTCAAATACCGCGGGCACAAATTATCGACATCTTCCCATAAAATGAAGTTGAAGTGTGATATTAAGTTGGTAAAATTAGCATTCCTGTAATCTTTAATAGTGGTACTAGTGCTGGATGGTAAGGAATATATAGAGGAAAGATTTATAAGGAAACAAATTGGTGGGTAGATAGGATCAGTAGCTAGAAGAGCATCGGCGGGTCTGAGACTAGAGGATATGGAGGGGCTGGTGAAAAGAAGGTCTACGATGGGTTCTGTGAAGTTGGCTGTGTCATTTAATTGGAGTTTATTCATTAATACTACTGTGTAGCCGTGAAATCAAAGTTCACTCGAGAATATCCTCCCATGTAGCCAGGTTTCTGTTAGAATAATGACGTATGAGTCCGATGCAGTGGTAATGTCTATCTGGATATCTCGCAGTATAATGCGGAGATCACGTACATTTTGATAATATACAGTGACAGGGGGAGTTAGTTTTTTGATGGAGCAGAATTTCGTTTGTTTTTAATGTCGACTATACGAGGCACTCCATTCACGTACCGGATAGTTTTTGAATTATCGCCTCAATTGTGTAGGTCACTTAGTTTTTGTCTAAGTTCGGAGAGGCAGGCTTGTTCTTGAGTGGTTTTGTCATCGGTGATCTTGATATTTGTCAAACGACTATCTGAGAGTAAAAACTCTTGAAGTTACTCTTAAATGGATACACCACGTGACAGTACTCTCCAGCGCAACTCGGGCGAGAAACTCTCAAATCGACGGCTGCCTTTACGCTGAATCGTAGGCACGGCGACCACAGTTATTGAGTACCACTGTCGCCGCTGCGTGTTTCGCTGAACTATTTCGCTTCTCTATTTAAAACAAAACAGATTTTGTAACATTCCTTGACACCTTCCTCAGCAGAAAGGTCTGTTCTATTGCGAACTATGGTTCGATTTTCTCTTAGACCCTTAGTTTTGTAAATGAATTGTAGAATATCAGTGAAAATTGGTGCAGTTTCGGTGTCCTTTTCAATTTGAACATTATTTAAACATATTTAAATGTCTGTAATATAATAACAGTCTATATCATTTTGTTTGGAAAGGTCCAGAAAATTATGTCGTGTCAAAATAAATTGTATAACTGTTACTGTAAAAGCACAACACATCTCCAAAGTTTTCAATTTAAAAGAAAATTGATTTTTTCAAAAACTGAACTATCTGAAAAGAATCGGTTTGCAGATTCGTATTCAGCTCATAAAGATCTACCAGGAGCGCCTATTGAAAATTGCACATTCTTTTACGTGTTGAACAGTGTTATACTACGACTGCGGTATTACCCTGCATATTAATCAGCTCACTAATTAGACCCAAAAGCAACAGATCGTACGCATTGGTCTCTCCTAAATCAATGAGCAATTAATCCGTACGGAATGTAATGGAAGGTTAGTTCCGTCATTATTAAATAATAGTATCATCTGTCGTTTTATCTTCCCCTGTCATCCCCTCGGCGGAACTCTTGTAATCCCAGCAGACGCGAAACGTGTGGGCGCGGATATTTTTATGAATCCATCAATGTATGGACACATGCAATCGCTCGAGTTTATTGTTTTTGGCGGCCCGTACCCGACGTCCGATGAATTTGCATATTTTGTGCCGTGCCGACTGTCCGGCCTATTGTGTTCAACCGATTGCCGAATTGCTCCACATCGAGCATAAAGCCGCACTTTTGCATGACAATGAAAGTACTAATAGTGTCGAGCATGTTCGACTCGCATCTCAGGCGAAAGTTTGCAATGATATTGCAAGATCAAGAACGTTTTTCAATATGAAAAGTGAGTTGCATCCCTTTATGGATCGTGATTAACGAATCACTTTTGACATCTTTGCTCTGTATCTGGACTATTCGTGTAATACACTTGTCGAAGAATTTAGAGAATGATAGGTGTTATGCTGCACGTGTACACGTGAGCGCTCACGAGCAGTACAGCTTCTCTCATTCTGTTTCCCCATTGTTACGAAAACCACAATGCGAGTTCTGTGTCTTATGCTCTTTACCTTATTTTCACATTAGATTTATTGTTAGTCCTACTACCGTTACATCTGCATACTTTGCTGTTAGTGCTTAGGAAATATAAAAGAATGGTACAGTAATGTCTCGATGAGTGCGACGAACTCAGGATCCCTTCGAAGCATTCGTTGCAAGGCGAAAAGATTTTCAGCCCCTCATAAATTTGTTTTTTACACGAAGCCGAGCCTTTGCTTAGCTTCTATTGTGTTAGCTTCTATTACTCTGTTTTGATTGGTTCTAGAAGGGGAGCTCCCCTCCCCCCTCCCTCAGTGATGGGAATAACGTCGTTGTTCGTGTCGCATTTATCGAGGAATCACTGTAATGACTATATATGTCGATGAAAACCTATAGTTTTAGAAACATTTGAATTTTGAACTTGTAAGTGAATAGATCTTCTCGTGACTGAAAATTTGGTAAGCTCATAAATTCAATGACATTTTGGGAAGTTCAAAATTGAATCACGTTTAAACACTTGCAAACCAAAAAAAACTAATTCTTTTTGAAGCTATCAGTTTCTAACAAATCAGTTTCTTGCTTTAATTACTTTTTTCTTTGAGTTCCATTAAATCTCTCAAATACTTACAATTAAAGCCCTTTGTCATAAAGATTTGTTAAACTTAGTAGCATAATTTTTAAATTTGTTTTTATAATTTAACATTCATTACGACCGTGTAATAGCCGATAAAATACTAATATTTAATGAATATTCTGAAATGATAATAAGTGGTAAAAAATGAAGAAGTCTGTAGAAGGGTGAAGGTATTATCGTTATGTTACGTGTTACACAACCACACCGTAATTCGTGAGAAGTCTTTTTATTTTTAATCTGTAGTAGTAACTAACAATTCTCTTTCGGACTTGTCTTGTCTGTCGTCGAAAAACAAGTGTCCTTTTTGACGCTTCGACGTTTTCGAGAAGGACGCACACAGACTATATTTAATAGTGAATTCGGGAACCACGCACTGACTCCGTGCAGTTCTGTGCTGGTGCTGGCTTGGTACGGTGTTGGTGCTGCCCTAAGACGGTGCTGGTGCAGCATTTTGTCCGGGTAGCACGCATAACATGCGAGCTATCTCAGTGTAGCACTGAAATGGGGCAGCACTGGGACGAAACAGGGGTCAACCACACTGAAATTGAACAATTGATTTGAATCACACAACGCGTGAGTTAATGCTAAAACCAACGAGGTTAAAATACACAGGTACCTAGTATACAAAAATAGAGAGAAAAAATATTAAAGTTAATGTAGGTAAAGTGGAAAAAGAAAGTTTATACATATTATACATATTTTATTTTTAGATTTCTAGTTTATAGACAAATAAAATTACATACTTCTCTCTCTCTGAATATATATCATACGTAGACTTATAATTTCTACATAATTATTGATTTTTATCCTTTCCTCCTTTTCGTGGTGTAGTAAAATATTATCCATTTCGTCATCACTACTACTGTTGCTTAATAATTCCATGAGGAATAATTCCCGGTCCATTGCGTTTTCTATTGCCGTTAAGTTCTATAGGTATATGTAATTACAGTACTTATACACCACACGATTTCGCACCAAATCTCGTGTCACCAGTGTCACCTAACCGCACTACCGAAAATATCATTACAATAAAACTCATTTAGCCGAATGCGAATTTTGCACTGCACCAGGGCAGTTTTTGTTCGTCGAATACAATACAAAAATTGCATGCTAATCGTGCAACACAACCGAATACGATTATTGCCCTGTACTGGGGCAGAAAGCATCATCCGAATGTGCGGCACCGAAAAAGTTGGCACTCACAATCAGTGCACACCAGTACGAGTTCCCGAATTCGCTATAAGTTTATCACAATATAATTTCAGAATATCAGTATTTTCAGTCATTAGATTCATTTTCATTCACATTCATCCATAGATTCATAATAATGTGTATAATCAGAAATGTAGCCTTTATTACCCTTCGTAACTTATTGACTTTGACTTATTCTGATTAGTATCGACTGTCATCTAATTACCATGCTATTAACAAACAAGTGTTCCCAGTTCAATCTCATTCATTTTCGATTTGCTTCATTCGCTCCTTTTTGTTGATTTAGGCTGAAAATTAGAAACTTAGAGAAGCGCCAGTTCATATCTATTAATTGTTCCTAAACGGTCTCGAGGGTAAGGTTGATTATTCGATCATTACTGTATCTATAAATATTAACAGCCCGCCATAATACTAAATCCTCTTACTCAAATAATAATTTGTGTCTCAAATTATCAATTCACTAAGTTTCTTTAACTTCAACAAAAACGGTGTGAATATATTACAAATTAGCAGTCTTCTATCATTACAACACTGTGTAGCAACATATCCTGGTACGATAAAGAGTGATTTCAGGTTATGAAATCTCTGGTTGGTGATTATTGAACTGGAATATAAATTACTATAATAATGAACTATCACACGACATACGCTTCTATCATTGAGCCAGTTGACCTTTAATGAAGCCAGCTGCCATGCTGGTAAAGTCTTGGACTCATTTTTTCAAAAAATCACACCTTCCACGCGAAAATCTTACCGGGAGTAACTGTATACTGTGTAGTACGGTACGTAAAATTGATTTTTTTATGGGTACATTTTTTAGCTAATGGGTAATAACAAAATTGCTGTCTGAAAGTGTCCACCGCATTGAAACTGTTTTATAATTTTCAAAGTTCATTTTATAATTCTAAATGTTCATCGTTTAATTTCCAAGGTGTTCGTCAAGTCAAAAGGGATCCTTTGAACATAGAGACAAATTAGTTCCATGACAATAGAAAAATTGTTAGACCGTCTACCACGAGTGGTTGTAATCCGTTTATTGCATAAGAAGATAATAGTAATTACTTCTAATTACTAAATTACACATTTTAGCAACGTTTATACAGGGTGTCTCGGAAGTGGTGATGCAACTAGATAGGGCGTGATTCTACGTGAAAAAATACGTTGAAAATATGTGATAACATTTTTTTATTTGAGCCTTCGTTTTTGAGGAAATCGAGTGTGAAGATTCATCTGTAAAGCCAGGTCCAGGCACGTGCAACAGCAAGCATGAACACGCGCCGCGCGGCACGCGGCCAAAATCCCGTCCACACTCGAGGGGAACATGCAACAGAATAGTAGTAGGCTTGTAACTCTTACAAAATTAATTTTTTATACCCCCGGCAGAAGTATATATTTTTCTTTTTTTTAGCACAGTCATTAATGTTCGGGTAGGCATGATAACAAATAGACTGTAATAACAATAACTTCTGTTATTTTCTACGATGCGCGTCAGAATGCTCGTGTTCGGCTTGACGTTGCACGAAGTCGTTAGCTGCGCGTTGACCCATTAAAATCGACCCTTTCAATAGTGTTGTGCAATGCGCGTTGCACGTGTCTGGGCCTGGCTTAACGTGTATATGTATATTCATGCTGGCAATAAGTGGAAATGGAATGCAATGAACAGATGCAGCAGCTGATTCCTATTCAATTGCACGCGTATCCAGCAGATTTTTAAACTTAGTATTCTCGAAAACAAAGCTTCTTATGAAAAAATTTCATTCTAAATGTTTGATTCAGTTTTTCACGTAGAATCACCCCTTGCTGGCTTGTACCACTAGTTACGGGACACCCTGTTATACCCTGTTATTACACACATGTATACCGCATATCTGGATATTTACAATTAGTAATGTAACTACAAATCGGAATCGCTTTTTGCGTAAATTTCCTCGCACAAGATTTGATATTTAAATGTGAATCACAAACATTGCGTTTCATTCGGAACATTCAAGTGTATAGTAATTTCATTCGCAAAAAAACGCGAAATTCATGAATGGTATGCGTACTAATATTTTTAATTATAATAACTCCGCGCGTTTTATTATCGTCCGTGGAGGGAACCCGAAATCGCGTGAATTATCTGTCGCGCCTCGCTTTCGCCGTTAGGATGATGTATGGACGGTTGCATAAAAAATGTGAGCCAAAGCCACGTCAGGGAGGCGATATCGCGAAAAATGAGACTTTCGGGATTGCAGCATGTACGAACGAACAAATAGTTCGATGGATCAAGTTTTAATGACCTGAACAGCCGAGTTACTATGGGCTTCTACTGTTACAATTAATCACGCTGTTATTTGCGAAAGTATTACATTAAACCGCTAATATACACGCTCGCAATATTGTTGCCGCGATAGCAATAATTCTATTGGAAGGAAATACGACCCGGATACCTCGATTCGCTGTTGAAACGTAGAAGAACATTTCGAAAAAAAAGAAGAAACAATCGTGACGTCTTGTGGTATTTGTCTATGAGAATCAATACACGCATCAGTTTGAAATATTATTCCGGCTGATACGGTTGAAATGATTAATCAATAAAGCATTACATTTTTAAGGACTTTGAAATATTAGCCATGAAATAGAAACCAAATGCTATTCGGAATTTGTGTTATTTACAATGTATTTTATGTCATGTATTGACAATCATGGAATGTGAATTGGAAGCATTAATATACATAAGATAGAAATTAAAATTTTGTAATTTTTAATTTTATTCTTTAACGTCGCCATTGTTGAACTTGAGAAGCTACACAGACAATCGGTGAGTGGTTGCTTCAATAACATGGGTTAACTACTGTCAAGTAGTAGATACGATGCAAGGTATTCGACTTCGCTTTTCCTAATTCACAGTGACTCGGCTGCTCTTTAATGGAATTGGAATTCTACAGTGTATAAGTTTCAAATTAAATTTCGTATGCAGGAATTGGTTAACCTAACGTCGTTAGAAACGGCATATTTTATGCCATGAATCTATTGCCGTTTAAAATGTTGAATTAATTTGTGCCAGGAGAAACGACTTTTCGAATCCGAACAGAATCCGATGAAGTCTAAATAGAAATAATGTTTATCACACCATAAAATGTAGAGGATGCAAAAGTGGAATATTTGTAAAAAAAGCTAAACCTCAATAAGATTAAGCTTTAATATAAATATAAATGTCCAGATATAGTTCATTCGAAACATTGTCACAGATTATTAGAAACGTAAAATGCGAAAAAATGTTAACAACGAATACATTTAAGTATATTTTCATTTTAAAATCAGGAATCTTCATAGCAGAATTTCTTAATTCATAACTTGTGAGACCAATATCAGAAGATACATACCTAAGTTTAGGCTCTTTCTGCAATGAAGTCGAAAGTAGTATGAGTAAGATTCTTTGTAGTAATTGTTTGTTCACTTTCAATACTTTCTTTATACGTCAAAATTAATAGCAGTCCTAGCTACTTTTTACGTATCCAATATTGATACCCAAACCGTAAATAAAAATCAAATTATGTAATAAACTTATAGTTGTTTTTTTTATTAGAACACCTGACGACCAGGTTTACAATGCGGATGGCCGGAACGTGCTATTTTTGGCAGACACAATTATCCATTACACTGGTCAACAAAATTTTACTTTTATATATTATTATAATATACAATACATATATTATTATACTATCATATGTGCAATCCGTTTGTTTCCATCACGCATGGTTTTCATGTGACAGACAATTTGACTGTAGAACATTACCTAAAGTGTGGTACTTTTTGATTTTCTGGAATAGTTTGCTCGAGGAACACCCCGTTTGATTGTCCAGCAGTAATCAGTCGGCATATTAGCCCCCCATTTGACCTGCCATTGCTTTTCCATGCACGAGATGTCTTAATGAATTTGCTCGTCATGTTCATCACTTACGGTATCCGGACTTTCCGGGAAAAAATCCACATGAGAGTCCAGGAAGTTGATTTGTAAAGACATGTTGCACCTCATATCCTTATAAAATCATATAGAGCTCAATAGCTCTATAAATAATACAAAGCATTATTATACAAAAATTATGGATGATGGAATTGTTACGAGAACGGTCCGTAGCAATGCGAGAGGCCGGCGAGTGTAGGTTTTCCACGGAATATGGTATCAGTTTATTAGTAAGGTGCGCGGACGAATCTGACGCGAAGCCAGAGAGCCACTAGGTTGGAAATACTCTTGGATAAATGTAATGCATGGACGAACCTGATGCGAAATCAGGGAGCCGTTAGGAAATCTTAGTTGGTGCCTCGTAACCTTTGAATTTATAATTAATACAACTCGAGCGATAAAGTTATATTAGTGTGGAAACGGTCGACCTGATATTATTCTAAACTAGAGGAAACTCGTATATCAATAATACTACAGATTTCTAGATCGTGTTATGGATTCAAAATGAACTACACAGATTTATAAAATAACTGTATAATTAATCAGTCTTTAATTACAAATGTGTTACCGAAATAAATATGTGCTCGGTGTTAACGCACTGAGGTTGCGGGGATTGCGAGTGGATTTTACGGAATAATGCCAAAGTAATAATTCTAGCCGGAATACAAATAAAGTGTTCACGGTTTACTACAAGACTAACTGGATTCGAAAGGGAACTTTAGCCCGATCTCATAGGGCCTAGAAATTGGGGATGCTATGAAATTTCCATGTAAGGAAATCTTTGACGGTTGAAGTTGCAATTTTTCCAACTTTATTTCTATCGTATTTAACAAATAATAATGAAAATAATGAATTTAAATAAAATACAAATGTAGGATATACATATATATAATTTAACAAATATTTTGAATAGCTTTGACAACTAATAGCTTATCATAAATCCCGGCTGCTCCAATGTCTGGACCGTTAACATTCACCTTTTCTCTACACACGCACATACGCACATCGTGTTTCCTGTTTTTATGTCAAAGATTTAATAATTTAAATTATCACGTATTGCGTTCGAAAGCAGGAACTACATATTTTACACAGGTCCGTATTTGTAATTAAATTTTTAAAATCCTTATGTAAAGAGTCAAAAGTGAGATTACCATTATATTCAGAAATTAAAAATCAAGTAAATAAAACCAGTTTCACTCCATCATTTTACAATTTAAAAAATTTTTGTGAACGGTGTAATTCGTACAAAGGACTATGAGCCAGTTAGGTTAAATTAATTTTCAATATTAATTTTCACGAAAATTGATCCTCATACGAAATAATATCAGCCTTTATTCCTCAACTCACTTCTGCATATATAATTATCCCCGTCTCGATTGCGTTATAATCTTCAATACACGTGTATAGTAAACGAAATAGAAATCGCGTTATAAGTGACAAACCTCAGGACCCAGACGTGAAATCCGGATAGAGATACATGTTCGTTAATGGCTGGCAGAGTCACCAACTGGCGATCATTGCCAAGTCAACTTACAGGCGGCCTCTATCTGCTCGTCGCTACGTGCATCGCTTTCGGAAAGCTTGACTTCGGACACGGCATGTATCCGCAGGTACATTCACAAAAGCGTGTACACGTTATTCCGTCTCAGCCACGTGCAACCACATACTATGTCTATTCGATGCTCTATGCGGCTCGCGCCCGAGTAAACGTTTTGAATTTGTTCTTCTGCACCGATCCGATATCTCGGTGAAGGCGAACGGACACGTTCCCAGAACTGGATTTACTTCATCGCGGCAGGAATCGAATTCGACTTGAAGTGAAATTTCAATAACTCACATGTGCCATTCGTTGCGAAGAAGCTCGTTATTTTCTACGTGCCGGTAGAGCCGATTTCGATGAGCCAGCCTAACACGACTTTTAAATGTCTTCGATCTTGAATTTTCTACTTGTATAGTACGTATCTTTTATGTGGTCTTAAATCGCACTTTTTAAACATTAAGATATCCTTTGAAATCTGTTTTTACAAGAATTAATTTGAGTATTTCTTGAAAGTAATTTTCACTTATAGTATGATATCTTGTTACGAAACAAAGAGTAATTTTGGATTTCGAAAAATGCGAACCAAATGTTTATTAGTAATAAGGTGATATATGTACCTGAAACAAATTACACTTCTTTCTGGCCGCAATTAGGGGGATATACTTTGAGAAAACGGAGTAATTTAAAGAGCTGCATCTTTATGAAATAAATTTTGTTTCGATAATGCAACTGTACATCTGTATCATGCAGTTGCTTATTTTGTAAGTATAATATATATTTTTTTACAGAAATGAATATCTTCCATCGGTCTACGTAAAACTAATTTTTATTCATTGCCTCCTAACATCGACTCCGATCGTAGTGACAATATGAAAAGTTCATTACTTTTTAAACATTAATATTTTATACATTTAAATGTTTGAAATTATTATATACTTTTGTAACCCATTTGTAACCATATTGTAGATAACATTAAACAGTCATATTTAATATTTCATGGATGTGGTAGAAACAGTTGATAAAGATCGATTCAGTGACTACATAGTTGTTGATGTTAAAGCTGATCTTTAAGTCACGAAACTTCGTGACCTTCAAGATAAAGTATATTTTTGTAGGCATTTGGGTCAAATGTAATAATCGAAACTTGTTTTATATTTTGGCGGCAGTGATGGTTGGAAGCGTGAAAAGGAAAGGAGAGAGAGCGTTTCGTCCTGGGCCTGCTAGAGGACTCGTCAGTGAGGCTACCTAGCAGACCCTGCCTTAGACGCGGGGATATTCAATGGTCGGTTAAGGACGTATATATACAAACGGGGAAGGATTCAGGTAGTTGCGGGAAAGGTGTTAACTCAGTGGACCTCTAGTGGCGAATGTAGGAAGCTAGTGCCGCCACAATATAAAATAATATACATATATTTAATTCTAATAAAACAGTTTGTCAGTGGCTAACAGTCCACTCGACAATGTCCTCGTTCTCTCAAAACTTCGAGTAGGCCATACTTATCCCTCACACAACAAAAAATACGGGGTGTTCCGTTTAAAACAGGCCACCTAAATATCTGCTCTATCTCTGGTCATATGATATCTTTAAATTCGATGGTGGAAAACTTATATAAGTGAATTTAAAATTTTTTCAGTTGAAGGTCATTTCAAGGTCGTACTATCATAATGGATAAATGCATAATAATGTTTTCATGAAGGATTCTATGTACTGCTGCGGATACAATACCAAGAGCAGCTTCTATCATGTGGTAGGGACACCGATCTTCATAGGTTATCATTTTGCGAACACGAGACACATTTTCTGGGGTCACTGATGAAGGAGGTCTTCGTGTATGTTTTTCGTCGTGCAACGAATTACGTCCCACGCGAAATTCTCTTCATCGCCAAACGCAGAATGTAACCGATGCCTACATTCTTCTTCAGATAGATTCTAATTCTCAGTTATCACAAGAGAACTGGCGCAGTACAATTGCTGGTGGCGTAGTTTTATAACTATATGTATACTAACGTATTATTACGTCAAATTTCACAAAATTGCGCAAGAAACAATTCGTAAAGTTTCAAGATTTGTCGTGTCTCAATAATTTTAGTGTAACCCTCGTATGTTGTCAAGGTCATCATTCTGAACAACTTTTTCTTGTACACAAAATAGTCGGTTTTTTTTCAGGTTTTTAGATATGTATTTGCAAAACAAGTTAGTTTAAAGCTACATAATTCTTCGACAGCATTTGCATTTAATAGAGTGTTATATACATGTGTCTCTTGTTTACATTTCTTATGTTTGACATTTTTTATGTCCCATGAACAGTATACAAGTGATTCCCAACATCCCACCAAACACCACCCAGTTAATACTACTAACATTGTTAATACAACGCACCCAAAATTCTACCAAATAAAAGACTCAGAGACGATGTGCCCTGGCGTCCAACGAAGAAACTTTTCACCAGTTTGTTTTTAGATGTTAATTAATAACTAAACTTGTGTTTGGTAGGATCTTGGGTGCGTGGTTAACACTAGGTCGTGAGATATCAAAGTCAAGTTAATTTTTTTAAATGGATCCCTGTACTTTTTTATTTATATTATGATAGTGTTGGTTGAGACCAATATAACACACTGCCACATGATATCATTCCGAGTTGTAGACTATCATAAATAAAATACAAAGTAGTCAGATCAACACGAATTTTATGGACATTACCACAGACGAGATATAAGAATAGATCTAACATCTTATGGGACTTGGTGTCCCACGAAAATCACGCTGATTTGAGCGCACCTCTGCATAAAAAGTTCCTATATCACGAACTACGTTCGACACCCTAATAACGCACAGCACACACACACACACCTACACCCGTGACTGCATATAGCAATACATTCATACATTATTGCCCCGGTTTCGCTAGCACGGAATGGAATTCTGAAATGGTACGGGGGCTTTTGACGCCCCCGAAGCATGGGACAGAAAATTGCATTGCATGTTAGGTTTATTCTTATACATATCTCGTCTGTGCCATTACTTATTGTAGGGATTATACACGCATAATAAAAACTATATTTAACATAAACCTATAACATAAGACAACAAAACAACAAAACGACTAAATTACAGCACACGACAAAAGACTAAAACACGACAACGACTGGGAACTCTACTTTCATTCAACCGACTGACACGAAACCATGCACTCTGTCCTCTTTTAAGCATCCACACCTACAACACACACCCAAGCCTTAGATCCCTCGCTCTCGAACTACGCAACCATTCCTAGGACATTTGAATCACTCAATACCCAGCCTAAACAGTCACACGAAACTCTTCCGCACGAAACTAAACAAATTTCATTATCACTTCGCTCTTGGAAATCTGTCTCGTTCAGCTACGAACATACCCACGACCGATCCATGCCACATTCATGCACCTACCATATTATTTTTCATACTAATTTCATTTAAACTGACAGTTATAAAATAATGGGATCGATGAAATACAAAAGAGATATACCCTACTCTGACCAACGTTTACTCCAACTACATAGTAATAGTGTGTAATAAGTCACATATAAAATACAAACCTCATACATGTACTAGCGTCTTGTTCATTTATAAACTTCTGCAGGTATTGATAGTGCATCGTTAACTATCAATAATTTAATTTGTTTAACTTTGTTTGGTAAAGATCATCGTCTTCTTTAGACGAAATAGGATATGGAAACGATAACTCCGATGACAATAGTTCTTTTAACATGTTTATAATTTGGAACAATCAATTTTTTACACATTTATCTTTCAGAAGAGAATATAGCTGCACCATTAGGATTATCAATTCGTCCATATGTTTACTGTATTCATCTGCTATTTCTTTTGTAGCGTGTGATTTGTGAAATGTTTCCATGTCATTTTTAAATTGTATAGATTTGGATAGAATTCGGGATTATCTAGCACCTCCTTAAGAAAAGACAACACTTTTTCAAATGGTTTCACTGTAACATCAGTGTTCTTGGATTTCTTTTGTTTCTTTTTTTGGTGGTCAATGTCGTTATTACGTCGCTATAAATGAAATGTATCGCATCTGCTGGTTCCTTATTTGTAATACATACAATTAAGGGAAATCTCTAAAATATGCTGATGAAACTCCATATAATTAGCAACCAACTCACATCGACAGTCATGTGTGATTCATTTAATTGCGATTGTGATCGAAGCTTGATAAATGCTGATAAATAAAATTGCCGTGATTCGAGCTTCGTATTGGTTGTTACTTACATTATTATTACATTAATTTGAGAAAACATGTCAAGACTATACCAAAAATCAGTTCTTTGACTTTACGTTACTTAATAAAGTCATGTGCAGTAGGGCCGTATAATATCAGGTGGCGAGATTTCTCGATTATAGTATTGCATATTTGATATAGCTTAGAAATAAAAAGTGACTAGAACACTGATTAGAAATAAAAGTATGACGAGACACAGGGACAAGAAGAGTAGTCCGCTCGCTCTGCGGAAGTCTGCCTGTGGTATTTCCGCCGATCATTGGTCAACATTGTAAAACAGTGCAACATTATTTTAAAGTTCGTCAGATCGCTCGCAATATCCATCTATCCCACTCGGTCCATTCGCTTTCTTCGTCATACAGTACTACATTATCAGACCGTGTATGTCATGGTTTCGGCCAATAATGAAAATACGTGTGCCCTATCTCTACAATTGTGTTAGAGAAGGTGCTCCTATGGGGATATAATCAATCGGCCCTGCGTTCCTGCCGCTTGCCACTTTCTGAGCAACGCATTATACACAGATCACACTTGTTATAAAAGCGTCGCTGCACCACCCAAATTAAGAAACTGTATACTGTCAGAATATCAGACTTTCTTTGATCTTAAGCACAGCCTGAAGGTAAATCTTCATTGAGTAATGGTGCATAGGTATCCGATCGTGGTTGAAGTTAGGGGTCTTCGGTAACGCCCCGGAGAAAGCCATATCTTATCGCTTCCAGTTAAGTTCCCGCCTCGCGTCTACCACCCCCCCCCCTTTACCCTTCCCCCAGAGAAACAAGAAGAAGTAAGTAGCCGAGCAGGGTGATCCCCGAGTTTGATTTCTGCGAGAGTCAGAAATCCCAACCGGCAGGTTCATTGGCACCGTTTCAATTCTGAGCAACGGATCAAACGTCGACGATGCGGTCGTCTGGTGGTTGTAGCGGTACGGCTGCGCGGCAAAGACGACAAGCTTTGTGCTGTCGACGCCGACACCGTCGCCAGCCTCGTCGTTCGCAGGAGCTATCATCAAGAGTCACACGACGTCTAGCTGGCGTCGACAAAGGAGGACCGAGGCCGCCATCGACGATGCGACTTGGCAACACGTCAAGAAGCTTGTAACCCTAACTGTGCCATTGTGCGAGAGGCGCTTGGTGAAAACTCCTTTCTGGTCAGGCCTGCTGTTCCGAGGCTTCTTTGTTTCCCCCCAGAGGGTGAACGCTGAAGGCTCGTGGCACGCTACCACTTGTCGTCAACCTTCACCCTCGCGACTCCTTCCGCCTGTCCGACGCAGAGTAGTTCGTTCTCCAGATCGGAAACAGTCGCGAAAGTAGATCGGGTGCGGTGGGACCGTTACGGTGCTCAGCGACTTAACACGCTTAATTATTTATACGGCTTCGGCGCCGAATGATTACGTATATTTCGTTGCCAATTTCGTGACCAACGGTGTTCGATTTAAGTGTATTACCAAAAACAGGGGTTAGCGAGAAACTCTCAAAGCCGATACTTGTAAGGTTTCGTAAGATATTCTCGCGTACATGCGTGTCTGATCCTGGAACGATATAAAATTCAGAATGATCGACGTGGCCGGGTAGGTGTTCCATTGGAAGCCAACAGTCTGCAGGATTGGAACAACGAAGTGATATGTGCTTGCCAACTTTGTCTTTTCTATAGCCTTATGAGCAAAGGTACTACGGTACCAGTTCACATTTAAAACAACAAGTCTTTTTAAGCAGATGGTGCGTATCGACAGTCCCGTAAACAAGTGAACGACGTAGTCTACAGTCACAAACTCACTTTCCTACGTTCCCCTCCTCTCGTTCCTTTCTCAACGATTCCGTTCGTCCTTCCTCTTCCTTCGCCCTAGAGTCCTCCGTCTCACTTCTTCCCGTCGCGTTCTTTGTTCTACGCATCTAAGGAAAGCCAATAAACCATCGAATTCCTCGGGTATATTGCGGGATTCCCATGCCGCTTAGAGCCAGCAACAAGTCCTGCGCTCTCGTACATTCACAAATTACTGGCCCGTATGTACTTACATGTGAGCTGGCTAGTCGCAAAAAGTGGAGCACAAGTGAAGCATCGAATAGAAAAATAAGGGTGCAGTTTTAGACAGTATACAGGGTGAGTCTCGTACTGTGACGACTTCAAATAACTCGTAAGTTATTAGTGGTACAAAAAAATTGTTCAAGTAAATGTTGCATGGTTTCCAGAGGAACATACAGTGCTGTAATCTGTTTTTTGTTATTTTATTATTTTTCCACGTATGAGGGTCACCCTTAGTTTTTTAAATAGAATGCCAAATATTATGTCCCGAATGCGAACAAAGCACCAAATTCTGCGTGAAAGAAGTATTATACAAAAGAGGGTTTCAAAGTAATAATTACTGAGATATTCTCAAGTGAATAATCTTCTGTTAGGAAATATTATTGTTTGTAGGCACGTTCTTTGTTACATGTTAGATATCATCAATATGACATGTAGCTGAGTGTAATAGCTGTTTAGTAGCTCATTAAATGTAAAAGTTAGGTGTTTAGTAACAGAGAAAACTGCGCTATGACAATTGTTTATGGTGCGTGTGATGAAAATGCTACGAGAGCTAAGATATTATACCAAACTAAGTATCCTGATCGAAATCAGTCATCACATTTTACCTTTGTAAGGCTTAGTAAAAGGCTCCAAGAACATGGGCAGTTTTAACGTACAGAAACGTAACTGTCGTAAAATTGTAAATGATGAAAGATGTCGTACTTCTCCCTTAGCAGCTGTTGCACATAATCCACATACCAGAACACGGCACATTTCGCGTGGTTCGGGCACTAGTCAAAGTAGTGTTGCAGGTATTCTTCTATGTTGTATAATTTTGTGATTGCTTGTTGCATCAGATAGAAGATTCGAATGGTTCATTTGTACCGACTGTTTTATGGACAGACGAAGTCACGGTCACAAATTGCGGAGATATTAATACAAAAAATATGCCTTATTGAGCAACAGAGAATCCACATTCGATTCGTGAAATTGATCACCAACACCGGTGGAAAGTGAATGTTTGGTACAGCATAATTAGTCACCAAATCATTGGACCGTACTTCATTGAAGGATCATCAACTGGTCAAGCATACTCCACATTTTTGTCCGAAACACTACCAGGCCTCTCAGAAAATGTACCGTGTCTAATACGTCAAATAATGTGGTATCGACAAGACGGCTGTCCAGCACATTATACTCGGCAATTGCGGCAGATATTAAATAGGATGTTTCCTAATCATTGGATCGTACGTCGCAGTAACATTGCTTGGCCAATTCACTCGCCGGATTTAACGCCACTTGATTATTTTCTTTGGGGAACATTAAAAAATGAAGTTTATCACGAACCACTAACGACGGCCAAGGATGTGTGAGAACATATTATTAGTGCATGTGCCGCAATAACTGCAAAAACACTAGAAAAAGTTTTTCGTTCACTCATAATCCGATTATGGAAATGCATTGATTCTAATAGACAACACTTCGAACACCGCTTGAAATAAAATTTGTTTTAAACTTATTTTACGAATTATGCATTTTAAACCCTATTTGGTGTAATACTTTTTTATGCAGAATTTGATGCTTTATCCAAATTCGAGAAAAAATATTTGGCATTCTATTTAAAAAACTGAAGATGACCCTCATATCTCGATAAAAAAGTAAAGTAACAAAAAACAGATTACAGCATTGTATGTCCCCCATGAAACCATACAACATTTATTTGAAACATTTTTTGTACATCAAATAACTTACGAGTTATTTGAAATCGTCATGTTACGAGACTCACCCTGTATATGCGGACGATTTCACGTTATGCTTCTTGCCGCGTTTATAACACAAACGGACAATCGAGAGGGCCGAGTTATAAGAAAAGTTTGACGAAATCGATGAAATTATTTTATTACCGTACAGTGTACCGCATGACTCGGAGTTATAGGGACCTCTTTCGATCGTTGATACGACCCCACCGCGCAGCCCGAGAAAGAATTCTTCGGAAGAACTTTAGTTGGAAATTCATCTCTTTTATGCTTTCGTACTTGAACCGGGTATTCGAAGTAACGATAAGAACAAGCGAGAAATGAATATATTTCTTTTATTTTACCGAAACGTGCATTTGATTGGTGTGGCCTTAACTTGCAGATCGGAATCGACGAGAATCGAACCTCCAAAGAGGATTTAACGGAATTGCGAAACATTAAATCATAGTCATAGTATCAAGAGCGAGAAGCGTAATCAAGCCGCGAGTATTCAAGCGAAAGTCCTCGGGGAGTTGAATACCGCTAATATTAAAACAATGAAAACTTTATACCTCGATAACGTCTGTCGAAATTCTTATATTATAGTCATTAGTTTAAATCGATAAGCATAGACCGTTCGACAAAGTCCTTTTGTTCGTTTTTTCTTTATGAAAATTTTCTTATTTTTGTAGTACAGTAGGAGTTAATTAACAGAATAGATTGAGGAAATAATAGCTACGTAGAAATCTATTGGAAACAATATCATATCCTCGGTGAATGAAAAACGAGGGGTGTACCGAGCGTAATGAGTAGCCTGCCAGGTTATAAAACTTATATAATATCTGGCTGCACGATCCTGTTCTTCCTCTCGTTCGTCTTCCAGTAATAAATGGCGAAGCATTATATAGGTGGAGTACCGTTTAACACTGTTGACGAACCGTGTTCTATCTCGTGGAGATACATTGAATTTGCCCATTACAACCCGCCTGAAGCCCCCCACGTTCGGAAAGTGACTGTAAAAAATACCTTAAATGATTGTTCCTGGTTCACTAACCATCGCACGTACTCTATCTTTGATCATATTGGATGTGTCTCGCCACGTAGATAAAACTTCACGATGTTTTTGTTGCATTTCGAAACAAACATTTTTAACCATAAACGTCACACTAAAAGAAACTTTTGCTGCTTTTAATTGAAATCGAAAACATTGTTGCAGTAAATGAACTAAATTCGTGATGTGTAATTTACATGCAATGTAAATTACATTGTGAACAATATATTTATATAAGATAAATTTGTTAAATTGAAACCGAAAATATTTCTTTCCGTGTTTGAGTAAAGAATCGTTATATTTAACTTTTAAATAAGAACATAAAATTATGTTTTTCTTGTAAATTCGTTAATAAACATGGGCATACAAAATAAGGAACAGTATTACCTGCGAGATCAACGAAGATATAAAAGTGCTGTATACTATGAAATTCTATCATTTTTTTAAACATTGTTTAAACATAATTTCATTTTTCCAATATTTAACTATTGGTCTTTAAAAAATTGAATAGAGCGTCAGAGTACAAGAATTTCTTTTAATTATTTTTTTGAGTTCTATTCTATTAAATACAAATGAACATAAGATATTATCGTACTTAATAACGACAAAACACAGAGTGGAAAATCTGTTTCTCATCACCTGGTCTGAATCCATGACATATTTTGTACATTGCAAGATAATCAATGAATTTTATTAAATTTATATAAGCATTGATTTAAAAAGCAATTTCATTTGAGCCAATTTCGCGTCAATTTTTATTCAAATAAAGTCGATCTATTAATGCTCTGCTTAAGCAAACTGTAATTACAGAGTAGGTATGATTACAGTGACCTTTGTTTGAATAATGAAACTTCAGTCATTACATCGTCTGTTTATAATTTTAATTTCTACATTGCGTTTGATGCGGAACTAATTTCTATTAACCATATTATAACTGTTGAGATCAACAGAATAGCAAGATATGGAATATTGACATTACAATTTGAATAATCACTTAATAGAACAAACACATGGCATGCTACTAAGCTCTCTACTGTGGTCCCTTAAATAAATTATACACCTCGTATTGAAACAAATAAAACGTAATAACAACTCGTTTCGCTATGAGGAAGGAAATGAGAGCGCAATCTAATTTGCCCGCTTTTTTTATTTTACTCTGTACAATCTATTAACCATCTTCTGACAAATTGCCTCATGTGCACGGCACATTAAGATCTTCGACGATCTATCTATGTATATAGGCACTCGTAAACGTTTCCTGCAGCCTGAAAACGTGCGAATTGTGCCGTGAAAAAAATATCCAGTTGGGCGCCAATCGTTACTTCGTGGCGTATTGTTACACGCCCATCTTCTGCGGTAATTTACTGCTCGTAAAAACAGATTTTAAAGTGGAGTTCGAAGCTTACGTGGTTTTTAGCACGCTTTGTAAGATTTAAGCGTTCCACGGGTATTCCAATGCTGTGAAACTGTTTTCCTCGCTGTATCGCTGAAACTACGACAAACTTGATTTCATACTTGAATTTAATAAAGCACAATAAAAAAAATTATTCGGCTTCTGATATATGTAGAGAATAATCTCACTTTGAAGTATGTACTAACTTTGTGAACATTACGGTCTTAAGAATTTCTATAAAGTCACTTTCTTTCAATACAATATACTTCATTGAATAAAAATTTTACTCAATATAAATAATTCACCAGTAAATTTAGATATTTTACTTTAATTTGAATTCGACGTGCTGTCAATGCTAATTTGTAAATGACATTACGTATAAATAATCATAAAATTACAAGCGAGATATTCTTGTTTATTTATAATACGAAAATATAGTTAGCAAATTTCTAATATTCATGCCATCGAAGTCAAAGAAAGTATAAACCAAGTACCCAATAAACTAAAATATTAATTTTATTACTACACACTGTTTCAATTATACTTCTTCGAAACATAATGATATACCTACATACTTGTGATACAAATAACAAAAAAGGTATAATGACTTAGGAAATTGAATCCTGAATATCGAGTCCTGATCCCTGACAGTAAAGCGGCAGCTTCGAAGACGCGAACTAAAGCCAAAAAGGTATATAAGTGCTCAATTTGGTAATTCTCAGGATTTCGTAGCATAAATCTAACTTTTGCAGTCGGTGGTCGGCCAACACAACCCACAAGAGTCAGAGACTTCGGCCAGTGTAGTGATTAGTGATTATGGTCTATTTCACGAAGGAAGAGCCCTGAGGGCTTTCCATGCCTCGACACATGGCCTGGTGGGGATGCAATGCGAGCTGCCTATTTCGTGCGACGTTGTGACGTTTTCAATGCTACTGTGTGTCACTTTTCGTTCTTCGGCACGACAGCCTCTCGCTCAGTGGCTCGATAAACCAATTTCCTTCTTTACCCCGCGATTTCCATGTTATAGCGTCCAAACTCGAAATGGCGTACCTGTTACAATCGTGTAACAAACCTCTAATATTCTTTTTGCGGATGAAATGAATTCTAAACACAGATTATATCTCAATTTTAAGTCGCTACTGTTAAAATAAGATTCCCACATTTCATTAGTAAGAAATTATTTTCAACTAATCAATATTTGAACTTTTACCACTTGAAATCATGAAAATTAATTGTAAGTGATACAGTTACTTCAATAGCAATACAAAGAATCTTCGATAAGTGTGAGCCGGCTCCTCCACGATGAGTGTGCGGACGTCATCCCCACCACTGGGGAAGGGGGCCGTAGAACCAGTCAAGCGTATAATTTTTTGCCAGGCACGCCGCGGTGGCTTCCCTTTAATGAGCCGACGGCTGAACGAGGGGAGATCAAGAAATGATTACATACCCGGGTATCGAGTGACACAACACAAATACAACGATGAACCTTTTCTGTTTTTGCTTCTTTGTTAACGAAACTTTTATGAACATATTCATGAGATTTTCCTAATTAAAATGATACCAAACACGATATAATTTGGATCATATTTACTTATGTAGAAAGACTTAAAAATTCATATTCTTTCATTATCGCTTCTGATAAATTACAGCACGGATTCTAAGACACATTTAAAATAATAATAGTGTAGTACTTACTTCTAGTATCTTATACATCAACGTAGCGTGAAGTAGTACAGTAGATATAAATGTATAATGTTTAGAATAATAATACGTATATTTACAGAGCTTTCAATAACAATGTAATTTTTTAGAATGGAAATGTATATTTTTATTATTGCCATGTTATTAAGTATTTCAAGTTCAAAACGAATTCAACGACACATTTAAAAATTCTGTTTGAATACTAATTTCTCGGATCAATGTATGAATATATCTGACAAATAAACAAAATAAATGTAAAGTAATGAATTATACAAATAGTTGCAATATAGACTTGCAAATATGTCGTTGAATTTGCCTTGAATGGTTAATAACATAGGAATAATAAAAATATGTAGCTCCATTTTAAAAATTACATTGTTGTATTTGAAATGTGTCTAACAACCCGTGTTTGTAAGTTATCAGAAGCGACAATGAAAGAATAGGAATTGTTAACACTTCCTACATGAGTAAATATGATCCAAATTATATCGTGTTTGGTATCATCTTAATCAGAAAAATCTCACCAATATGCTAGTAAAAATTTCATTAATAAAGAACCAAAGACAAAAAAGTTTCATTGTTCATTAGTGTTGTGTCACCGATACCTGGGCATTTAATCTCTTCGGGCTCTTAACGTTCAGCCGTCGCGTCGACTGGCACGATGGACTCAACGGACAAAGCGGAGGAATGTGTATGTACATGTACGACACTTAGTCGAAGCGTTGAAGCGTCAGCGAATGCCTAGAAAGCTGCCGACGAAGCAAATTAGTTGGATCACTTATCAAATTATGAGGATTCATTATTGGTCGAAACGATACACACACAATCGGACCGTGTAACGAAGAGAGCGAACAAGACACATCGAGACCGAGTGAGATACCGCGTACGCAGCAACTACAATGTAATCATTGGCCGGCGAGAGCGTCGCAACCGGGCTCACGCAGCGTGTTTAGTGGGAACAGCAGCTTTCTCTTTCAGTTACTCACTCGCTTGACCTTTTCTATGTTCGGAATATTATAAAGGCAAGCTGCCGAGACTCGAGCTTCGAGCAAAAAATAAATTGATGAGGTGCTGACAACTTTTCGTCTCCAGCATGAATGTGCCGCCGCGAAACCGAGGCCCGCACACTCAACGGGGACTCTCTGTAAGTCAGGTTTGTTATGGTCCGTTTTTCGAAAGATGATGCCTGGGAGGTTGGCCTGTCTCGGCGCGTGGCTTGGTGGGGATCCAACGCGAGCTGCGTATTTCGTGCGACGTTGTAACGGTCTCAATGCCACTGTGTGTCTCTTTCCATCCTCCGGCACTTCGGCACGAGAGCCTCTCGCTTAGACGCTCGGTAAACCAACTTCTTTCTTTACCCTGCGATTTCCACGTGTAGCGTTTAATAACATACGTATTAATTTAATCCCCTTTTAATATGTTGCTCAATATTTGGATACAATACATTCTTTCAAAAGAAATAAACTTTTTCTTATTCATGTATTTTAACTGTTGACGTGTGAAAACGTTCAGCGTCTCCGCCATTTCCAGACAATGGATGATTGACGGGAGCGTGCCGACCGCAGTCCCCACTCCTTGAGATTGTAGGTAGGTCCTTCTCGAGAGGTTTGTAATACGTACGATGGAGACAGACGACCGTAGGCGAGGACTCACGTTGTCGGTCGTACGTCATTGTCCAAGACGGGAAAAGTGAGAGAGACACAAGTGCCGTAGGTGTCTCGTGATCGCGGCAACACCGCGAAAACTCGGGCCTACCTTTCAGGCATCATCTTTCGAAAAACAGACCATAGTGTTGAGTATTTTGTGTTTAGCGCACTTTGCAATGAGTGTATGTGTTTCTGGTCGCGCCAGATGTCGTGGATCGCAGATATCTTTTGTCTCTTCTTACATTTTTCGTGCTGCTTTTTCGTGAGGCGTTCCTTCTTTCGCCTTCGACTGTTGAGATGTGCGTGTTTTCTCTTCAGATCGAATTATCAAACATTATTCTATACTTTATTATCTTATTATTAAAGATTATGTTCAACAGGTTATGGGCCCAGTCACCCATCTGTTACACTAAAGTGTTTGAAACGTGCGGAATAATTGTAATAGATACTCGTGTCGTGTTCCTTATTACTGCGACGCAATCAGTAATGCGTGTGCCAGGTCTGTCATTCGTTGTGGCGACTGTGAAAAATGAAAATGTCCGAGGAAACCCTTAGAAGAAGCATCACGAAATTTGCTGGAACGGATTTCTCAGTTTGGAAATTTGAAGTGAAACAACTGTTGATACCACACGATATCCACGATGTAGTAGACGGCACGAGAGCCTGACTGGCGCGGCGTGATGCAGAGCCGATGCAAACGTACAAGCTTGGATTAAAGATAACACGAAGGCGATGAGCCTGATTTCGTCGGCAAATGAAAAACAGCAACTACAAAATCTCATAATGCGTAGCACAGCACAGGAAATGTGGAAAAAATTAACGACCATATACGAACAAAAGTCGGCGCCTAGCAAACTTCTTCTACGCCAATGATTCCACGAATGCCTAATGAGCGCTAACAAATCGGTACTTCAATACGTTATCAAGATTCCAAATCTTGTGAGTCAATTGAAGGACGTTGGCGAAGAAATACCCGAGGTGGGCGTGGTGGAAAAAATCCTCGGTACTATACCGCAGAGATAGGCAAACTCATTATCTAGATAAAAAGTTTCGAATAACGAATAAAAGATAAAAAAAATATTTCGTCATTCTTAATTGTTTAAACGTGGAAATTTCAATTTTTATAATAAAATAACACTTCTTTATGAATGAATCGACATTTGTCGAACAATTATTTAATCTCATTAACCGTTTAATGCTCATAACGACACCCTTAGATACTGCTGCTTTTCACTGTGTATTATTCGAATAAAATTCTGCCCAACTCTGCTATACCATTAAGATACAGTGCTCTCGTAACGACATGGGACAGCGTTCCTGCGGTAAATCAAACGGTCGGAATTCTATTGGAACGCTCATGAAAGAGGAAGCGACGATCTCGCAAGAAGCGGAATTTAATCGGCATTTACCGCCAAGTGTTCAAATAAAAAATATGGCAGCAAACGGTCAGAACGCAGTCCTTTGAGAGATGACGTCACACAACTATTGAGCGGTAAAACTAGTGAAATCTGGATTACTGATAGCGACGCATCAAAACACAACACTTTTCGGCGCAACTGCTTTAATACATTTGTCACTTGTCATGGAAAATCGGCATCACTGGGCGACAACACAGTGTACGAAGTGCACGGCAGAGGGACGATTAAAATAAATCGACTGATCGATGGCGAATGGAGCGAGGGCTGTATCGATAACGTACTGTATGTTCCGCACTTCAAGAAAAATCTATTCTCGGTCGAAGTGTGTGCCTCTAAAGGATATGACATCCTATGCAAGAAAGATAGTGTCGTGTAATGTGCGAAACAATCAGTTGTATGCCGAAGGACGCAAATACGACAATGATGTATATTTGATGCTTGTTAAGGTTATACATACGTTCCTGGCAAACGAAGCAAATGTGCGTGCATCAAACAAACGCACATGGCATGAGAGACTTGGACACGGTAACGTCGGTACTATCAGGGACATGATAAGCACTGGTGTAATCAAGATTGTCACAATGTCAGCTGAGGATCCTTTTTTCTGCGAGCTCTGCCAGTTTGGAAAATCGCAAAGACTTCCTTTCAGAAAATCGAAGGAAAGTACACCCGAAACAAAGGTAGGAGAGTTTATTCATTCCGATGTGAACGGTCCTTTTTGAGAGCAATCAATCAGAGCTGTGAAATATTTTGTTTCAGTTATTGACGAAGCCTCGGGGGTATCGACATGTGTAGTTTCTAAGACACAAGTCTGAATTTTTGGAAAAGGTGGAGGAATTCGATAAACTGACATTCAGGCAATTCGGCAAAGGATTTAAAACTCTTCAGGCCGATACCCGCTAAGAATATTAAATAAAGAACTTTACAGATATATGAAAGCATACGGAATCTGCATGGAAAATGCAGCGCCTTACACCCCGCAACAGAATGACAAAGCAAAGCGAGAGAATCGTACGATCGTCGCGAATGCTCGGACGATGCTACATGCAGAGGGTTGTCAACCATGTTTTGGGCCAAAGCCGTGAACACCACGGTTTACATTTGGAATCGCACATCATCCGGGAAAAGGTCGATAACCCCGTATGAACTCTGGACCGGAAAAGCGCCTGACTTGACGCACCTGAGAATTTTTGGTTCCGAAGCTTACGTTCACATTGATAAATAATTTCGGAGAAAGATGCATCAAAAATCGAAGAAGATGATATTGGTGGGATATCAAGAAAATTCGACGAATTACAGACTTTACGATCTAAAGACACTGAAGGTAACCACATCGAGGGACGTGACATTCAACGAGGAATCACGTGCGATAATACCAAATAAAGACGAGGGGGCGTTATGATTCCTTTCTCAGCGCCCGAAGATGATAATCCCACGAATTCTGCAAAAACAAACGGACCTGAGAATTCAGAAATACAAGGTGCTGCCGTCGATGAAAACTTTGAGACTAAAATCTCATTCATCCGCCCATAAATTGTCCTGTCAGTAGTCCAAACGCTAGGGAGTGATCGCAGGCCATAAAAGGCGAGCACGAGGCCTATACAAGTAACGAAACCTGGACAATAGTCAATCGAGCTCCAGATTAAAAGCCAATAGATTCAACGTGGGCTTTTTAAATTCTTCAAACCGAGGATGGTAGTATTAGCTTCATGCAGAAGCACGGACTTGACTACACCGAGACATTCGCTCCCGTGATAAGGTACGATTCGTTACGAGTATTATTAGCACTAATCGCTTAATATGATTTAGAGATAATGCAATTCGACGTGAAGACGGCATTTCTTTATGGCTAACTCCGTGAGGCCATTTACATGGAAATACCGGAGGGTCTAGATGTTATACATGGGTCTAGATCCTCAAACAAGCAGGTAGATGTTGGAATGATCGTTTTCGCGAATTTCTGCGAAACTTTAGGCTCAAAGTACCTATGTGACGGGTAAACGATGAAAATATATACCTAGCTCTGTTTGTTGATGATGGTTTTATTGCAGTGAAAGCATTGGAATCAAGCAATTTGATAATTGTTTCGTTTCAAAACTCTTCTGATATAACAATCGGCAGTGTACGAATATTTGTGGGTTTGCAAATCATGCGGGACCGCAATAACACAAGTTTGTTCATTCATCAAAAAGGTTACATTGATACGATTGTTCATAAATTTGATCCGCAGAACGCAAAAACGGTTAGCATACCATCGAATCCGCACGTAATACTAAGACCAATGGACTCGAATGAAGGAAAATTCACGGATTTTCCTTTTAGAGGGGCAGTAGGATGCTTGATGATCTTGGTGATTGTATCTCGCCCGGATATTGCGTTTGCGGTTAACAATATAAGTAAATTTCTAGATGGTTACAATGTGAATCATTGTGAAACGATAAAACTTATATTTCAGTATCTCTTAAGAACTATCCCTCTCATTTTTCCAACGCTCCTACATTTGGGGGCTCGTACGGGATGGAGGCATCGACGACCACACGAGACGACGACGACGATGACGATGAGGAAGAGAGGGACACGTCTCCCAGAAGTTAAAAAGTGGGAGAGTGTTACCCGAAAAAGAGTATGAAAGAAGACGTACGCAGAAGACATTTGAGGGCGAATATCAGTGCAGGATGGTCGAGTGTGGGAACGGGACCTGACAGAGACCTCATTCCAACGCTCCTACATGTATAAATTGTACATAATAAATAGTAAAGATAACTTTGCTAGTAAAACACTTGTTCACCTGTTTAATATACAAATACAATTTATACATGTACATATACAGGGTGGCCCACATAACTTTTAACAGCTCAATATCTCGAAAACCATGCTATCAATCTTAAAGTTCTTGGTCTTAAATTGCATGAATCTGAAGAGCCTTTTTAACTACATAAACGTGAAGTGGCCCCCCCTTCCCCTTTAAGGTAGGGGGGGCGGGGGTACCTTTATAATTGTAAATGGAACCCCCTATAAAACGTTACATATTTAGATTCTACAGGAAAAAACAAGTAAATTTTGTCTGAAACATTTTTTTGTCAGATATTTCCATGATGAGATATAACAGTTTGAAGTTTCGACTTGTAGGTACTTACTTGAAGCGCTCGGAAATTGCGTTATTGAATTATACGCGCTTGAGTCCTTTGTTTCTTCGTGAAGAAATAAAATGTTCTTTAAATTAAATGTTCAAAATGTCCACTACGGGCTTGTGAACATTTATTTACTCGATCAAAGTTCTTCCAACATTTGTTAACATTTCAGGAGTCACTTCTCGATCCCCTGATCTAACACCATTAGATTTTTTCTTATGGGGATATGTAAAGAACACAGTTATGTTTGAACCGCCGACGACAAAAGAGAATATGAAACAAAGAATACGTGACGCTTGCGTTTCAGTGACTCCCGAAATGTTAACAAATATAATTATTATAACAAGTAATTATTATAAATATTATTTTCAGTGTTATACTCCTTCAAATATTTGTAAAGGATTTTATGGAAGTGTAGTATAGCCAACTGTCTTTCTATCGTTGGTTTATTGTAGATACTCGACAGTTGGCCCTTCGTAGTATAGTGACGTGGGCCCTACGTTGAGTGTGATTGTTAACTCAGTTGCAAAAAAAGGTGACAATTCTAACTGTTGGACAACCAATAGTGCAACAAAGGCCCATCAAATTGCCAACAGTAATTGCAACTAGGAATAGTTACGTGGTATTCGCGGCGACAAAAATTAGTAACACTGAGTACAACCGAATCAGAGTATGTGGCTGCTGCAACCGCTACCAAAGAGGCGATTTGGTTAAGGTAATTATTAAGCGAGTGCAAATACGAGAAAGCGACAGTCTTGTATGTTGATAACACAGTTCAACAAAGTTGAACTTTTTTTCTTTTGCGAAACCTCTAATAAGCGTTTCTGATATATCTTCAGGAGCTGAATACGAATCTGCAAACCGTTTATTCCCAGTACGTCCAGTTTATGAAAAAATAAATTTTTAACTTTGAAACTGCGTTGTGCTTTTACAGTAATAGTTATGCAATCTGTTTTGTTACGAAATAATTCTCTGGACTCTTCCGAACAAAATGACATAAATTATTATTATTATATTATAGGCACCTAAATATGTTTAAATAATGTTTAAAGTGAAAAGGACATCGAAAACGCACCACTTTTTGCTGATATTCTTCAACTTATTTCCAAAGCTAAAGGACTAGGAGAAAATCTAAACATAGCACGTTATAGAGCAGACCTTTCTGCTCAGGAAAGTGTCAAGAAAAGTGACAAAATTTGTTTTGTTTTAAATAGGGCCGACAGCGGTAGCCGTGCGCGCCTAGCGCTTTCGTTACGCTGAGCGGCAAGCAAGGCGACTGCCGTCATTGAATACCACTGTCGCCGCCGTGTGTTTTGCTGAACTATTTCGCTTCCCTATTTAAAACAAAACAGTTTTATAACTCTCCTAGAAATTTTTCTGAGCAGAAAGATCTGCTCTATCGCGTGTTATGTTTAGATTTTCTCCTAGACCCTTAGTTTTTTAAATAAATGAATGAATATCAGCAAAAAGTGGCGCGTTTTCAGTGTCCTATTTAAACATACAGGGTGGGGCAATAACTATGTCCACTTTGAATATTGCCGTTATTTGTAATAATATGAATAAATGTTTTATACAAAACTTACACGGCATAGAGGGGGGCATATTGTGACAAACATTTTCTGCGTGGGTGAAGGCATAGAGGAGATTTCAAGGTCATCTCTTTTTTTTAATGGAATGCTGTTTTTTTTATTGCGATGTGATAGCCGGTGTTGAGACGACTTCAGTGAGCTATCATTGAAGGTCATGCAAGGTCAAATGTGGTAGTAAAATAAACTTTCTTACATTACAGGAGATGCTCGAAGTGGTGACCGTTTGCGTCAATGCAAAGTTGCAATCTTTGTATCGCTACATCACGTGCATGTATTATCGTTTCTGAACTTATTCTAACAGGGTTAAAAAACTTATCTTCGTAATGAACAGTTAAGCGAACCGCACGCTCGACAATTACGGTCGGTCGATTGTACTACATACTCTATCTCCTATTATGTACTTCAATGAGATCGAAAAACAATATCACCAGTCCTTGCTCTCGTCTCAGTGATATCATTTATAAAATAAGCAAACGTTTTAAAATACAATTTTTCTGCTATAAATGACACCATTGAGACGAGTACGAGGCCTGTCGATATTGCTTTTAGATCTCATTGAATTAATACGGGATGAAAGGGTACGATCAGTCGACCGGAAATGAGCATATGATTCGCTTACCTGAAACAGAACGCATCACTCTTTTTAACTGCTCATTGCGGGGCTAATTTTAATAGTTCCATGGTCAAATTTACCACACCTCCATGTACGATTTCAAGCAATATAATTACACAGAATGCATGCATTTCCACTGTAACGTAATTTAAAGTACCTACCTATGATATTTTCAGTAAAATTATACTATGTAAAAATTTCGTGACTTCAATCTTATTTTATAAATCTTCATTGCATCATGTACCTACTGTAGTTAAGGAAATTAAATTCTTATTTTTTTTAGGAAACGATGAAAGTGTGTAATCTTGTCTATCAATCCAGAAAAAGACGGTGTTAGACCGATCGTTTCTATATTACAACCTTCTAATGCTGTTTGTTCCTGGAATAGATTCCAGGAACAAATTACTATTCCTTGGAATAGTAGTTTTAAAAATCAAAGACCGATGGTTTCGACGTTTTTTCCGTGAAAAAAGAACTTACAGGTATTTTAAATGTTTGTACTTCTTTTATTAACCCTTTAACGCCTAGTGTTGCACTTGTTCAACATTGATTCTAAAAGTGCGTTCAATAATTCTGTTGCCGATGAATATCTAACTTTTCTGAGCAAGGAAAAAGAATTAAAAAGTAGGTATTGATGTTTGGACTTAAAAATAACAAGATACAACATATATATCAGTCTCATAACTTTGAAATAACGGGTTAAGAGTCTGGGGGTTAAAGGATTATATAAATACATTATACAATTGTAAATATTTCCATATCCAGTAAAACAGCATATAAATTGTAGCAGTCGAATTAACTCAATTAAAACGGTGCTACACTAAATATATAGTCAAATATTTCCTCGAATTTCAAGAGGGTCGTTGGTGTAGTGGCTAAACGTTCCGACTACGGAATCGGTGTGAAGTTTTTTCAACGTAATTCGAGCCCCGCAAATTGTTTAAGATTTTTTTTTACATTCACTACATATTTTTTTGAATTTGTAACTAAACGAGAATGTATAGTATTTATTTATAAGTGTAATGTCGTATATATTTTTAGTATTAATATTTTAATCTACAATATATATAAAAACTTCTTAAATCTCGCCTTCATGATATCCTTAATAATATGACTATCCTACCCTATACTCTCAATAATACTACTATTTATTGTAATTTAGTACGGGGCCAGAATAGCGCCCAAGAAACTTCACACCAGTTCCGCAGTCGGGATACTCAGCCACTACATTAACGACGCTTTTGAAATTTCATTAAACATTTTACTATATAATAAGTACAAGACGGTCTAAATTGAGATAATACGACTTCTAGAATTTATATAAAATATTTACAATCGTATAATATACTTACTTAATAATGGAAATATAAAAATTTAAAATATCTGTAAGTTATTTTTTCACGGAAAAAACATCGAAAATATCGGTCTTCCATTTTTAAAACTACGACGCACTCTACCAAAAATTTCAAACAAATTGAGAACGTTTTTGAATTTTCACAACTAAAATGCTCAACTGAATAATCAGAAAAAACTCATTAATACGTGCCCCAGTAAATACTACCTATCAGATTATTTACAGAATTTTCGCATGCCATTAAATAGGAATTTTGGTCCCTTTATGCGGCTATACCCTTTAAAAGGATCGAAGATATATTTATAACGTAACATTTTAATCTACTGGATGTTTCTACGAATGTTTTTATATTTATGTACTCCAATAGTTAAAATAACGGTAACATCTAATTGTAAGAATAATTTTTGTATTCATAACATAATAAGTATGTATATAATATAAAATGTAAATATTGAAGAGGAAGCAATTTATTTCCTTCTTTTTAAATGTTTCGCAAATTAATATTTTTCAAGTTTTTATTTTACTGAGAGGTTACAAAGAGAAATTATAAAATAAGTAAATATAAAAAGTAAAACCGCCACAGTGGGAGTCAAACGGGGTCTTCCGACTGTAGCACAAACGTTTAGGTTGCCGGGCATCGCGTCGGAAACGTGAATTTTCGGTCCAGTGAGATTCTCGAACAGGGTCTTCAAGGTTTCCTTATTGTTTACGTTGCCGAGTGACGCAGGTAGTCGGCGGAAACACCCGAACAGGCAGCGCACACGGACAGAGCTAGAGGTATGCTTGTGTGTCAGAACGGTGGAAGTAAAGTGGGAGACGCCGGTAGGTCATAGTGGGGAAACCAAATTCCACGATTCTGGCATCACTGCCTCCGAGGCCACGAGCTTGGCTGTCGAAGTATCTTACCTACGCATAGACCCGAGGGGGGGGGGGGTCTAAGGCTGGCGTTACCCGGGGAAATTGTTAACCCCGACTATCCACCTGATCCAACTTCATTAGGCCCGGGCCACTTGGAGGTACGGGTATACTCGTGGCACTCGTGCAGGGTGTGGAGAGTCACTAGGTTCGGCCCATTGCTACCTAGTTTCGAGAGGTACGGAGTCGAACGTCGGGGTATCCAGATTCTTCGTCTGCTAAGGTGAATACCAGCTCACTCTTGTCTTCACCTACAAGCCGAGCCTGTACAAATGGGGGTTTCATCGTCGTACATCATCATTGAGAGAGAGCTAGATCGTCTAATCGCAACTCCTTGATCAGAGTTTACCTGCCTATGTCACGAATATTTCAGGATCACCCCCTCCTCTGTTACCCGGTGTCAAATTAGTACCCCCCCCCCTCCCGCAGGATTGGTAAGGAGCTGAAAAACTCTAATTTCCCGATAGTTCCCCTCTCGTTGAGTTACGCAGAGTTCTTCTGAAAGAGACGTTGATTCCCCTAACATTATGCCTTTAAGGTTCTAAAGTGAACGCTAACCATTCTTCCCTTAAAACCGTGTCTCATACTCATCCGTTGAAGTAAAATTACATTTTTCACATAACGTCTTGTTAACTCGTCAATAATATTGTTCAGAAGAAATTTAAACTATACACACAATAGGTTACACAGTTTATGTTATTTTTATGGTTTATACGCAATCAAATTTCTGTTTTAAGAATCAAAGTAAAAATCTCTAATATACACTACTAGTGAAAAGTATGGAACCAAATCTTGTAATTATGAAAAGTAGAAAGTAGAGTACATATTATTCTATAAACACGCTTATTCCATAAGCGGGCTGATTAAGATAATTATTTCTCATAAGTAGCTCTTTTCATGGTACTACAAGATCTGGAGAATTCTCGAACCTTCGATTTTGATATTATATATAAACTCGGACAAACAACCGAATGTCCATGTGTAGTACCATGAAAAGAGCTACACATGAAATACTCGCCTCTATTCAAATGATCTGGTGAATTCTAGAAAATTCCTTACACATATATATTTTAATATATTTTTAGAGAGGATCATCATAATTATTGTGTATCCAATAAACTGCTATTTAGGCAAATTTTTCAATCTTTCTACGCTAACGAATATATCATATTTATTTTAAACAGTACTTTCTACGAAATAACGGCAAAAATTAGACCACCAAATATGTGAGGATATATGCAACGACATACTAATATCAAAAATCTCGATATGGTAATACATTACCTTCATAAAGTGAATGTTAAATAGTTAGGTAAAGTTGGCTAAGGTGATGGAGTGCTAAGAATTTAATGTATATTTCAGAACTACACTTTTACAGTAAAGAAGGATACTACATTAAGTAGTCCTAAACCCTTCAAATATCACTCCCCACCTACCGAACAACATGCAAAAAAATTCTTTCCCCGTTTAAAGGGTTAAGTGAGAGATGAGAACTTCGTTATAACCTTTCTTATCCTGTGCTATCAACTTAATGTATAATTGACATTCTGTATATTACCGGAATACAGATACTGGATTAAGTGATATTCTGTATATTTTTATTGGAATATAGTTAATAAATACAGAAACAATTTAAATACAGTTCTGAACCAAAAATCTGTACCAATTATACAGAAATACAAATGAAATCGTTTCTCTTCTAGGTCTAAGAAGCCATAATAATAAATACAGAAAAGCAAATTCAGCAATTCATATGAATGTATTTTCTACGCCGATACAGCTTCACTCAATATTTTAAAGCTAGCCCGCTTGTTTAAATCTATTCTCTGTTCCTACGGAAAATTGAATGAGACACGAGTATAGTGTGTGATATAATGTCTCATGCCATAGAAAAGTATCAACTATGTTCCAGGTACCCTCGTCGAAGATTCACGTACACGGGAAACGATCCTTATTCTTTCGTGAAGGGAAATAACGTTGTCATAGAAGGGGATGGGTTATTGATATCGCTAGGAAGCGAGGTTACTGGCGACGACGAAGTAAGAAGGAGAAACAGCCAGAGGGGAGCCAAGAGTTACGTGTAGGTAAGTGTTAATCTTGGTGGGTTAACGCAAGTGGCGCTCGCTGCCAAGTCTGCGGATTATCGCGCATCTTGTAATTGCCAACCAATCCCACGGGTGGAACCGGTTGGGAGTGGCTAGATCTGTTTGGCATCAAGCCTGACTGTGCTACCGCGCACTTCTATGTACCGTTTGCCATTCGGCGGGCTGCCGACGTTATTTCCTCGGTGGCCTCTTCCTACTCGCTCCCGCTGATCCCAGAATCGGCCATCCCATTCTGAGATCGTCTAAATCCCATTCGACGTCTCGACCTTCGTTTGTCAACAACGACGGAGACTATTGGTCTCCACGGAAATCACGAATGACCAGTATCTAATGTACCATTGGACAATAGGAACCGGAAGCTTGAGATCCTCCCTCCTTCCCTTTTTCAATTTATCATTGATATCTATCTTTGCGAAGTTGCCGGCAAATCTACGAACGCTATTCCACCGTCTTTGTTATCTGGCGGAATGGTAAACAAGTGTAACAAATGTACTTAGAATGAATAATTGAACGCAATTGAATTCAATGATATTGGGTTTTATCATAATTCAGAAAGAAGATGACAACCTGCAATGAGAGTAGAAATACGTATCTTAATTACTGTACCGTATATTTCTTGGTGGGTTTTACAATTTTGCAAGGGTACTTATTTTCCAGGGCTGAAGGTCAATGTCGCTATTTCTAATCACGTCCCGATTTCTGTTCAACACGTATATTTTTTATTTAATGTAAAAAGTTAAACACTAAATTAGTTATACAAAAAATTATTTAAATTAGTTCAGTATTTCCGTGCGAAATGCTACAGCCCGCTGTTCAATACATGGCAGTATTTTAATACAAAATAAATTTAATAAGTGTGTCCGTCGTAAAGAAACTTGATTTGAGCGGTTCGGTTGCGATCTTGAGTTACACGTGGACGTTGCGCTTTTACTTAAAAAAAACTTACAGAATCTTTAATACTGTTTGCCGAAATTTGGTTTTTGCACTTCCATTTTCACTGAGCAGAAATAGGGTACATTATATAGTTCACATTAAATTAGCTATTATAAGTTAACATGTTTTTAAAAATACTTTTATTTCAATTTGATTATAAAGGGAGGTTTAAATTTTATATGTCATCAAATTATTTTCTATTGTTGCATAAATAAATAATAATAATCAATTTCTGCGATAGCAAAATTCTTATATGATTAGAAATAGGAACATTGACCTTACCATCAGTTCCGATTTATTTCTGATGAAATATTTTTCAACTTATGGTTTATGTAAAAACACTGAAAACGCAGGTCTGATTACAATTCAAATCCGCTGCGAGGAAATTTTTTTAAAGAAAATCGATTAACAGAAGCATTATCCACAATTCACCGTATTATGTCGCGCAGTAACGTGTAATTGAAAACAAAATGTAGACACAAAAGCGAGCAGGTGGTTACTGGTGCAGACAAATCGAGTGGAAATAGCAAGAGAACAAAGGGGTGCGCGGCCCTGTTAAGTAGGAAATGTCTAAATTAAACGACAAATACGCCGAGACACGGGGATTTACACGGGGCGCAAAACACGCACCCTCCATTTTCTCCGACCCGCGCGCCCACCCCGTGTGGGCGATTGTCCTATTGTCGTAGTCCTTGTGCACCGAATTAGAGTTCTGCATTACCATAAGCCCATCACTTACACGGGCCTGTAGCCGTCGCCATATATATCCTTGTAACACCTTAGAATATTAAAGTTGTTCGACCGTCGTCGGGCTTGACCATCATCCCCCGAACTACCGTTTTACTCGAACAACTTATAATTACTCCCTAAAATTGGCGCAGCGGAAATTACCGTGTCCTCCTTTCTCCGCGCCGAAATCATGCGCGTTCGCACGAAATGTTCCGGCCTGGATACAACCGTCGCCCGTCGAGATCGTTTTATTGGATTATGGATCTACAGAAAGAGGGGGAAAGGCACTAAAAGCATCGTATTATCGTTTAAACAATTAAACGCAGCAGACGAAGCGATGGATTCTTACGGTCGCTTTACTAGGAAATCAGCGAACAAGAGGGAAATACTCGAAGACTGAAGTACACATTTCTGGCATCGCCCTTACGTCGCTCAAAGATTCGTGGTATCCTCTCTTTTTGTTCTTTCTTTTTTCCTCTTTTAAAGTGTACACTCAGATGGATAGAACAGAGGGAAGGGGGAGAAGATAGGGGGCGAGAAGGGAATAGCAGGACTTTAGCTGTCGTTCGTAGGCAAACAGTCCGGATTGGTATAACGTGGTGGTGCGCCAATGAGAGGTGGTAGTCAGTAGTGTGAGGGATGTCACGTGTGTTTTATAGTTTCGCCTGGCCGGGGGCGGCGAGGTGTTGACGGACGGGACGTAGTACAACGACCCAACGTTGCTTATCTCTTTTTCTCTCTTTTGCTTGTCTCTCGTCTCTCACACTGTCGTTTCGTTCGCTCATTTGCTATCTTTCTTTCATCTTTGTCTGTCTCGCGCGTAAGCTCCGTTCGGCTACCAACTGCCACAGCAACCCTCGAATGAAACCCAAACAGTGTTGCCAAACGTCTGCGACACATAACGTTGGCCTCGATTTACATGCCGTCCGTTGAGAAATATTTCATGCATCTAACCAGGTTTAGCGAGAAAAGATTTTCAATCATCGTTCTAGAAGAAGTAATCCGCTATATTTTGTCAAATTGAATATTTATTTTTCAAGAATTCGAAAGACTTTGCTGCTTCTATAATATTTATCCACATAATCTAACATTCACCTCCAATTTTAAAGATGAGAACGTTCAAAGCTATTACATTTATAATAATTAATCATTGGCACACTTAATATAGCATAAACCAAAAGGCACTGTTATTACGATAACTTTTAGTGACGATAAAATCATCTAGTTGTCATTATTGAAGCTTTCAGGTATAACAGACGCCCATTAGGAAAAGTCCAGCATTCCATGAGCATTTCATCAAGGGTTAGATGACATTGATACTTCGCATTAGACTCCCGATGAAATCTGCTGAAGCGTAGGGGTAAGTTTTCCAAAATGTCACTGCTTAGACCCGAAAGATCGACCAAAATTATTCGTTCATCTTGGCTATATCTGTACTCAACGCCAAATAAGACCATAACTGCAAAATGACGAATTATGGTCTGCTTTGGGCATATTCCTCTCTGTTACCTTAGTTACCAACGTCTTAAACAATTGAGCATCACTATGCCTCGTGAGCATCGCCCGCGTTACAGAAAGCACCAAATGGGATCGAGGGTTCGAGAGACCTCTTGTGCTCATTCCAGATGCGTGAAACAGTTATGGTCTTATTTGGCGTTTACTATAGTTCAGTTTGCCGACGAAACGAAAGACGATACGTGTTGTCGAAAGCATATTCGTCTAAGCTAGTTCCTTGAGAAGTGCAGATGCGGCCTGTGTAACGCCTGCCGTGCGGAATCGCGTCTACAAAGTTGCGAACGATGGGTTTCGCAACAGCTGAATCGCGCGACTGCGGCAGGCGCCTCTGATGTAGTGCGGCGAAACTTTGCGGACAAACAAATCCGCACCGGAAATCCGATGAACGGCCAATATACACGGACCGACTGGCCGAATAACATTCGCTACGAGTGATGGAGTCGTGACACGAGGTAAAAGGCAAATTGGGTAAACAATTAAGACAAACGGCTGCGCGAAGGTATCGAAACAAACAGCCTCCATTCCGTGCCACCGGTTCGCCAAGCGACAAATACATGGAGTCACAACGCGCCGGTTTGCTTCTCCTTTCTTTTTCGCGATTTTTTTTACTGAAAACTTGTTAACTCGATCCCGCCGGTATTTCAAGGTGCGTGACAATGTCATTGATATATGTATTGACGATGGGATGCCTACATATTATACGAATGGTGTTGACGACGTTTCCGTCACTTGCTGGGGTGTTTTTGCCCTAGTTTCTAAAACAAGTTACTTTGGTATATGTTCCCCATACGTCGTATAATGAACATGCAGCAATGCTCAGATACTCCTTTTTTAAATTTTCTTGACAATAATAGATACACAACTTTTTTGTATACCGCTTGTTGCGACCCAAGGCAGACAAGCGATGGTCGCAGCGGTTGTCGCGCCTTGGGCCGTCGATACGGTCACCAAACCGTTACGTCATAAACGGGGATTACTGGGCAGCTGCACATCACTTGCAAAACTTATTACATTTCGACGCTGATTTCCACGAATTCAAGAAACAATACATACATCAAACCCCACTTCTTCCAACTCATACTAGCACCTCTTGAACCACTTACACTAACCAAAATTCTGTATTTTCCATCTATCACGAGTAGATCCATTCCAGTACGCATCTATAAATTCACTCAATCATCAGAACACATTTAACCGTCAACCAGAACACATCGAACAGTCTGAATACAACCAGTACACACATACACATGTATCAAATTGTTAATCGTACACTTTTGTAGCACAAACTAAGAAAATCACAATTTCTTTTAAATATAATTCTATTCATTCATCATTCCGAATAAAACTTCTACTTTCATTAATTGTATAACATAAAAAGATATGAAATTTGTCATCTTCATAACAAATATTTAACTGTACATTAACAATGCAACATCCAAATACATAAAACCGGAGAACATTATATAGAGACTAGGTAGAATAAAATGTTCACCAATACCAATAGTGTCTATTAAAGAATAGCCAATTCAGCATTGATTTAGTGTCGATAGAAGAAAATACGAACATTTTCTGGTGCCCCATTATTCAAAGGGTACCTGCATTACTGGACTAATGAATTCAGACACAAGCGTTTCCTTTTTTGTTACAGGGATCTTACAAAAGTTTTGCCCTGTGGAGTGTTTAATATTAATCCTATGCTAGCTTTCATAAATGTTACACGGAGATACCTACATATTATAACATATGAAACAAATTTTACTATATTTTGCTGGCTAAAGTATTCGGACGTTTTATTTACAAGCATACATTATAATCTGAAACATATGTTTCATGAGAACATGATACTATATCTTAATTTTATCCATTCCAGGATGGACGAGAGTTTTTTAACATTTACAAAAAATTGATTATAAAAAATGTACTCTATCTTTTCTCTATGTGTGAATCTCTATAGGAGAAGTAACTAACTAACTAACGTCACGCATTCAGTGACTACAGATATAATAAGACTACGGGTGCCATTGTTATCGAGGGGCATGGATTTTGGGTGCTTGAGAACCCTAGAGTAAAGTTAGGTCTTTATCACCACAGACGAGATTCTCGTATATGCTATCGCATACATCCATATGTATCCTACATGTACGCTGCAGTGCGAACGTGTTTCATACCCTTATGGTAAGATAAAGCAAATGGCGGTCGTTCTTGAGGCACAGATTCATGACTCCCCGACAACGGCATCCATAGTCTTATTATATCTGTAGTTACTGACGCATTGAAATTGTTCAGTCCATGAAAAAAACAAAGGAAATTTCAATTTTATGAAATACCTACTTAAAGTGTTTACAAAACAAATAATGCAAATTGTTGTTTAGTAGTGTAGTACAACTGGGCAAGGATGACTCCTCACGAAGAACAAGTAAAACATGCTGAAACAAGCTGTTTTGATTTGAAGCTTTGTTTCTTACAAAATCAAAGTTGAAAATGTGTCTGATACGCATGTATTTGTGCTTACAAGTAGAAACAAAAAATAAGGAAATTACACATTACTTAAGTATAATACTATTCAATAGCACACATACCAGCGGAGTTTTAGGGTCATTTGCCTAAAAAAAATAAGGTCCTATTTGCAAAAATTTTACTTCAAGTATTCGATCTATTTTTTCATGAATAACCATGTATTCCCCGTTTGTATCACGAGTTTCTCCCTACGCTGTATATAAATTGAACATTGTACACACTTCAATTGCTACTACCAAAACCTGTTAGTATTAGAGTAGTTGTAGGTTAAATTTTGATGAAACTTCGTTACAATTTATTAAATTGATGTGATTTTTCATTTATGAAAATATTAACAAATGTTCTTGTAGCATAATTTTTTTCCAAAAAAGCAAAGAATAAGACCTAAACGAAAGATGTCTTACATGTTATTTAACTGTACAAAATAGAAAGAATATAAGGCGTGGAATTATTTCATGTCGCTAATTGTAAGTACTGTTCTAAGCGTAGCATATTACATAAATAATAAATGAACTTAACGTTTTAATGGGAGACTTTTGGAAAAAGCTTGCCGATAATTAGCGATTATTGTTTCTATATGTAGTGCGTTGAAGTTAGGACAGTGCAGAGGTTCTTTAAAGTTATTGTACAAGTAGATTACACCGGTGCCACCTGCCTCTTCATAAGCAGGGGATCAGTCTACAGGACGAAGCGAACCTCGAAGCTAGCACCAAGGCCCGAGTTGTGGCGCACTCTCATATTTTAAGTCTGGTAGAACAATATTAAAAGTACGGCAGCTGCGCTGTTGGCGTGAGGGGCGGGGGGGGGGCGGTAGGAACTGAAGTGATATCACACAGCCCCTCCGGTGGGACAGCTCCATCCTCGTAGTCTGCAAAGCTACTCCTGCTCTTTTCTCTTCTTACTTTCTTCTCTCACTGACTATGCCTTACACACTTTAAGTCAGTTTTCTCTTCGGGAACACCGTTATGAAATACAGCTCACGGCTTGCGAAAAAGTCCGTCGATCATCAACTTTCTCGTTCATCTTTTGGCGCCATATTTATTGCATGATATATCGTCACGTATCCATAATTTATGAGGAAAATCAATGCTAATGGCGAGGCAAGGATGACAGTAGTAACCACGAGATATCTGTTATTATAACCGTCTTGCTCCACGTTGGACTACTCTGAAGCATAAATATGAATATCTTCTAGTTCGAGGTATGTGATTATGAGAAACGCAAACACTCTTGTCGCAGATCTCAGGTAGACTATATATTTTTGATTCGCTAGGGGGTACTTGCTCAGATCCCTACTAAAGACTGCTGCTACATTTTCAAATTGATTTTCAACGCGTATAAAGAAGGACGGATTTAATTAAACTCTTTAATCACATTTTCTTTTCATAATTGAACATAAAGAACCTGGAAAAAGAGGTATTTTTTGGACTGTCCAAAATATAGAAAGTTTGGCTTAAAACTAATACCTGTATGGAAGTACTGAACTTCATCATGAAAATAGTGAAATATCGAATAATTAATAACAACATAAGCAAAACTTTAGGAATGATCATTATTTACTTTTCTCAAAAAATTCACAGACATTATTGAAAGTTCATGTGGATTGAAATTGCTAGGTGAACACGCAAAATAAACACTTTTTCTGGTAACCATTATCCTAAATCCATGGAAACGATACTACGTTTCTTGAGTAGATCTTTCTGGACAATGATATGGCATAAAAATATGAAAAAGAATTTAATTCTCGTGTAAATTATAAATTTTTGGCCCGGAACGATTAGGACAGGCACGTCAGTTAAGAGGTACTCCGAAATCTATTCAAAGATTTAAGAACAATAATAACAATTTAGTGTTTACTTTCATTTTATTTCAGTTTCTTTCACTTTTGAATATTATAAAACTCGTAGCGAAATTTTCTCCATTGTACTAACAAAAAATATCGGTTTCACGTAGCAACGAGAAAATTTCTCTCGACGCAAGAAACGAGTGAAGGGGAAGGTGGAGAGGCTCTCGATCGGTGAAACTACTCGAGCTTCGTTCACCCTGGAAACTTTCGACTCCATTGGGAGACCAACGAAGATGCAACGAAGCTCTTCTCGTACACTCATCTCCGTTCACTCTGCTCCTCCTCTCCCTGTTACGCTGGCATTGCCATTCTCCCACCCTGTGTCTTGAGATGTGATGGAAAGTATTTATCGTGACTCTCTTGCTTGCATCAACTCTTGGTCCTTTTTTTTCGTCAAGAATACCTTGTATAGAGAGAGAGGAGGTGAAACCTTATCGGGTAGTTTCCTATTGTGGAAAGCTCGGCCCGGCTTGGGGAGAGGAGATTTGATAGAGGTCGAACTGACCGAACTAGGGAAAACAACTAGAGTGGATTTGTCTAGATCGCCAAGAAGCGGACTACTCTTCTTAAGGATTAAAGATTTCGTCTATCTTGATGTTTCGTCTTGAGCCTGGTTTTGCGGAACGGATCTACAGATATCGAATTTTTTACCTGCAACGAACTCGATTCTTTCTGTACGCTTCCGAGATATATCTTAATCAAACTTCATTATGACGTAAAGAGTTCTCAGGGATAGAGGAAGAGTAACTGTATATAGTGGTCAACTGTATACTGTAAGTGATAAGCTTTAACATATACAACGAAGGATTAGTACAATCCCGGGAAATTTTAGTGGACCTTCACTAGTTTTCAAATATGAACTTTAATGTCGATGTTGTGACTGATACTATCAATTTTCATCGATATTATGAATCATTACCATTTTACTGACTGTTCTGGTTCGTGTAAATACTATTACTTGTTACGCGGAATTTTACTTTCGGGCCACGGTCAGCCGTGTGGCCCTGGTCCACCGCGAACAAAGCTCCTCTCTCGGTCTCCGCGACTATCCGCGCCTCCACTAGTTGAACGCCTGGCACTCCCCGAGTTCCGGTATCGGGAAGGACTTCCGATACCTCCGAAATTTACGCAGAGTGGAGACTACGAGAGAGTGGCGGTTGTCGGCTGGCACGCACAAGGGTTGAGGTTCGCAGGTAGGATGCGAAGAGTCTCCTCACGGCAGGAGGCGGTTCGCGAATGAATTGAAATCGATTTGCGTTAATTAAGACGTTTATTAACGCCACGCGTCTACCCTTGAGGGCAACACTCACAATAGGTGGCCAACGATAACAAAGTCGATAACAATTCTCGTCCGAAAGTTCGGTTATCGTTGCACTACAAACTACGTAACAAATGATTCGGCTACGCCGCCTCCGCGAGATGGTATGCGCGGTACGTTACTAATTGAGGAACCCCAAAGAAATCCTCCTGCCCGTGATTCGCGGTCGCACTCGAGAACTCGCAACTTCTTACAGAAGGTGAGAAACTGACCAACGTTAATTTGGCTCTATTTTACCGCAATCAATTACAGATGCACCCGAGATAGAATGGATGGCTTACCGATCGCCGATGTTGGCAGTCTCGTGGCCGCAATGCTTTCCGCTCGCACTCGCGATGTTTGACAAAATGATTTCGTGAATACTGACGGACGTTATACAGATCGTGTCGCTCGTAACCGAATGATGAGCCGCGGATTTCGGTAATCGGCCGTAACGTTCGGCGGTACCCCCCTTTCCCCGTTGCTCTACCGTTTCGTTCCCCGTGCCCCCGCCGCGAATCTCCTCTGGAGTATCCGCCGGTCTTCAGGTGCGCCGCCTTTCCAGAGACTCCTCGGGCTTTGAGGGTTTCTCCGCCAATAATTCCGACTCCCCTGGAGTCGGGTTGGAGTACGACCTTCGGTCCCCTGGACGCGCCTATACTCCCCGATGATGGGTTTCTCCCACAGCTACCTCCGTTGGGAGTCCTGTGTAGAGTCCTAACGAGGTCCGCTCCTCCACCGTTGTTTGGCGGTGTGGTCCTCTCGTAGGGCGGGAGACCCTTATTTCAATAGTCCCAATAATTCCAATAGTCGGCCGACATCCAATATCCAATGGCGGCTCCTAGTTAGGGTGGAGGAAAACGGTTCATCACGGCCCTGTAATTGTGCGCAGAAGCTCGGCGCGGTAAAAGACGCGGTTAGTCGCTAGTCAAAAGTTCGTAAGTTCTCGGGATTCCTCTAGGAGCGCTCGTGTGCCTACGAGTGCGTATGTTGAGCGATGCTTTGCGGGGCAGAGGGCGGTCCGGTTCTATTCGTAATACGCTTCATGCTTGAATTTGGAGCGGTCGCGTTACGCTGGCAAAAAGCAGCGTATCATACTATACAAAGTGGCCTAGCAAAAGACGAACACTGAAAGAAACATTTCCTATGTTTTTAACGATACTGAAAGATGTTTGACTCATAGTCTGAGTGGTTTCGAAAGAGGAACAAGTCACAAGACAAAATATTTTTCTACAGACATGTTTTTTCTACTGCATCTTATAGCGTGTGTTAAAATGCATTCAAGCATATTTGTGTCATCATCTTGTGGTGACCCTGAACAGTAAACAGGTGATAAAATGCCCAAATAGACTTAAAATGGTGTGTAAGCTTAGTCTTTATATTAATGAATACTCAAAGTGATGTTCAGCGCCGGTAATCATCGTCTAACACGAGTAGACACGGGATGTAATGCCCTTTTAATTGTTTTTAACATAATACCAGCACATGTTCTAATTATTCCATTCATCGTGTTTTCTAGAGTGATAGATTGTTGTCGCTAAACCCTGAATGTATTCACTTATGTTTATCAACATACTACACATATGTACAAGATCAGATTCCCAGCTGCTTACAAAAAGAAATCATAAAGCTAAAGAGAGAATCCTTAGTAGTAATATCGTACTTCAGTAACGGTGCACTAAATGAACGGAAATACACAATGTTTCTGTCGAATTACCTACCTATATTTTTAGAAGTTACGCTATTAAGTGTTCGTCAGTCTATGTGATATCAACACGATGGTTGGCTAGCTCCTTAATCATGGGCAGCTATTCGTGTATTCGATGAAAAATTCGCACATCGTTGGATTGGACGTAACGGGCATAAGTCATCCCCATGAATCTGGGGCCAGTAGATTTTTTCTTTGCGGAAAGCGAAAAGGAGATGTTTACAAGCAGCAACCTGCTATTCCAGAAGACAAGATGAATCAAATAATTCGAGCCTGTGTAGCTATTACTTCAAAAACTGTTGAAAGAGCGTCACAATCTCTGATTGCTCGTTTTAGGCAGTGTATCGCCACGGCTGAACATTACTTTGAGGATTTCTTAATATAACCAGTAGGGTCACGCACCTTTTTAATGCTGTTTTGGAATTGGACCGCCTGTTTGGTGTTTCAGATCATCACAAGGTCATAACTCAGGCATGCAAGTATGTTTTAACCTGCTGCGGGATGCAGTAAGAAAAAATATATGCCTTCTTGCAAAACAATACCGGTGACCTTGAAAAATTTGAAAAATGTTTTCCATGGATATAATATTCTTTTGCACCGTGTTTATCTTGCAAAACCATTCAGACAATGTCTTAAACATTTTCTAGTGTCATTAGAAACACAAGAGCTTTTCAAGTATTCGCATTTTACTAGGACACTCTGTATAGTAATAGTTTAATAAGTTTAATTCCTTTTATAATACTTAATAATGAGTGTCGCTTTTTCAGTCACATTCCTATGTTATGCATTCGTAGAGTGTTTTTAATGTAGGTCAATATATTGTCTTATAAGTTACCGATTTTTTATTAACTATTATAATTATAATACTTTCATTATGAAGACATTCGGTTTTTACAGTTTCAAGTAAAATTCGAGAGGTGAATGATTTTAGAAAATTTTCTTCAAACCTCCACGTAATTAAATGTAGCTCCATAACATATTTAATAATATTTTCATCAAACGTGAATGTAACAATAACTTAGCATATCATTAATCTTAACTGACCTTCCGTACAGGTAATTATGTTTTAAAGTGCAATCCCCCACTTTGTAACTCCTTAAACTATTTCGGAATTTTGTGTTCGTTAATCACATTGTCATCGTACTTATCGTGTTCTTTTTTTTCGCCCTAGACAACACTGAATGTTGCACTTGTATCTACGCAAACTTCTCTATGTTATATTTAAACTTTCATTTTATCAAAATAATATTCAAAGACTGTTATAAATAACGTATTAGTGCAATGCGTAACTGGACTGGATAACTGTTTATACGAAACTCTATTATCTACTGTAATCAAATGGAAACTATATATGTATACTCTTTGTGACGTTAGAGTCGCGTGAGTAGATACTTTATACCAAATCTGTACTTAACATCTATCTTGTTACAGTACACTTTTAACCTTTGTACACTGCTGAGACAACGATTAGTTCACTAATACGCCCTAAATCAGCGGTTGGCAAAGTTAACTCCCGGGAGCTAAAATTTGTCCCCACCAGCGTCCACCGTTACCATGTAGTGACAGACAAGAGTCTGGGCTTCTTTGTTTCTACGAAGGCACACGGTGCGAAAGAAAGGTTGGAAGGGGAAAGAGGCGCGTGAAGTTTGCTTTTTGAATAAATTACTAGAAGGTATCAAGAATGCGATGGTATAAATATGAACACACTATGTTGTATATGAACACAGTATGCACTCTGAATAACGTGTTCTCCATCTTATGAGTTCATTATTATCTGTAACATTCGTTTCTATTGCTATGGGCATCTTTATGTTACTTCTCACACATTTTTCGCTATATGTATGCTTATAACCCGTAACGAAGTACCAAACATACATAGATAGACTGCGCTGGGTAACTATCGACTAGTTTACTTCCAAAAACTATGTTTTACGCCTTGTTGGTACAAAATATTTTGAAGTCAGTAATATCGATACTTCAATTACATCATTACGAGTCACATTTTATTACATTATAGATTATACAGTGTGACTTGTCTTGTAACATGACGACGTCAAATAATTCGTGAGTTATTTGTTATACAACAAGATTTTTTAAACAAATGTTGCATGGGTCCCAGGGGGGCATACATACTGTAATCTGTTGTTTGTTAGTTTGCTTTTTTATCGAGATAAGAGGGTCACCTTCAGTTTTTTAAATAGGATGCCCAATATTTTTTCCCGAATTTGGATAAATCACCAAATTCTGCGTCAAAAGGTATTATACCAAATAAGGGTTAACATTAATAATTACTGAGATATTCTCAAATGATTTATCTTCTATTAGCAAATATTTCATAATACTCATTGTCAGTCAACGTGATAACACAATTTCGTTTACGACGGAAAGTCATGTTTCTGAACACGTTCTCTATTACATGTTAGACACCATCAATATGAGATATAGCTGATTAGTAGCTCAGTAAACCAAAAGTAAGATGTTCAGTAAGTAACAGAGAAAAGTACGATATGATAATCGTTTATGGTGCGTGTGATGAAAATGCTACGAGAGGTAAGATATTATACCAAACTAAATATTCCAATTGAAATCAGCCATCATATTCTACTTTTTTAAGGCTTAGTAAAACGCTCCAAGAACGTGACAGTTTCAACATATAGAAACGTAGCTGTTGTAAAATTGTAAATGATGAAGAATGTCGTACTTCTACCTTAGCAGTTGTTGCCGATAATCCACATATCAGTACACGGCAGATTTCGCGTGGTTCGGGTATTAATCAAAACAGTGTTGTGCGTATTCTTTATTCGGATAACCTTCATCCTACATGGACAAGATGTTGAGAAACGCATACAACTCTGTGATTAGTTGTTGCACCAGATGGAAGATTCGAATGATACACTTGTACAGACTGTTTTATCAACTAACGAAGCCACGTTCACAAATTGCGGAGATCATAATACAAAAAGTATGCATTATTAGGCAACAGAGAATCCACATTGGATTCGTCAAATTCACCACCAACACCGATGGATAGTGAATGTTTGGTGCGGCATAATCGTTCACCAAATCATTGAACGTACCTATTTCATTAAAGGATCACTAACAGGTCAAACATACTCCACATTTTCGTCTGAAACACTACCACGCCTGTTAGAAAATGTACTGTGTTTAATATGTCAAATAATGCGGTATCAACACATTATGCTCGGCAATCGCGGCAAATATTAAATTGCTTGGCCAGCTCGCTCGCCAGATTTAACGCCGCTCGATTATTTCCTTCGGGGAACATTAAGAAATGAAATTTATCGCGAACCACCAACGACGCCCGAAGATATGCGAGGACGTATTATTAGTGAGTGCATGTGCCGCAATAACTGTAGAAACACGAAAAAGTTCTTCGTTCACTCGTAATCCGATTACGCAAGTGCATTGATTGTAATGGACAACACTTCGAACACCGCTTGAAATAAAATTTGTTTTAAACTTATTTTACAAATTATGCATTTTAAATCCTATTTGGTGTAATACCTTTTTATGCAATACCTATTTTGGTGCTTTATCCAAATTCGAGAAAAGGTATTAGGCATTCCATTTAAAAAACTGAAGATGACCCTCATACCTCGATAAAAGTATGTCCTCCTGGAAACCATTGCAACATTTGTTTCCTGTTACGTTGTCGTTATGTCATGAGACTCATCCTGTGTACAACTATCTACCATATAATTTCGTTTTTAGTAAATTCAGTTGTTTGTACTGCGTCGACCTTACAGAACGAAAACGAGACTGAAAATTCAGCTAACTGAAGAGCGGAACATATGGTGCAAACCGTGCATGATTCACCAAGAACGCGGGCATTCATCGGGACGAAATCCTCGATGATACTCGAATGTACTTACTAGCTTGGAAAGGGATCGACACAAATCTACGCGATTCGCCTCTCCGCATCGACTCAGTCACTTTGATACGTGGTATTGATTCTGTTAAGTAGAAAGCATTCAGAGAGGGCGAGAATGAGATGAGGGGTGCGAAAGTGCACGCCATTGATGGCGGTAAACGATGCGGTTTCTTTCAGGGCCTGACTCGCGCGGAAACCGCTGAATGAGTAACGCGTCACGGTTCAAGGCGTGCATAAGTCGATAAAAACTACATCAATTAGAGAGGCCGTCGGTTAACGCGCAAGCTTCGACGTTAAAAGACGAAAGAGAATTAAAAGGGGCAGTGCGTGTTTTGGCCGTAGCTGCGAAGCTTAAGCAGAGTTACCCCCTCTTTCAACTCCCTCGGTTAAATTCTCTACCACGCTGTACTTGTTATCCAAACGAGCTGCAATTTTCGGAGTCCGTGTGTAATTGTTTCGCTCGTATTCGAAATCATACAGTCGTCAATTGACTAAAAACTTCTTTCAGGCAGAAATCCTATAAGATTTTAAAAAAAAAACTGAGTGTTCTACTCCATCGCGAAGAGGACAAGAGAACTTAGAGTACGATATTACATTAAAGACAGTGTAACTATTAGAAAAATATACACTTCGTGAAAATGTATGGATTAAATTCTGACGTTTTTTTAACAAACCTGGATATTATTATACATACAAGTTCGACAAACAATCTGCATAACTCACTTTGTATTAATTCACTTGTAATTAATTCACTTCTACTTTCACATAATTCACTTTGTAAGAGATAGATTTAACTGTGTAATCTACACAACACCGTTTTTTTAAGTATTATATACAAGGTCTGTCCCAAAAATAACCAAATCTTTTTAAAATAGCAAACAATTTTTGGAAAAGAATGTTTCATTTTTTTCAAAGTACATTCTTCCTGCGCCGGTAAACCGATTTGCAAAGGACTTCTCTACGTCCTTTAGTGGAATGTCTTTGAGACTTCTCGTCGTGATATTTTAAATGTCTGGAATATCAGCATAACGCTTTCCTTTCGCGGTTCCCTTAGCTGTAGAAACAAAAAATAATCCACTAACCAAAAGTACACGAGTAACAATTTCAGGAAGTTTGGATCCGTATGGACATTTTTATTGACGTTCTTACAATGACCAACTTGATTCAATTTTTGGTCACCAATCAACGTATGACGAATAAACCGTGCACAAACCTAGCGAAGTTTTAAATGTTCGAGCAAAATACGATAAACCGTACATTTTGTTAATACTAACTCATTTGCCAACAATCGTATCGAAAATTTGTATTTCGCTGTGAATATCTTCTCGTCTCACCTCGAATCGTATGAACTAGCTGTAAACTTGTATACGACGTAAACAATTATTGCTATAGACGTTGTGCATCAATTGATGCGTTTCGGTAAACGCTTTACCAAGTGTAAAACAGAATTTAAATAACACAAAATAATGCTGACAATTAATGTTGAAAATAATGCTGCAAATCATGAATTTGTAGCATTCTGCAAATTAATAATGACCATTTGTTCCAAACTTATTTTACAACTCGCGTACAAAAAATCTTGTCATCTTGGGATGCTATAACTCGGCTTCTAATGATCCAAATATCATAAAACTTTGACACAATATCAACGAAGAATGTATTGATGAATAACATTTTCGTGTCAATGTCACTATTAGTTTTTTTTATTCTTAAAAAGTTCAGTTATTTTTTGGGATAGAGTGTGTATTGGTATTTCTTGTCTATGATATCAAAAGGAATGAAGGTTTTATGGACAGACTAGAAATCTAAAAGGATGTCATGACGAAGAAATTCCTTTCCCTATAAATTGTTGTGTTATCTACCTATGATTATACAATTTATGATAAACAACACAACACAATAATATTTCAAATAGGATGTTAAATGCAACACATTTGAATATAGTTTGCAATACTTAATAAAATTAAGTTAGTGAATACATTAACAAATTGTCAAGTCAGACTGTGATATGATTCAGAGTTCAGTCAGTGGAATGTGGAAGTCGAAAAAATTGCATCCATATGACTATTCATACAGCATAATGGCCTTACACACGCGAAATGCGTTGCGAAGAATACAGTCGTGCCGATTTTTATTACAACAAGTGGAAAGAAACGCAAACGTTGTATAAACAAAGCACCGACTCATAGTGCTAGCACTGTAACTAGATATTTAACAGAAACTTATACTTAAGAATAGTTTGGCACACGTAGTCCAATGCTTTGGCCGTCACCTTCGTCTGATTTAAATCCTCTCGATTTTCTTTGTGGGGTATTCTAAAAAATAGGATGTATTCACAACCTGTTATTTCAATAAATCATTAAAAAAAGGAATTAAATGTAATTGTTTAAATTTGAATACTGAACAACTAAGCAATGTAATGAAAAATGTAAAGAAATATACAAACAAATTTTTAGAATATAATGCTGAAACGTTTTAGTACTTGCTCTGAATTTTCTAAAAAAATGAAGTATCTCATAAAGTATTGTGTTTGTTATGACCATGTAAAAATGCAATTGCAGGTTGTAAGTGCACCGATGCACTTGTGGAAAAACTGATACTGCCGAATGATAGAGCTTCTTGAACAATGTAAAATGTTTCACTATGATTCTTTTCTAACTTCATTTGGAACAGAACTGTAGTTCTGTAACCGGCTCAGTTACTTGAATCATCGTGTATACATACATATACATATACATATACATATACATATACATATACATATACATATACATATACATATACACATACATACACATATACATATACTTATACATATACATATAAACACCGGACAAAACTATAACCACTTGAGCGTAACAATTCTTTGAAAATTAATATCTCCAGCATTTTCTGTATCAGTTAACTAAGAGTACGGAATATCTTAAACGGTATTGTGTTAAATATTAATAATTCTAATGAAATCTTCGTTAATTAATACAGAAAATAGTAAAGAATTATTGAGATCAACTTGTTAGAGGTTTGTCCGTTACCATATAACTGCAGAAAATACGTTAGTGTTAAATGAACACAGTACCGAGTATTACAATTCCTAATACGAAACCCATACTAAAGAAGGTTGTTAAAGTTAGATTATGCGGATGGGAATCATTATCGGATTTCCAAAGCCGTTCTTATATAATCCACGCTGTGTAGTGCAGGTACCGATAGACTTTACAAGCGCGACGGTATATGCAAATTGTTTATGAGGCTGACGCGGCGATTCTCAATGCGACCCTCTCAATTTCGAACGTGGCCCAATAAAGCAGAAAACAATCGATGTTGTTGTGTTAAGGTCAATGTCTCTATTTTTAATCACGTCCCGATTTCTGCTCAGTACGTATATTAGTTATACAAAAAATTATTTAAATTAGTATAGTAGTTCCCTACAAACTGCTGCAACCCGCTGTTCAATAGATGGTAGCATTTTCATAGAAACAAATTTAATAGGTGTGCCATTGTAAAGAAACGTGATTTGAGCAGTTCCGTTGTGATCGTGAGTTACACGGGGAGGCCGCGTTTTTACTAAAGAAAACTTACGGAATCTTTAATACATATTATTCGCCAAACTTTGGTTTTGACACTTCCATTTCCGCTGAGCAGAATAACTATTATTAAGTTAAAATGTCTTAAAAATACTTTTATTTACATTTAATTATAGAGGGAGATGTAGACTTTATATCTAGTAATTTTTTTTGTCGATTGTGGCATAAATAAATAATAAAAATCAATTTCTGCGATAACAGAATTCTTACATAATTAGGAATAGGGACATTGACCTTAGTTCCGCAGAAACGTACAGTTACAGTTCGCATAATCTTCCCGGCAATTTCCACTCGTATCATAACATACTAACGCTGGGCATAGATCACCGTTCACATTTTTCTTCCTCTCATAAAATAAACTTCACGACTGGTAGAGAATTTTATTTTTGAAATAACATTCGCGTAGAATTTCTTTGGGTTTGAAAAATATGAGTGGAGCCAAACATTCACGTTGTTTCGAAGCATACTTTCGGTTATATGTATGCATAGTGTGTGTCTGTGCCTGTATATTCATTTATAAATCACTATAAAATAGATCGGAGTCTGCTCGCGTGGAAAAATATTAATTGCCACGCAAAGAATATCTGGTATAGCAGGTAAAGTCCAACGAGTGATTAATTAGCGTCGGAAGCAGACGATTAAAATTCAGATACAGTACGCCTGCGCCAGGACAGACATCAAGGGAGTTGCTCAGAAATCGCGTGGATCCATCCGAACGGATTTTATTCCATTGCCGCCAGTGCCAGTAAATCAAGTCACGTGTCATTTACTCGAATACGTAATGTTTCGCATAAATATACGAGCCACACACACACAGTTACGCATGGACGGTCATGTGGAGAACGCAGAATTTTTTTTCCATCTCGCTCCAGCCTTCTACTACCACCCTCCGTCCAATGGCCTCGTCACCCTCTGTCCACCCTGAAAACCGCAATCCCTCATCTTTCCCTAGGAGTACGCGCGCGCGCGCGCGCGCACATTCACGCGTGTCCCTCTCCACACCCCTTGCAACCGCGCGCACTTCTTTCATCGTCTCTTGACGTTCGCGCGACATCGACCGAGATAACAAAATTTTTCGTGGCTCCCACGAAAAAAATTGGACGCAACTGAATGTTCCTATTCCACGGCGGAAGGCATTAACGATTTGTAACGAAACTGTACTGAATTTCCTGATAACGTTTCATTGATATTCTGTATAAACGTTCGTACAGAACCGTGTAAGAGCAGAAAGGAATGTAACGCCAAATCGGTTTGATTTTTCATGCGACTATATCGAGATGAAGTATATCCTCCCTTTAACGGTATTTTTATGGTTACTTGGTTTTATACATAAATGAACTTATCAGGGTTACTTTAAGCATTTCCTTAATTATTTATACATTTGCATAGTATAGTTTACATTAGTGTCACGAAAAAGAAGGAAGCCGATTATTCGAATGCGAATTATTGAAATCGTCGGTTACCCCGAATATCGACTATCAGAACACAGAACGAGTCACGTATATTCTGTGGAATAATTAGTCTAAAAGAAGGACGGGAAAACATACCATTCAGTACTATTAAACGAAATTTAAAGGAAATTATGTTGCGCTATAATTGTTGTAATAATACAGTACAGTGAATTTGAAATTATTATTACATATGTAATAATAATTCACGATATAAAATTGTACACGAAGAGGATATAGGTAGTGTTATATCTGTTTTTGTTAAATAAAATAATGACAAGGATGATGAAATGGATGTTAACTGCCGTTCAAATGTTTATTTGTGTTATTTTGCTATCATCCGTGCAATAAACGTCCATCTCTCAAAATTACTTCATTTCAATTCATTTCATGATATTTACTAGACTTCCGTTCTCTTGAATCGATTAGCCGAAAAGCCGCTTATCCAAACGGGTTTGTCTTCTTTTGAATCCGAATAATCAGCGTTCTACTATATGTATATGGTGGTAAGAGTGGCTAATACGTTGTGTTATTTAGACGATAGGGCGTATGTTGCGGTAGACGTATGGAAGTTTAGCACATTCATTGTCGAACAAGCCTTCATAAAACTATAGTAGAGTTAGAACCCTTTCTTTAACCAAATACAACCCATGTAACTCAACATTTGTCACGATTTGTATTTCGCCCTCTTGAACTTTGTAAATGTAAACAAAATATACTTCATTCAACTTTTTATTATAAATATTAATGTCTGTAATAAACCTAAAGTATAGGTCCGAAGCTAAGAATTAATATTTGTACAGTAAATCATTGAGGATATTACAAAAAGTAACTGTCATACAAGTTGAATTATGAAGGATTATTGAATAGTAAATGTCTTATTGTGAAAAAGAGATGAAGTATATACATTTGTGAGATCCCGTTGCTGGTAATTGAACTGAACTTGATATTAATTCAATGATGTGTAGAATAGAAATCAGTTGGAAGAAACAATTTCATAGAAACTGCGATGCAATATAAAAACGGGTTTACAATTAATAAACTTGGTTAAATTAAATGAAAGCTTCATTGAATGTATTTTACATACACGGAACGAAGCTTTTTCTGCTTACATTAATATGAATACTGGTGTTTACAGGCCGTATCGCATTGATATAAATTATTATAAAGAATTACATGTTAATCTCAGAGATAGTGTAGGCATAACATATTATAACTGCATGTACTATAACAGAATAACATGTATCAGGAGATGAAACTGTTTTATCGGAAACATTTAATTCGGTTCGGTATTCCAGGAGCATAGCAAACTGTACAGAATTCATCAAGAATATCGTGAAATAGCTGTTACCTGTCTGCCATATTAAAAAGATGTGACGCATATTCAGATCGAGTCGAATCCTTCGTGGTTACGAGATCTCGGGAAAGCAGAACGACCTGATGGAAAAATGAGATACGACGGAGCATCTAAGCGTAAAATAGTCCCTGCCACCGCCCGCTTGAGTGCCGGTTACTCCATACAAGGTTTCCGTATCGTGGCTCTACATATTAGCTTCCTTCGAATCCAGGCAAAGCGTATCATACTTTTTTATGCCAAAAGAATTCTTTGGAGCTTTACTGGAAACATGCGAGCATCTGTCTCGCTGATATAACTTACACGAGAATCACTATGGTAGTTTCCAGAAGCAATTGATGTATCGGTTACACATTATTTTCAGCTTATCACATTTTTTTAAAATACTCTCCAGGTGCCACTATACACCGTCTTGTTCTCGAAAATCAATCAGTAAAGCATTTCTGCCATGTCGTGCATTTCCTTTTGCTAATTAAACTTATACTACTATTTCTCTAGATATCATTACTGCCATATTATACATTTTCAACAACAAGGGTTTAAAGTTTTTCAGTTTATCGAGAGAGTCTGACCTAACCCAGAACCGCGAACACAACACTAGAAATAATATCTACTTATTGTCATAAGTACGGACCGGTGAGAACGACATTATGCAGCAGCGCGAGAATAGAAATAAAGGAGGCAGGGAAAAAAGGAGAAAAAAGTAAAAGAGGGAGAAAAGTAAGAACCCGGTAATTTAACTTCGTGCCAAGCGCCGCGGGGATAGATTCGAAAATGAGTGGATCCTGGAAACCCGACGTGGGCTTCAGACGACCTCACGATGGAAGGTTGGACCGGCTCGCCGTTGGTGTGCCCGACGATGGTGGTGATTTGCTTCTAGGAGTAGAAACTCGAATGTTGCAAAGAGAACCAAAAAAAGGAAGGCCGTCCATGAAAGAAGGGGTCGAAGGACGAGGGTTTTCTCGAAGGCGCGAGAAGGCAAGGACAGGGGCAACAACGGAAATAGAGGCGTAGGAGGCTTTGCCGTCCCGCCTCGTCTTGATCAATACAGCCATGGCCTACTACTATAGGTAATGTTTCGCTGCTTGCCTGCCTGCCTGCCTGCCTGCTTGCCTGCCTGCCTCCTGCCTCCTGCCTTGCTTCCTTGTACTTGCCTTCCCCCTCAGCCGCTCCCAGCCCCTAACTCGCTGCTATAGATCTGTCTCTTATTCGAACCAACACACTTCGTCCTATCCCGTGGCTGTTCCATCTCGTTCCGTCTTCCGTTTCCTTCTAAAACGAGAGAGTAGGTATACGCGCGGCAACAACCTACCTCACGGGACACGAACGGCCGAAAGAACATCTCCCTTTCGCTTCCGAGTACACCCTGGTTTTCTTGTTAAAGAGGAAAGCATCGGATATTTTAGTCCAAATATGCGAGGTATACGTGCCTGCGGTAGAAACGTTTACAGAAGATCTCGTTTCTGTGTTACGTTTCTTGATTACAATGTTGAATAACCGAGGAAGCGACGAAAGAAATTTTTCCTCGTTATAAGAATGGGCCATATTATGGCCTATCGATACATATAATTAAAATTCCGTGTACTGGCGATTTATATCGGAACCCTATAACATCAGACAATGCAATAATATTTACGATGTTCGTTGCTTCAACTCACCACGTGTTTGACGGAGTAGAACGTGGTAGATGTGTTCTCTTTGCTTGGATAGCGAGGCTCTTTGTAACTACGTATACAAACCATTCCACACAGAAGTGATGATCAAGCCCGATCCATTTTTGGGTTCGTAGAAACGTTAATATTTCAGACGTAAATATTTAATTAAATTGACCGTTTACACAATGATGAAACTGCACTAATTGTCTGATGTTATATATTCCCTTTCGGATGCCTAATGCAAATAATGTTTATGTGAATAATGACAGTAATTTTGTTTTGTTCCGATGAGTGAGCACGATCGAGATGAATTGATTCGTAATATATGTGGTCATAGTTCTGTATGCAACACCTTTACACTATTTGTTTTTACAAGCACGTTTATAAGATCAGTGAACACAAACACAGTGGTACAAAGAAAAGAAACGATTAATTCCTTTTATTTAGTGGCCATTTAACGCAAACACTCCGTTCAGTAGCGTAAAATTAATTTGACGACTCAAGTGCGAAAACCAACACGAGCCCGTCTATTTCGTTTTCTTCGCCCTTCTGACGTAGCTTTCGGAATACAGGAAGATGTGCACTGTTCATCCGTATAAGCTAAGTTTCTGGTACCTGCGTCTTTGGCGAGGAAGGTATTCGTTGGTGGATGGGCTCATAAGAGATTCAAGAGCGCCTCGTCGTGAACGATAGAATAGAGTTTCCTCGAAAGGAGGCGAAAGTAAATAATTGCAACTGGCATACCGAGGAAAGAGAGGAGGTGGAGAAAGGGTTGAATCGTCGGCATGGTTCGCGTGCCTTGACTATTGGACAGCCGCGATAGTCGTACCCCGCAAAAATTAACAGTTAAACAATGGAATCCTGTTATATAGCCGTTACTCACAATCCTGGGGGTAGAAATAATTAGAGAGGCAAGTTGCCGTGCGCAGCCGGCTCGACCTGGCTCTCACGGTCTCTATCGTTTTCAGAATTCCGCAATGAACGCCACCCTCGTCCATCCTCCACCGACCCCTCCATCCCAGCCGGTTACAGCAGCGGGAGGACATGAAAGGAGCGGTCGTGCTTTCCCAGACACACTATACCCTCTCGTCTATACCGCCCCCTCCACCTTCACACTACGTTTCTCGCACGTGAGGTTCCTGCCACTGTTACGCGGTGGTTGCTGACCCTTTATGGTCTTTTAATTAGAGCCACTTTGCAGAGCGAGGACAGGAAAAAACATGCGGTGTGTACCACGAGCTTTCTAGACCAATCGCGCTCCCGTCGAATAATTTTATCCCCCACGGCGACCCACATAACTTCTTTCATCTTCATTGTGTTCCTTACTTTCTTCCAATTGCAACAGGCCCCAGTCTTAATTACACAGTATAATGTTATTGATTAGCCGTTATCGAATACGTATTTCTTTGTTTTTGTGATTTATGATATTGATATACAATTAGTATATTATAGTTTCGTTACAGTACTTAGTTAGAAGATAGTTTCCCTTCTCTAAATATTTCATTCGAATATTTACTTTAGCGCACTCGTATCGCAAAAGTTGATGTCGATTAATGCTCATAAATCGCCGCTATGTTGCCACAACTTCGCTACGATCTCTTTCAGAAGAGAACAAGTTTTACTCGATAAAGGTTTTGATTAAAGTGCTTGCGTGTAAGGAAGTTCCATACAGGCTATCCATATGTTTCCAACTTAATCTAACTCAAGCCCGAAACCTCCAACTTTTTGCGCGATATTTGATCACGCCCGTTGTTCTCTTTCAGTGACGTCTCGCTGGGCCATAAATTTTTCGCGTCTACTCATAAGCCGTGGCTGACCGCAAAATAATATGCGGCGGGGTCAGCCCTCATGTTTGGCTGATCGGCGGCTGATTACACGTGTTCCACGCCAATGGTAGGAGGGCATGATAAAGCTGGCGGACGGCTGGGGCAGAAGGCCAGACACAGCCTCAATCACCGCAACCTGCTGGTCAGCCTAATCCGCCATGGTGGCCACCCATTCAAAATCAATAGATAATTTTAGCCCTCTACACCAGGACGTGTATGCACGGTGACGCACGTACGTTGTAAAGGGAGGCCCAATAATCCTCAGCCTTCACTCGCCAGTCTCTCCTATAAATCCGTACCCAGCGGTTAGCCCGAAGTTCTAAAATCTCCAAGTAAAATGATTTCAAAAGCAACTCCTTTTGTACGGGATAGTAATGTTTTATCATTCAGTTGATAGTATTAGTATGGAGATGATTTATCGAATAGGGCATGCATGGATTGCTGTGTAATTTCAAAGTAGTGATTCAAACAGACTAAGATGGGCACAAAGGGGCAGATACTTATAGAGATTTAATTGATCAATTATGAAATGGGTAAGGAATCATCTAAAAGAGAAGTATGAGAAATCGAAAGATCGAATTCTATTAAATTGAAGTATTTAAAAGAAGATATTAATTCATATTTTGGTGGCATCACGGGAACAAGGTTCAATCACAAGTGGACTCTGCTATGGACACTGGCATCAATCACAAAGATTTGAAGGTTCCAGAGGATGATGAGGTTGTGTAACACTTTCGTGTTTTCTTAATGACTGAATATGGTGTTCTTGTGTAAAGTATCTTATTTCACTTCGTTTTATTACAGAATACAAAAATAGAAAGAGGATGAAGAACATATGATACAGAGACAAATACAGACAGCATAAGTTTAACACATCTGCATCTTCTAAAGCCTTCATTTACTTCATAAAATTTATATCGATACATAGAGGAAAAGCAAAATTCTTCTTAAGGGGACTTTCTCATTCAAAATTGAAAAAAAAGACACTTTTTTAATATTTCTTTATAAAAAAACTATTATATTTAGAAACATAATTCCTTTTGGACGCTATTATATATATAATAGCGTCCAAAAGGAATTATGTTTCTAAATATAATAGTTTTTTTATAAAAAAACTATTATATTTAGAAACATAATTCCTTTTGGACGCTATTATATATATAATAGCGTCCAAAAGGAATTATGTTTCTAAATATAATAGTTTTTTTATAAAAAAATATTTAAAAAGTGTCTTTTTTTTCAATTTTGAATGAGAAAGTCCCCTTAAGACCTCCTTTAAACTCGTATAATCTTACTAATAAATGTCACTAACATGTTTATCAAGAAAACACTAAAGCTGAAAAACATTGTCATTTATCTGTATCTCAACTTCTACATTCCAAAAATTTCTTCAAGAAATTCTGATGAGTATCCAGTTATTTACTTGGTCACTGAAACGTATGAGTTAATGACATAAATCAATCTCTATTACCTTCTAGTAAACCCAAGATGAACGTAAATTTCTCAACCAAACAGTCTATCAATGCCATATAAAAATTCGCCGATGAAGCTGCGATGTTTAGATATTCCGAATATTAACCCGATAGTTTTTCCATTAATTCCTTTTGAAATTTCCTTCATGTTTAAAAAAATTATTTTGTCTGATATGTATCTGAGGAATTAAAGAATCTGGTGGTAAAGAGACTTTCAGTTAACGAAACCGTTTCATTTGGTTTGACACGTACTGGTTCTAATTTTGTTCGTACACGTTAATTCATACATTTTGGCACAAAACTCAGTATTATCATATCACGATATTCTTCTATAGATAACTCTAACTCTGTATCTATCATTTAAATTATACTTCGTCCAACGTAAGCAAATGTCAATACATGTTTAATCGCTAACGTATGTAACAGTGTTGTTGAAACAGTGAACCAGACTACTGCTGTTATTCTTTCTTTACATTACTATGAATTTCTAGAGTAATAAATGCAATATACCATGAGAAATTTAATTAGTAACCGAATTCGAAAGCCAACGAAGTAAGGAAACGATGAATACCATTACAAAAGATAAATATCAATTAAGCTGTGAGGGGGGAGGGGGTAGGTTTAGAACAGGCGTTTTCTGGCACAAAGATGAGACAGAAACCAAAGGTTATCGGACACCCTGTACATGGCGTTATGCGATGCGAAGAGGCGGCTGGGTGTGGTTAGAAACCGTACTACGTGTTTTGCTCACATCACCGAGGTATTAAGGCGCGTTTTGCCCTTCCGTACAGGGAACTAAGTTCCTCTGTCTTCCTCTGTCTCCTCTTTGCGTCCTGCCGACGACGACGTTCGCCCCTACACGGTAGTATGAATATTCAGGACCTGCGCCTCATTCAATATGAATGCCGTTGATCTTGGCGAGCCGCTTCGCGTTCCGTTTGCGTTAACGCATACCCCCGAATAGGCGGATGGTCGCGCGGTCTGTTCCCAGATAAATAGCATTCAGAACGAAGGATATCGCAGTCCGTTTCGGTAACCCAATAAAGCTCCTTCTGATTACAAGCGGGGAGGGTCCACCCCGTAATGGCGAGGACGTCAGGACGCCCGTACAACGTGACATGTTTATTTTCGTCATCAGTATGCAGGGTTTCTTAAAGAATTCCGTTGGAATATTCAGAATACGTATCCTTCCGTGGCTCATTTGACAAAATTCATTCCACGCTATGCGCATAGTATGCTGTTCACATGTACAGGAGATGCAAGAAAGATGTATATACAGCACTCTACGTGACGATGAAGAGAGGGGAAGAATGGTTATCTAAAGTTTCATTGCAGAATAATGTAGATGGGCGAAAAGAAGAGCAAAAGACAGGGAAATTAATGAAGACTTCACGATAAGACGTCGGGCGTGAGCATCCATTCATTCTTATCCTTTTATAGTCGCACGGAAGTCTACATTCCACGTGAAGGAGGGTTCAACGGCATCCAGCACGTGCCGCAAATTCAATGTACCGATTCCGACGGAATGGAACTTCAACTTCTGCCGGCTGTCTCGGAGCAACGATGGAAGCGATTGTGTCTGATAATCGTTCTATGCATCCCAATTTAATTTATCGATCAACGGTAATGCTGCTCCTGAAAGCTTTGCTTCGACGATACACACAGACGATTGTGGTACGGTATCGAGTACGGGACACCCGAACGAAATGTGCACAATCATCACGGTGAACCCAAGAGGCGGGTGATGCGAACATTGCCGGGGTTTTCATCCGAAAGTAGAGGCAAAGAGACAGGATGGCCAGGCAAGATTTAACGGGGAAAAAAAAAGAGACGCGCTAAAGAGAAAGAGAACCGATCGAGGAGTGACGGAGAGGAAGCGTGCGGTGCAAGGGAGGCAGGAAGGAAAAGGGAGTGGAGGGGCGGCAAGCAACGTGCTTTGAGAGTGGACCCCCGCGCTGAAAGTTCAATCAAGCTAAACAACATTTCTGTCCAGTCGCTCGCCAAAAACCGGACTGCCGCGCACGGCCGGCCGACTGCGGCAGGCCAGGGCTGGCTGGCCAGCCAACCTTTCCCGACATCGGTCTGGCCTCAAACCAACTTCAAACGCGTATGAAATCGCGCTATCGTGTTGGCGAGTAGGGCGTGGTCGTATCCGCGGAACCATGCAGGATCTGTGGCTTTCCAGGTAGCAATCAGGATCAAAAAACTGTTGCTACATGGGGCGAAAACGGGTCTGGATTGGGTAGGGTACTTCGGTAACTACAAATTCTTTCGTGAGACAGAGTAAATATTTATGAAGAGATCTGAGTAATTGTTTTGGTTTTTGTGAATGTATACTGTCGATTCTCCTATGTTACTCAATGATTATTTTATACTTTTGATCGCTGTATCACCGACAAGTGAGATCGGTTTATATTCAGTAGGTACATATTTAACGTTACATACAGTAGTCATTATAATGATTTGTATGTACGTACATGTATCATTATGCAAGTATGTAGAAACTAGTAAGTACATTATAAGCAATTCCTAGCCCATTTATATTAATTTAAATAAATCAATATTAATGTAATATAAATTAATATTGAATCCGGATAAATAGATATAAAACTCATAATTAATGAGATATTCTCAAAATAAACTTTATTTCAAGCGGCGTTTGAAGTGTTGTTCGTTACAATCAATGCAACTGCCCAATAAGATTACAAGTGAACGAACAACTTTTTCAAGCGTTTCTATAGGTATTGAGGCACACGCACTAAGTAATAGGTTCTCACCTATCTCCGATTCCCGTTGGTGGCTTGCAATAAACTTAATTTTTAAATGTTCCCCGAAGGAAATAATCGAGCGGCACTAAATGTGGCGAGTGACCTGGCCAAGGAATGTTACTACCGTGTCCAATCTAACGGTTAGGAAACAATTTGTTTAATACTCACCGTGATTTCCGAGCATAATGTGCAGGCCTGCTGTCATACCAATACCACGTTGTTGTACCTATTAGGCACGGCCCGTTTACTAATAGATCCGGTAGTGTTCAGACAGAAAAATGGAGTAGGTTTGACCAATTAACGATCTACTAATGAAGTACAGTCCAATGTAAAAAATATAAATTATATATAATTATATAATTATAAATATAAATTATATTGCACCAAACATTCAGATACCATCGATGTTGGTGGTCGATTTCGCCAAGCCAATGAGGATTCTCCATTGCTCAGTAGTGCATATTTGTCAGATTTACTTCTACGGGATTTGTGAACTCTGTTGTAGCATCATCAATCCATAGAACACTCCGTACTAATGTACCATTTATATCTTGTATCTGATGCAGACACCAGTCACAAAATTGTACGCGTTCCTCTATGTCCCGTCCATATACGTATGTAGCTCCTGTTGTACTAATAGGCGCGAGGGGTGAAACTTTTGACAATGAAGAATACTACTCTGATTAACCCTAGCAGCATGTGAAATTTGCCGGGTGCTGATATGTGGGTTATGGACAATACCCGCTAAGGTACAATATTCCCCATTATTTACAATTTTGTGATATTTATGTTTTTGTACGTTAAAGCTGCCATTTTCTTTAAGTATTTTACTAAGCCTTGTAAAGGTTGAATGCAATGGCTGATATCGGTCAGGATACTAAGCTTTGTATAATATTTGACCCTCCATAGCATTTTTATCGCAGGCGCCACAAACCATTATCGTATTTTTCGCTGTTGCTGAACATCTTAATAAAAGTAACACCTTGCTCAATATGAGTTTTACTTTTACTAAGCTTAATAGATATCTCATATTGATGCCATCATCAAGAATTGTAATTACATACATGACCTGTCGTTCTACACGAACTCGTGTTGACAGTCACGTTGATTGAGCGTGTTTTCTCATACAAGATGCTTCATTTGAGAATATCTCAGTGATTATTACTTTTAAGCCCTATTTGGTATAATAATATTTTACCCAGAAATTGGTGTTTTATCCGAAATCAAGAAGAAATATTATTCAGCAAAAAGCAAAGTAACAACAAATCAACAGTGCCATCTGTCCCCCTGGAAACCATGAAACGGTTGATTGAAACATTTTTTCGTGCAGCAATTAATTTACGAGTTATTGGAAGTCGTTATGTTACGAGACTCACCCTGTACATACGTGTACACTTCAAAGTGAGTGATATCGCTATGAAGTTTTTATATAAAATATCTGTTACATCTTACTGTTTCAAAACCATAGACATATAAGAGTAAGATAAAAAAAGGTAGATAACTTTCGGAGGACTTGTCACGTCTATCCAACTATGTGAGGCCATGTTAAAGGAGAAAGCCATAGACGTTACATAATCCTAGGAGCAACTGTACACACGTCCTTTGGATTTACTGATCCCAATGATTCGTGTCAAGTTCTCGTTACACAGACACGAGTGATGCACGGAGATTACCGATTTTGACAAGCTACCGCCGTACCGGTAAGACAAGACACGTTGATATACGAGTAGACCATGTCGCAGCCGTATACAGGATTGTATACTGCGAGCCCACAGGACGATACCCGAGTGGACACCAGATTGATCGGAGTCAAGGCTGGTTATGCTGGTGATACGAGCAAGAGAGGACGAGAAGGACTTATGGGTTACTGGGATCGTCGGCCGGGTTCAGTTCTACCGGACTTTCTCACTTATCTGACCTGTCTCCTGTCTGTTCTTCTATTTTGTCACGCATCTCTACCTTTTAATATGATTGTATTTAAATTCTAACCTGTTGTTCAATTTCAGGGAAAAAAATTACTTGGATGTGGGTAGACAGAATACACTATTTAATAGAGTGAATAGAATTAGAGAAACACAAATAGATTACATTCCAATACAAAATTTTTTAAAGTTTGCATTGACGAAACGAGGTGAGCAGTTGTAAATGTTTCCTTCTACTGTTGTGATCCGCAAGAAATTGTCTCTGCTATTTACTATAAAACTATAGAATTTACTTGAATTATTTTGTTTATTTTTTACACTGGCTGGTTTAGTTTGCAGCATTTTTTTTGTAAACGTTTCCTTGTTGTGTTTGTTTCAGTTGTAATAATACTCCTCCAGCTGATATCATACTAAAAAGAATTGTTATAAATTTCATTACCTACCTTTAAGAAGCATATGAAGCTATTAAAAACAGTTTTTTCATGTCTGCTATAGTTTTTGAGATATGCGGAAGAATAGGAAAACATATTAATCTTTAAATTTGTATTACTTAACCTTTTAATTTTCCTCTACCAATTTGTAAAGTTTTAAAAAACTCGGAATTTTTCAAGTACCGCAATTCCCTACTGAGTTGTCTTGATTTAACTTCATTTACTAGACCATAACATAATAGAACCATAACAATAATAATAACTACCTAATTGTAAGAATTAGATGAAGACTACTACAAATAACACAATGGTAATTGGCCAACGTATTGTCGCGAGCGTGGCGTAATTTAGAATAACGAAGTCAAAGGCATGCGTGTCTAAAAATGTCTTTTTCTTCCGCTGGGAAAAATAGGTGGTCTAATACCGTTTATTTGAGAGCGACGTGGTAGGTGGAAAAGTTTGAAAGTGGAATTGAAAGCAAAGCTATGCGGCACGTGAACCCACGGTTCGCCATTCGCAGATGTTCATCGCTGGATTCGTGAGCAAACGATTTCTTTTTTAGATAACAATTTACTTCCGGCAAATCAGCGCACCGTGCGCTATCTTCTGTACACTTGAAACGATGTGCGCGGACCGATATAGTTATCATACGAACAGCGTTATTACACATTTCCTCTATTAACATAAATACAATTCTCATGGCGACGAAAAGAAACCGGTGAAATGAACGAGCACGTTTCGTTTTCCCTTTGTCCCCGCAAACCTACCTACCTTTCCTTCTCGTTTTATCTCAAATAAAACTGCGCGCTCTCTCTCTCTCTCTCTCTCTCTCTCTCTCTCTCTCTCTCTCTCTCTCTCTCTCTTTTTCTTGATGCGATTCTTCTCTAACCCCGTCCAAAGCTTTATTTTATTTCCTCCATTGTTTCCACTCCTCGTGGGTACAACCCGCACGTAGTCCTCTTCATTTTCCACTCACACGAGCCCGAACGTTCCAACACGCGGCAACGATGCCTAGAAACCACCTATATACGATCATCCTCTCACACACACGCACGGTCACATTCAGATCCCTTTTCTCGGTTGGTTCCTGGTCCCTAAACGTTGGCATTATTTTGCTCGGCGGGTCCCTTTTGTTTCGGTCCAGTCTATTGAACTGTGGGTGAGATAATACGCCCCGCGTACCGTTGCTCCCGACATGTTGCTTCAAAACAAACCCGCATTCTCGCTTTCCAATAATCCAGCAGTTTTATCCCCTGCATCTTACGTTCACCGCCGTGCCAAATTCCATTTTCCTCGACCGAGCGCATTAAATTCAATCGACACGTACTTTAACGGTTCATGTGAAATAATCGGGGAAGGGTTCGGTCGTTTCAACGGTTTACTCCCCTTGCAATATTAGGTCGAATAAATCAAAGATTGAGCTGAGCGGAAAGAGATGTTCCATTGACGAAACTGGTTCAGTGCGGCTGAGCAACCTGTATTGGTATTGTACGAAACACCGTACTGAGCTGATACTTGTACTTTCCATAAAACTCCAAACACTAGTTTAATGCCTAGTATATGCTGATCAGTTTATCTGTTAAATTCTATTTAGCTACTATTTCATTTACTTAAAAAAAAATACAAAAACTTTTTTATTTCAAGTTTTTAAAAATCTATTTTCAAGTATTAAGTAGATGTTACTTGTATGAACACGTAATGTTTTCTACGTTAGCTTCTCTGAATGTAGTTCCTGCACTACTCTTTAATGATTTAATATTTATATACGAATACTGCAAAATAGAATTACATAACAAGAAGTCCCAAACGACTATTGAATAAAATATATATGTTATACGAACCATATACTCCGTGCACCAGAACTTTTTAGTCGAAATTTGTCAGTAGGAAGAGAATGAGTGAGAAGAGTAGTGTCATGTCGACATAAATCATTCGATACTTTCATGAAAATGTATAATAAATGTACCAAGAAAGCAGGTTAGGCGTCTAATATATTATCTAATATATGAACACCACTTATTGAATGATTGTTATCTTTAAGTCTGGATAGATCAGAGAAAAAGTTAGCAATCAGGTTTCATATGAGGAATTTATTACTACTTTTCATCTGCAGGAAACTTTACTAACGATGTTTATAAACAAACGTGAAATACGTCTGACAATCTGACATAACAACATAATTATGTATTCCCCGCGACGCAAGAAAATGAAAACGAAATTTACACAACAACAGATTCAAGTTTTCACCAATATCAATCTTGAGTAAATAGGGAAGATGTATATTTCGAAATACAATATTAATAGTAAGTGATTATTCTTATCCGCATTCTTATTATTACATAAATGACATACTAATTTATTTTAGCTAGAATCCTAGGACACCCTGTATACAAGATCCACCGCATTATAGCTAGCATACCCTGAACTACGAGTATAGGCTATCAACTCATGTTCACAGCCGAATATAGCTGCCCTCCTTGTACTCATTTGTTCTCATCACTTTGCAATGTTGGGCTCATCTCGTACATTTGAAACCAATTGTAAGCACGTAGAGCTTGAGTATCGAGGAGTCAGTTGGATGAGCAATTTCCGGGTCGAAGTAGCACCGGTATTGGCAAACCACGAGCTTATGTATCTCGGAGTAAACTCTGAACTGCAGAGCATCCAGGATAATATTATGCCGTGCTGACATCTTTGGTGTTAGCCAGAGAGTCCGTAACCCAACACTGAAGCTACGGACTAACCCTTGCCTTCCTTTACCCTCCTCCTGTACAGCCGAAGCGAAGCAACGTCGATAGCGAAAGCCCGAGATCCTGCGGTCACCCTTTACAGGAAAGGCCAAAGGAGTGGAGAGTTGCTTGCTCTTGTTGGAAAGAAAGAGAGAAGGGCAAGGCTAGGGCGAGGGAGAGGGAGAGGGAGAGAGAGAGATAGAGAGAGAGAGAGAGACACAGAGAGAGAGAGAGATAGAGAGAGATAGAGATAGAGATAGAGATAGAGATAGAGATAGAGATAGAGATAGAGATAGAGATAGAGATAGAGA
>NW_015373929.1:587243-661434 GCF_001272555.1 Dufourea novaeangliae
AGAAGGAGGGAGATATGGTGATGGAGACAGAGCATAACCTTTCCATGGAAGACTAGGGAAACCGACTGACCGAACACACCACGCCTTACCAAGCTTCTGCACCCGCGTTACGGGGCTTTCAAATTAAGGCACAATTTCGTTCAAGAAGCCACGATCCGAATTAACGAGACGAGCTGGGATGAACGCACCTGAGCCACGTATATTTTGGTAAGCGATGTACGGGGTACACCCAGCTACTTTTCATATCAAATGAAATGGGAGAAAGCATTATCTATATGCGTGGTACAGCATTCATGTGAAAATGTCCCCCTTTTTAGGTGTAATATTACACTTAGGCGATATGTGTTCGCTTCGTGGAAGTTTATAAAATGAAATCTTAGAAGTATTGCTGTTTTTTATCGCATTCAATGCTTGACACAAGAAGAGTTGGCTCTATGACTTATGACTACATATAAGAAAATTGTGAAATATGAGTTGTAAATGGTCGACTTCCGAACAGATGTCACCTTAAAATATTGTAATGCGTTTTAGTTTGATATCATCGCTAAGTCCAGATCGGCTGAATTGTTTGAGTGCAGACATATTACCATTGTCTGTTACAAAATTTTAGAATGTATGTCCACAATAGGAGACCTATAAAGCAATTCTTACTTACAGAAGAAAGTCACTCTGCTTGTATCTTTTTCGATTCTGTTCGCCGGATTTAGTTTTCTACGATTTATTTCTCCTCCCAAAAATCAATTGTGTTCTCAATGTATCCTATTTTTCGTCAGTTAAAGAACTGAAGGAAAAACCAGCGGTAATCCTGAACAGGTATTCTGTTTGCAGTAGCATATCACATAACAAAGGAATTTGGCGATTATTCAACTCATAAACCATATTAAAGTAGTGTAAGCATCTTATTCTTAGATGGTTTACCACACACTTCCTGCGATTTTTACACGTAGACTGTGAACTTTTGATAATGTATTTATATCATACGATATGAACTACCGTTCATAAATTTTATACCATCAATATTAAATTCACTTCCTAAAACATCTGCCAAATTTTAAACAAGTACTATGTTTCTTCGTAATAAGGACCATAATGCAAGCGAAATTCGTAATGATGTATTTAAAATTTATAAAGTGAATTGTAAGATGAAAAAGAGCAAACATTTCTTTGATGAGTGTATATTATTTTCACATAATATCAATTACTCGTTGGACATTATATGCACATTTCTTCAAGAGGATTCTACTTGCATGCTAAATAAAAGAAAGCATTTGAAATCGAACAACGAAAAAATTGAAATAAGAAATTAGTTTCTGCAATAAACCATCAGACAAACGCCTGAAAGCAGTACCTAAACAAACAATATAAATTATCATATCGATAATCACGTTTAAAATATTTTACTCACAACTGATCATGAATACGTCTCACGGTCAGAACAATATTAGACTTTTAGATACGTTACGAATACGCGAATACTATTTCTAACACGTAATACATGATTCCTGACTCGTAACGAATTACTTTTTACATGTTTCATTTTCACTTTGCAGGATCCACGGGTAAGGACAATGTTTCACGCGATATTTTCTACAAAAAGGAAGTGCAATAAAAATTCGACTAGAAAAAATGGGAGGAAACACACGTAACTCTCCTATAAGGACCCAGCTGCGGTACTATATTTGTCATATAAAGGGCTCCAGTGAACTGGAAAATACTAAACACGAATCCGGCCTTCTATTCCCGAGAGATTTCCAGGAAATAGTTTGCCCAAGTTTCATACGACCTGTATAAATAATAATGGATAGGGACAATAATTCAATAACTTCCAAGTTCTATCAGGGATCGTTAACATTAGCGGACACAAAGAGACGCAAAATAAAAAAAAAATAAAAAAGTGTTATGGATGAGAAAGTGGCTTTGCGTATTTTTAACCCCATTTTGAAACGCCCGTTGAATTTATCGTTGCAACATACATAAATACCAACCGTACTTCGCATACCGCGTGTAAGAGGTTCGTATATGTGCAAAGACATATCGGAGCGTGGCCATTTAAAGATGAAAGATCTCCTGCCAACATTACGCGTATAATATACTGGCACGCGGTACGTAGGTGCCCTTAACGTTATTAAACTTTCAACGGACATGGCTGTGTGCGGCCTTAAATTTTAAATCCCTAAGTTTAAATCCGTAATCGTAGTGTCTACTACGAAAAATAATACTTTTGTATCGCGTTGCATGCGTATACGAGGGTAGAAACTACAACGAAATTATAGAAAAAAGTGTTTTCAGCTTGGATCTTTCTGGTAGATCCGTACTATTTATCATTGTTGGACTACTGATGAATTATATTCTGATAATAGCACTTTACTGTATCATAGTGTTTCTTTTTTCTGACGTACAAAAATATTATGAGATCAAGAATCTTGTAAATCATTGGCAAACATTGATTCAAATGCATCTAACTTTGATTAAAAATCAACATTGCAACGAACATTATAAACCTTGAATATCTGCAGCCCAAAAACTACATTTATTATGCAAGAATCTAATATTAACTTTTCGAAATTCAGAATACAAAATCCCAGATCGGGTCTAGTAAACGTAAAAATATGAACAGAAATATTATGACGTGAAGTTATAATGCCACGTAATACTTTTCTGCCTAACAAAAATCTTAAATATATAAGAACATATTAAACTCAATATATATTATATTTCTAGGAAATCAAAGCTAATATTGTTTTAGTGATATTTGTTCTCAGTCTTTAACGGTCGCCAACATTTTTAAAGTGGAAAGAGTCAGTAAGGCGTTTTGCATTTAAACTACGTATATTACCAGTTTATTAGAAATCAATAGTGGATTATTTATTGTACACCTTTGATTCTTCTCATAATTACGTTATTCATTGCATGTTGAGTGCAAAATTTCCACAGAATGCAGATTACACATATGTATGTACAAACTATTTGGTACACTATGGATCTCGTTCTCATTTCAACTATGAAGACTGCTATTGCACGAATCATTCTACGTGCTCAGGTGTTTATCACAGGCCTACAGGGGACGTGATGTGTAGCAGTAAAAAATTCATCGGCATCTCGGCTCTCGACGGTATCATTTACGCGGTAGATGTAAATTTCAAGCATCGAGATGGAACACGCATTTCCTGCTCTGCGATTAAACACGATCGTTCGAGTAGAGAGGGGAAAAATGCCGGGAGCATGAAACTTGTAGGGTAGTTGGGAAAGTTAGTGGCTGGAGTCCCCGGAGGGTCGCCCGTTGTATAATATTCGAAACAGAAAACGTAGGGGTTAATGGTACCCATGCTATATACCGTGTCCGGTGCAGCTAGCCTGAATACACATCAGCATTCTCCGACGCGCTCAGACTCGCGTCAAAAATGTATGAAATGATATAATTTTCGTTTAATTAAAACTGTAATAACAGTTTTGACTGCATTCCACCGGGCTGGCATTAAAATATACGAGGTGGCGTCGCCAACGCCGTGCCGGAAACACTATGCCTGGAGAACAGTCAGAGAGGCGGGTTGGACCCGGGCAAAAGTCAGTCGATGAGAAGGTGGTCGAAAGGACGCGGTGGAAAAGGGCTACGAGTCCTACTTCAAGACTTCCGAGAGCCTTTGTTCTGCCTCCGTATCGTTGTGTATATATTCTGCACGATATTTTAATTACAATCGCGAGGCGTGGGATCCCTTTCATGGATTAGTACAGCTGCCAGTTCCATTCACGTGTTCTTAAAGAAAACTTTCTTTCCCGAGCAGGCATTGTTTCATTCCGGCTCCAAAGGCACCGTAGACCCGTGCAAAAAATCCCGATGATAAAGTATTACCGCTGCCAAGTAATTCCGACCGTCTATTTTCAATCTCAATCATACACCTTGGGAAATGACGTTCGATCACCCGGCTGATTCTCTTGCTTGAGGCAGCGACCCCGCAGCTCGTGTGTTCTCCGTGGATAGTCAAGCTTTTAAAAGGAAGTTTGAACAACCTCGCCCGTTCGAATGGTACAGCCGGGTGTGGAACGGCGCGGGCAAGAAAGGCGACGAGAATGGAAAATAAACGTAGCTATGATGCCCCGAGTTTGAAACAATTAACATAACAAAGCGAAGGCAGCCCCCGTGGGGCGGTCGGAAAAACAGGATACGGCGCAGCCAAGCGCCGACGAGTAGGTACGCGGCCGCGTTTCTCTTCAGATTTTGGCACTGTTTCTACCGGGAGCCGGTGGCCTATTCCAAGTTGCGGTATTTGAAAACATTTCCCCGACCAGCGTAAACGAATCTGATGTAAACGGCTGAGGGATTGCGCGGTGCGAAACTTTCCTCTATTATCAGCCACTTCTTATACAGAAGTGACGCTGGTAATAAATATCGTCCTACATTTACATACTTATTTTCTCTCGAAATTCGAGGGGAAAAAGCGGTCAAGGATTTCCATAGAATGCGCTGGACATTTTAGTATAACCGAGAAAAAGACGATTCTATACGGGATTATAATTCCACGCGTGCTTCGCTACTTTCTAGTTTATGTCACACTTCGTTACGGATTTTTATTACTCATGTTACTGTTTATAAACATTGTCGATATGATTGGATTATTTGTATGCCATGAAATACCCTAATAATTGGAATGAAACCCAGAAAACACAGTATCACGATAATCATTTGTTATGAGGTGGAAGTAACGAGTAATAATAGTTAGACAATTTTATTCGATAATCCACTTGTCCAACAAAGTGATAAAATTAACTCTTTCAGAAACAAACAGCTCTTAATTAATAAATGTCTGATAATATTAAAATAAAAATAATCCCCGTTATGAAATTAACACTTAACACCAGAACTGCCAGCACCAAGCATCCAAGAGTCAATTGTGTAATATATTAATTTGTACAATATATAATGAAATACAATATAACATAATCTAGTATAATGTCAAAGTGTTTCATTAATTAAAGGTTGACATATATTTCATCAAAAGGACCTTCATGATTTCACTAATTATAAAACAAGAAAACTGACCATCCGTCGTTTGTTGACAGATTTGGTATTCCTATTGTTAAATTATACAAACTATTGAAAACTCCGTTAATTGTCAGCGGTCAACCAAAAGACTGACTCGCGCTTAGTTTCAGCGCCAATATACAGGATGTTCTGCTTAAAACAGGCCACCTAAATATCTTCTCTATCTGTGATTATACGAGAAATATTTTTTACGTAATTTAAATGGTTTCAAGCGAAGAATCGGTTGGTGGCAAAAATTGTTTATAAGTATCATATTTTAATGTTTTTTTTTTCAAGATTACCCATGCTTTTTTGCGTATATGTACATCATATTTCTTGCTGTATGTATAGCTAACATTATTATGCATTTATCCATGTATGATAGTATGGCCTTGGAATGCCCTTCAAATCTAAACATTACAAATTTACTAACAAAAAATATACTCTAAAAATTTTATATTCACTTGTATAATTTTTTCCACCATCTGATTCGTCTCTTGAAACTATTTAAATTACGTAAAAAATATTTCTCATATGATCATAGACAGAGAAGATATTTAGGTGCCCTGTTTTAAGCGGAACACCCTGTATAGATGGCTGTACCGAACGTTCTCGACTATACGAGTTCGTTTACATCTGCGTTCCGCGTAGGCAGGCGCTGCCGCACGTCCCGATTGTTCTCGATCGGCGTGCGCGCTCGCGTGTCGTGAATGCGCCAGATCGTTCGGTACATGCATGACGTCGGATCAAGCTAGAGAAAATTTTCCAGTCCGTGCGTTTCAAAGTACGACAATTCGAAGCGTTCCCAATGTCTCTTGCCGTTTTCCAGCATCGTCAACATAGCACGGCTTATTTGATTAAGGTGCATTTCAGGCGCCATGCATATAATCATATAAATTGCTTTTGATCTGAGAGAGCGTGAGCTCTCGCAGTTCTGTCTGCGTGGTTGAAAGTTTCGCACCCTTCTTTCCCCCTCTTTTCCTCTTTGCATTTTCCATCGCCTCCGCCTCCTCCTCCTCGTTCGTTCTCCTTTTACCACGAAAAACAAAATATAATTCCTGACCGGAGAGAGTTTCGCTATTCAAGCGATAAGTATGATATAAAAGGATATGCGAAAGAAAGCAGAGAATACAGTATTCAAAATATTTTCCTACGAAACATTAATAGATCGGCCGATTTCGGTTTACGCCGTATGCGTTTCGCGCTGTTATTTTATTAGATTAGTTGTTGTGTGTAAAGCCATAATGCAGACTTAACGGGCAAACAAAAATAATTACAACTTTTGAAAGTGATAACCAATGCACTCGTGTACTGATTTTCAGAAAGACGTCACGCCATTAAATTTACTATTACGATAACGCCGACTAATCGGGTCGCTTTTAAAATTAAGGTTACCAGAGAAATAAAGCCACGCCTGAAATCCGCTATAAATTAGCCGGTGCACGTGACCGCGATAAATATTTAACTTGCAACATTCGTACTAAAATATACCAGAGATTTGCACACAAGAAAAAAGTTCTTAAGTTTGCAGGTAATTTATGTGTGTAACAGTACAATACGATAAAATAAATAATTTTCACTTTTTGGTGTGTAAAGTATGGTACGTAAGAAATATGAAAGTTACAAATTATTAAAGTCTTTAAATGACACGATTCTATTTCACTTTTATTCCAAGCAGTCGTTATCGTAAAAACACACAAACGTGTCCTGTACTGTACACTTTTCCAATACAGGACACTTACGCAAAAAGTAGAAACTGAGGGAAATAATAAAGGAACGAGTTACTCGAACACGTCACATCTGGTTATACACAGATGGTATCTACTTGCTGTAATAACGTACCCAGCTAAGTGGAACGAGGCGTTACGTTTAGACGTCGCTGTTCCGGTAACACAATTCAGAAGGGAGTTCTCTCCGAGGACTTTCACCGTATTAACCCAATATCAGCCATACGGTTTAGAATCAGGTCAACAACCTTTTAGCTACGGGACTTCCTTCTACGTCGATCCAAACACAATGATTGTTCACTTATATATTAGTCACTCGTGTAAAATAATTAGCGCAGAGATGAAAACTATCGAATGAACCGGAATATAAATCGTTCTTGTGTCACGTATTTAGCGCGTTTATTATCGATCCGATTTTTGTATGACTTTTCATTCACGTCGCATGGGACGCGAGTGATCAACATTTGAAAATATATCTTAAATATGAGAATAATATAAAATTAAATACATAAACTACCACAAACGCCCCACGATGTCATAACTGCAATATGCACGGTATTTTGGCATAAATACGCGATGATACGTTATATTTAACCCTTTGCACATTGAGGTCACGTCTGACGTGACAGAATGTATAGGAGATTAATAAAATCCGAGTGCCAAGGGTTAAAATGGCTAATAGTTAAATAATTAAAATTCGAATCGGCCTATACGGAAATCCTAGCATCGGGCGTATACGGTTAACGCGGCAGCGAACGTGTTATTAATTATTGTACTATTTCGTATTGAAACCTTTCGTAAATAAGAACAATCCTTGCAATAACTTCTGAACCAGGAAAAGAAAGAACTCGGCTTCGGGGAAGGCAGTTATATTGCCGTTTCCTGGGCGATTCTTTCGATCGTAGCAATTGATAAGCATTTCTTCGATACCCTTCACGGTCATTAGTATTTCAGCGAAGAATCGGGGAGAAAACTGGTGTATCCTGCAATTTTTTTCTCGTATTGCAGTTTGAGTAATGCACCAGCGGTCGCGGAGGCAACCAGTCAGCGCCGGTGGGAAGTATAAAATGTCAATACGTTTACCGGCGAACCATTGTTGAGCTTGATCTATGTTTATGGGCGTTACGGACACAGGATGCCGTCGCGTTGCATACACACCGAACGGCACAGAGCGTGAGTATCTCTTTCTGTAATGTTCCGGCCATAATGGAGGAAAAGTAACGCTGGCTTCTAACTTGCGTGCTAAAATATACGCTTACCCACCGGTGAGTACGCGAGTGAAGCTGAGACGGTGCGTAGATTTTCTAAAGGAGTTGAGATAAGACAGGTACGAAGGCTAACTCTGCCCGAGTTATGAAAACCACCCCCCAACCCAACCCCCCTCATAAATTCGTCTTCTTCTAACTGGCATAGTTTAAATGATAATTTGCCGAGCTACTTCTCCGTCATTCCATTATGCATACTAACGAGTCTCCAAGGAGACTTGGCCTGAAAAATGTATCATACTTTCAATTGCTGGTAAATAAAAAGAACGTTGCTTTATATGACTCATCTGTGCATGGGAATATATCGGGTAGAAGTTGTAATATAGTAACAATAAATGTGATCGCACGTGTAAGAGTACATGAAAAATGTACATATTTTCGTATATATTATATGTTACCGGACAAAACTATAACAACTTGACCGTAATAAGTCTTTGAAGATCAATTTCTTTAACATTTTCTGTATTAATTAACACATTCAATGCAACATCAAAAATGAAAGGGTGTCCCAGGTGGGAGGTTTTCTATAAAATGTATCCCTTCATGCCATTTTTGATATTTGATAATATTGTAAATAGAAATGAAATTCTCTTTCATAACGAATACTCGTGAACGTGGACGTACACGTCACCAGCCATAGGAAAGGGTACATCGCCATAATGCGTACGTTAACGTCGCTCGCAGAAAATGTGTTAACGGAGGGCATGGGTTTTACTAAGATTATTAACATTTAAGAAAATAACGTTTAATGTAATGCATACTCTTCTGTAAACTACATATAGAAGTTGCTAAAGAAATTAATTTTCAAAGAATTCTCACGCTCAAGTGGTAGTTTTGCTGGGTACTGTATATCCTCATATGTTTTCATATATATAAGTTCCGTTCTCGAGGAAATTGACTTGGAACGTTGGTTGAATACACGTGCTCCTAACAACGAGCACGGCTGGTCCATACGTCTGACTATAGTTGATTATTTCTACTTAAAGTAAAGACGGACGCACGGTAGTGTTTTCTCTCCATCAAACTTGCATTCGCTTCTACCATATCGATTTATATCGAATTATTTCCAGAACAGATGACAAAATACGACTTCCAATAGTTTATACATATTGACACAAGACAAAGTAATGGTATTATAAGGTAATTGATTCATATTGAAACAAGAATCTGCTAAATGAATTTTCAAAGTTTATTCTTTTGGAAACAATGCTTTCATAGCTATACAACAAGTTATATCCCGCCTTGTAAGTTTCGTAACTACGCTTATTATTCGCAAATGCGTGGCACGAGTATAGTATTCAAATATAAGCACTTCCACAACGAACTACAAATTCAGATGATAATTGTACAGTAATATTGAACTATAAGAAAATTAATATTGGATTATTGAATATAGTAATGAAATACTGTCACTGTTTAAAATGAATATAAACCTGTTAATTTTGTTATAGGCTGAAATGATATATTTATTTCACTTGAAAGCAGAATTTCGTATCAACCAATTGGTTAGTTTTGAAACACATCTACAGTGTTTTGAATTGTGAAATATTATTTACAAATCCTTCTTCTGAAACTCAAAACTAAAGTGAGGCGGAGTCCATCATCAACTATTGAATTTTTCTAGAAATTGTGTCAGAGTATGTACGGAACACGTATACAAGTTTTTTTCCACTCTTACTTGCATGATTACGTATGTATAAAATTAGACCAATTTCAAAGAATGTCTAAAATTTTCTTCTCACATAGGCACACCTACATAGTATAATATTTTCGCCGTGAAAAAAGTCATGCAGACACCAAGGATCACTCTTGTTACCATACAATATGCATGTTAAAATATGCAAGAGGGTAAAGAACGGAACTTTAAAAATTCCACGTAAAAAAGGTATCAATAGCGGAATTATAAATATGTAGATAGTCCCTATCCTATCCCTGCGACACGGGATAAGACTGGTAGGCCGCAGGCGAGTCGTTTGCCAGGGACTAGACGACGAGAACGCCTAAATCTGTTCGCATACTCTGCCTCTGGTACCCCATCCGCTAAACCGCGGGCCCATCTCATCTCGTAGACACGCTTGGGAGGTGTGTTGTGTGTTTAAGCGCATGCGCGCTTATATGTGTGTATGTGTAACCAGTGTCTGGCAGAGGGCGATATCGTTTACGATAATGCATGTGCCTAGTGCAGATCACTCGGCCGAACGATCGTTCCCTTCGGGCTGTCCCCCCTATCGTCGACTCGTTACCTTCGACTTAGCACGTTCACACGCGATATAATGCCTCGACAGGCAGCACTCCGCCGGAACGGCAATCATCTTTGATCGATTCTGAAAAATTGAACTGGAACATCGCGAATCTACCAAGAGGTATTTTCTTATTTCAGATTATTTTCTGCTTCTGCGCTCGATGCTATCCCGGCACGTAGGAGAAAATTGCCGGGCACAGGAAAAACGAATTGTACCGAGCTGTTCGTTCGCTTTGTTCGGTATATCGCGACCAGGTTCGACGAGCCGGAGGGGTTGAGGCGTCAGGGATTCGCCGGGGGAATGAAACCTGATTTAGGACTGCGGTCCAGAAATCTCCCGGGGGACCATCCGAGCCGACCGCCGTGCATTGGCTTCGCTTTCCAGTGTCCCTCTGAGTGCGATCCTCACCCTGCTACCTCCACCGATTCCCCACCGTTTCCTCTGTGTCCCACGTCCCACGTCCTTGTGTTCATGGACGCCAACAAGTGCGACTCTTTACCAACATCGCGTTCCAAATGCGCCCGGAATACTAAGGAACCCCCGAGGCGTTATACTAGAATACGTTAACATCGAACAAAGGAGCTTGTAAATAAATCCTCCTATCGAGACAGGAGGAAATAGAATACACTCGCAGTACACCATTCACGATATCAAATCTTTCCACAGATGTATTTACCCCTATAAAGTTAAATATCGAAGAGAAACTGTGAATTTTAACTATTCATCCTATCTCACCACCGATAAAGAAAAATATTTTTTACAGAATATGTCGATATGCTCGCAATTCTCGATCTTTACTTTGCTGAAAGAAAAACTGAATGGAAATGTTTATTTTCGACATTGAAATTTCAGCTGGTCGTATACGTTGCTTTGGCAGATCATCTCGACATCCGACAGAGATAACGAAATTGTACGACTGATATAATATCAGATCCCCTGTATTCGCATATCGAACATATCCTTCGCAAAACCCAAAGCAACGCGGGGGGGGGGATCGTCTAGGGTAAAAGTTTTAGACAAGGGCTAAGAAAAAGGGAAGAATAAAGAGCGAGGTAGGAAAACGCTCCTGGCACAGCCTGGCGTGTAGGTTACTACGTGCCTGCTCGTCGAGGCATCCCGTGACCGTCGTCTGGTTTAAGGATTCGGGTCAGGCTGTAACCTGCTCGATTGCAAATACAGGGGGGAAATACTCTTGGAAGCGTTGCCAAAACCAAAACTCAAGTGGCAAACGGGACCCGTGGGCGGCTACGAGCACGCAAAAATTTAATCGTCTTCCTCCACGATTCATTTGATTCTTCTTGTACCGACTAATGCCACTTTGCACAAAACAATCTGCCCTACCATAAAACTGAAATATTCTCCTTAGAGCACGTTCCCGAAAGGAGAAGCATGCAACTCTTATCCTTACGATATTACATTTCGACGTGGACTGAATAATATTACGGTATTGCATTAACAGTACTGATAATATAAGTAATATAAGTGGTATGTCAAGCATACTGTTCAAGGAAACACAATTTAAGTTGTGTATGTATTCCACAATTAAATATATTCTACAGCGTTGTATATTCTTGACTTGCAAGTTGTTAGTTAGAGATGCAAAATACCAACAATAGATAATCCCATCGAACATGATCGTTACATTAACACTATGCCTTCTTGGCTAGTGAGACTTGCCACTTGGATAGAAATGCCGTAGCAACGTGTCTGGAGGATAAAATGAAAAATATCAGAAACTATGCGGAAGAAATAAAGAATTTATGTTCTAGTATAACTGACTCTATTTTACTCTGAATACGATCAGACGATCGAGGCGTTAGAAGTATTTTATTATTGCCCTTAGCAACCTTATACATAAAATCATAGTACTGACTAATGTATCTCAACTTAGAGTTAGGTTATCTTTTTTAAATGATGTTTAGAAGTCTAACAATTCTCTTTCTTTTGGCCAACCGGTTGTAAATTTGAAAGTTAAATTCACTGAGTTCAAATCAGTGTACTAAATTTCCAACCGTCTCAAGAAGAGTGAATGCTAAACACTGAATGTATAATCAATCACAATGCCATCTTTAAGATATGTTATGTCAAACATTCCTGTCATTATGATATAAAAGTTCTTATTGTTCATAAAAGACTTATTCATTGAGACTTCTAACTGTTCATAACACAATAACGGTGCTCTGAATTGAGATAATTGGGTATCAACTTATTATACAGTTTACGTCTACATATCAATAAAAATTTAGCGTCGTTAATCTTTTCAATTTTATAACAATACTTCTAATTTCGGTAGTAATACTCGACTTTGCAATATGTACCTATAGCAATCGATGTTTGTGTTTGTGTACTAGAATTATAAAGAGCAACAAACTAACGTAACACTACGGAACAACAGTAAATCATCAGAAACCTGACAAGAATTATTTCCAGTTGCTGAACTGAATCGATAACTTTCGTTATCGATGTATAGGTATCAAACTGATTTGAAGAATATCGAAATTGCGCTTATATTATATTAATAAGTATCGGTAAATCACTGTCCATGGAAGTACTCCATTAGTATTGGAAAAATTAGAGAAGATTCTCCGAATGATATTGGTATAAGGTAAATACCAACAGGGTGTAAGTATTTTTCGAGATGCCATTATTGCACGACAACATAATAGCACGAAAAGCATCGCGACAAGCGTCACGTGCTTGCGTTAACTGTACGGTAAACTACCTTCCTGACTTTCACAAAATGTGTTTGCACAAAAACGATAGATACACGCGACGTCATGGAAAAATAACACGCCCTTTGTCACCGGATATGAATCCTATTGAGCATACTTGGAATATGGTCGGTAGAGGCAGTGGTGGTGCAAGAATGCACCCTCGAAGCGACGAAAGCTCGCAGCTCTAGTCACTGAAGAATGGCCCGACATACCATAAGAAGTTCGTTGCCATCGTTTTGGAAAGCGCGCGTTGTCATCTTATTGCAAAGGTGGAAGATATAAAATCTGAACGAATTGCCTATATTAAAATCCCTCCGTTTGGGATTAAATTGCCTATATTAAATACTTGTTACGAATTACATCAATTTTATGCTGTATAATGCCATAGTCGTTCCTCAGGTCGGTGTGATTAGATTTATTAATATAATTTATAATACCTATATATAGTGCCAACACCGAACCAAGTTCAAAACTGTGATACACTCTACCCTAAGATCTTCTCTTATACTTCAATATTCAATCCTGTAGATACAATAATTTCCTTTACATCATTGATCGACAACTACATTGGTGTGTCAAATTCGAATCATCACCATGAAACGGTATAAACGTTCGCTGTCAGGTACGTTCAGCTACTGTATTCATTGCAAATACATCACAGGTACTTTTCCCAAAAATAGATACATGCACACGTTGTTAAGGCAACACGATAAGTCGCAAACAGATTTTATATTCTATTACATATCTAGTCACTAGAACAGCTCCATTTAAATTAATATAGACTTCCAGATCAAGGTTGAATGTTTCTTTGTAATAAACACAAATATTTTCACTAATTGATTATTCGAGACTGTTGTCATACGTGCTATCCTTGAAGATTACTTATATTTTTAATTCGGTGACTATTACCGTGATCACCGATGACCGACGCTATTAAATTATACGAAGAAATGTTGAATTTCTAAAGAGGAACATTTAATATTTTGTAAATATAATTAATGATAAAGTAATAATGAAAGTAATAAGTGTTCAAGTCAGCGCGTGAACGCTTAAATTGTTTATAAAACAGACGTAAACAAATATACCTTGTCATGATACTGTCCCAAGAATAAAAACTGTGGTACTAAACTCGTTAACAGTGGAATTGCTAATGATCACACAGAACCCAACACGTCGAAGAAGAAAGGTCGAGAAGGGTATATATTCCTCTAGACTGTACCTTCTGGGCCCAAAACTAAGAACGGAGGATGGCTAGCCATACCCAGAGAAAAATTTCTTTCGAAGTATTAAGACTATATTCCAAACATTTTCGAGGACATAAGATATCATAGATCCTAAGAGCTCTCCGGTATAAAGATATTTCTTGTGAGAAAGATCTGTACCTGGCTGATAAGCGTATAGGTCCGCGGCGCGCGGCCACACGATCGCCGAGCGCTCCACGCTGCTTGCTTAATTCCGCGTACCTGCGGATCCCAGAAATCCTTCAAAGTATCACAATCCACGAAACGGTACTCGCGTCCCGTTCTGTTACGGATGATTCGAGTTCACGAGTCTTCTTGGTCTTCTTCAATAGTGTCCGCAGCACAACGATGATGCACCGTCATCCCTTTCCACCTAACCGCGACATGAAACTGATACACGCGTGTCACGACTCTCAACAGCAGGACGGAATTATCGTATAGAGTAACTCCTTACCTTCACTCACTTGAACACTCGCCGATCACGTTCAATCGTGAAGACGGTGTATAACATCAATGAAAATTCAACAAACTGATCGTGTTTAACTCGTTTCAACGTGAGGAACATCCGTGAGTGCGTCGCGAAACCACCACTATGAATATACCGCCGGTAGAAGTCCTACGACCACGTGAACTAAGAACGATTGGATCCAGATCCACGTGCCATCAATCTCACGCAAGAATAATTGCATTGACCAAAACGAAATTTGCAATCGTCGTGAAACCGTTATGCCGGAAGTCGCGATACGAAAATTTTCTAGGAAATCGTCCGACACCACGAAGAACTTTTAACCGGAAGGATCATTACTGTAACAATACTATCTCGTTTCGAAGGAACGCGAAGTCAGTACTCGCGACACCGGTCACGTGTATCGATAAATACGAATAACAACAATAACTGCACTATCACCACACACGGTTATGATCCCTTCAGGTTCGTCTTTCCGTTAGCTCTGCATCAAACGCTCCCTGTGCTAGGTGTCAGCCCCTTCAAAGATGCTGGTACCGCCGGTGAGAGCGTTGATCGCGTGGCTACCGACCGTGATCCTTGTACGAAGTTGTCGTACTCATCAAGAAAGGAATCCGTCACTTTATCAGTTAAGTGTCTTGATACGTCACTCACGGTAAAAAAAAAGCCCCCTGACCGTTTCGTTCACGCGAAGGGACTGGGAATCGTCTCTGACACACTCAAAATAGAACTAGCCTGGAACTCGTGTTGCGTTCGATGGACACCTTTTCCGGGCAGACAGGAAACTCGGCAATTGTTGAAAAGAGGATTGGATCGTGTGATAAACAGTGCCGGCTATTCAGCTGGGCAATACAACGTGAGACAACTCGTTCACCAAACAACGGCGCTGTCTTCTTTGCCAAAACGTGGAGATGGTGTACACTGCGGTCGCTCTCCGCACACTGAGGATAGCTGACGTCACGAGCCCACCACGCGGAGGTGGTCTCGCGAGCGAGGGTTTCGCGCCGGCGCCCGCGGCGCTGCAAACCCTATAGACACACGACCAGTATACTTCACTGTGCCGGTACACCGCCGGTCGCCTATATATACATATATACATGTATCCTACCCGCCTACGTTGACGATTCAACTTGTCCCTACCGTTGAACCGAGAACGAGTTTAACCGCCAGCGGAGGACCTAACGCCTAATAGGGTTTAGCGTTACGTGACCTTGCCACTTCAACTTCCGGGCATTGAACTGAAAATTTTGAAGTTGATGTGCGTGAACCGATGATACCTGCTGCGACGAGATTATCAGAAATTGAATTGGGAATGCTATCGCTTCTGATGGTACAGTACAAGCGTTTAGGGAATCGTGGGACTGTATGAGCAATTGATATAATAAGACTAGAAGACAATTGGGTAAATGAATTTGTAGATTGAAATACAACCGTTTAAAGGGATTGGGCAGTCAAAAAATCGAGTTTTTATTGCAATTCTCGAAAGTGCTATCCCTTCTGAATAAAATGCCGTTTGGTTTATTTAAAATGAGCAAAATTGTTGACTCAGCAGCTAATTTTAGGATTAACTGTTGACTAACCTTTCACAGTTAGTCACACAAGTATACAGGGTGTCTCAGGTAACTTGATCACCTCGAATAAAGCCTTAACGGTACTCTTTATGCAAATTTTGAGGTGTGTAACTGAAATGGTATCGAGGGGCACATCTTACAAGGTATGTGCTTCTTTGTGGGTGGAGGCATTTAAGAGATTTCAAGGTCACCTTAACTTTCTTCAACGGAATGACCTATTTCTTGTACCATAAATCCATAGAGTATCCAATTCTGAGTAAAAATGTGTTGACCTTCATATTTTCTAAACCTAATAGTTAACGAGATATTTACAAAATAATCACTGTATTGAAGTTAAGAGGCATCAATTCGAGCACTTAAGCTTCCAAGTAGTAAGTACGTATTAAAAATTACTTTGTAAATATCTCGTTAACTATTAGGTTTAAGACGTATGAAGGTTGACAGATTTTACTCACAAGGGAAGGTTCCGAACCCGAAAATTCTGATTTTAATGAAACTACGCATGAATGTAGAACATATTGAATTATGCTTAACGAAATTTTTTTTTGCGCCCGTTTTCACTAGGGGGGGGGGGTGAAATCAGCCATTAAAGTTCTCGCATTTTTTCTTTCCCTTGATATAACTTTGTAACGGTAGGAGATAGAGCAAAATTGTAAATGCAGAAATTGTTCAGGTTTTTTATGATCTATTACGTTACCGGAAGGAAAATTTTCTACGACGCGTCATTTATGAACAACAGATATCACTTATACGCATAAGCATATAAGTACAAAAATGGAAAACTGTTTTTGCTAATAAAAAATGAATAAAAAGCATATGCATTCATAATTCATTAAACCATTGATAAATGCACCTTTTTTGCATGCAATGACTATCTCTGTCTCTTATGGTTAAGAATTTATATGTAAACTAAAAAAATCATTTTGTTCATAAATGACGCATCGTAGAAAATTTTCCTCCCATTATCGTAATAGATAATAAAAAGCTGAACAATTTCTGTATTTACAGTTTTGCTCTATCTCTTACCGTTACAAAGTTATATCAAGAGAAAGAAAAAACGCGAAAACTTTAAGCGCTGATTTCAACCCCTCATGGTGAAAGCGGACACGAAACAAATTGCTCTAACAATAAGCATAGTTCAATATGCTCTACATTCATGCGAAGGTTTATTAAAATCAGAATTTTCGTGTTCAGAACCTTCCCTCGTCAGAATTTGATACTCTATCGATCTATTGTACAAAAAATAGGCCGTTCCGTTAAAAAAAGGCTAGGTGACCTCAAAGTCTCTGAAATGCCACCACCCACAAAAAAGCACGTACCTTATATGATGTGCCCCTAGATACCATTTCAGTTACACACCTCAAAATTTTCGTAAAGTGTACCGTTATGTCATTATTCGAAGTGATCAAGTTAGCTGAGACACCCTGTATATTCGGCTACAATTTTACGTGGAATTGTAAGTAGATTTGCAAATAAAACACTGTACCAACTCCTATTTATAATAAACATTTATTATAAAGTAGGCAAATATATGCTTTTTAAAAGTAGGTTTTGATCACACAGATAGTGGTGGTGTACAGTTTAGAAAATAGCTCCAAAAAGCGCCTTTAGCAGTCACGAAACAGTAGAAATAGGTACTTATCTATCAGTTGCTGTATTTAATGACGGTTATGAAGCATTAATATTTTTATTGGAAGAGTCAAAGTGAAAGGTAGAGTGCACGCCGCGGTCCTATACGCGCTAGTGGACGAGAAGCGCTTACACGACGTTGATATCAGCTTGCAAAACAGGTCCAACACGAGCCGGATCCAAAGAAGAATCAATTAGCAGAGACAGGCTACAGTGCCGGACAAAATGATAGGACGTTTGATATATTTGAATATTTTGTATAATCACAAGAAGAAAATGTACATTTTACACGCCCTATACAGGGTGTCCCACCTAACTCTACCACCCTTAATTAATCTCTTATTTGTCACGGTACAAAAAAATGGTTCAGGAGAAAGTTAGTGTATTTTAGGGGGGAAATTAGGCTATAAGATTGAAGGTCATCTTAAGATCATATCTTCTGAGATTTTTCTAATGGTAACGTTTTTTTAAATGGAATGCCTTCTTTTTTTGTATGCCATTACAAAGAGGAGATCAAAACATATCTAACAATGTGTCACTCTACGGAGTGACAACACTTCGAACATACACTACAATAATAAATAATGCGATTGTGGCGTTGATTTTGTTTCTACAATTCATTTTCTGTAAGCTTCCACCTCAACCAGTTAGGTGCAAATATTTCAGCCCAAGGTCATTTCAAGGTCATGGTGTGATACATTCTTGGATACGTTTGGACCTCGTTTTTGTAATGGAAAACAAAAAAATAGGGCATTCCATTTAAAAAAACGTTACCATTAGAGAAATCTCAGAAGATATGACCTTGAGATGATCTTCAATCTCATAGCCAAATTTCCCCCCTAAAATACACTAACCATTTTTTTGTACCGTGACAAATAAGAGAATAATTAAGGATGGCAGAGTTAGGTGGGACACCCTGTATATTAGATGCGTCCTTTAAAGTGAGCATACTAAATCTCAATTTTGTATGGTATACAAAAGGGAAGTTAGAGGAAAAAATATAAACATGAGCTGATCTTTTTTTTTTTTTTCTTTTTTTATTTAAGGTTTAGAGTCGCATCAACAACAGGGGTTATTATCGACTGTCTACAAATTTAGAATCTTATTGTGAATCGATTGTTAAAAAGAAAGAAAAAACGGGTTCTATAAGGTTGTTACAGTCTATTGAGAATTCCGATGGTCTTGCAGAATGTTATCAGTGTGTTCTGGTAGGATGCTGACGTAATTGATTCGGTGAGGTCGTCCTTGATATTTAGACTTCTTCGTACTTCGTTGTATTTCCTGCATTCTAGAATAATGTGGTTGATTGTTGTAGGCACGTTGCACGTTTCGCATACCTCGGGGGGGCTGTTATTAAAAATGTGAGAGTGTGAGAGTTTGGTGTGTCCGGTTCTGATTCGGGTTATTGCTGTTTGTTGACTTCTGTTGAAACCGGGATTTACTGTAAGGTCAAAGAAGTTGTTGGTTGACTTATGGAGTGCACTTGCTCTGTAATTTTTCCATGCACGATTCCACGACTGTTCCCATAGTGATTTTAAGTGTTTGTTGATGTCCAGAGGGGTGCTGTATATGGGTTGGTTATGCGGCTGTAGTGTGGCTGCGATTTTCGCTTCGAGGTCGGCCATGACATTCCCATGTATGTTCATGTGGGAGGGAATCCAAGCTATAGTTGTTGTCTTCCCGTATTTAGTTAATTTGTCGTGTAGTTCTTGGATTGCTGTGTGAATTTCCATGGTCTGCTTTAGGTTTTGGGTCTCTAGGATGGTGGAGAGAGAATCGGAGAAAATGATGAATTCGGAGTGAGGGGATTTATAGATAAATTCGAGGGCTGAGAGAAGCGCGTAACTTTCGGCTGTGTAGATGCTATTAAGGGTTCATTCCGTGTTTAATCGATAGATCTTACGTAAAGACGGCGGCTCCTGTTCCAAGATTACTCTTGGAGCCGTCGGTGTATACATGGGTGGATCCAGGGTATTTGGCGCATAGGGCGTCAAATAATTTTTTCCATTCTTGTGGAGTCAGTTCGGCCTTTTTCTTTTCTTCGAGTGATAGGTCGATATTAGGTGCCTTCAGTGTCCATGGGGGGACTTTGTGGTATCTAGTTTTTTCTGTGGTCGGTAAGTTGTATTCGACCTCATCAAGGTAACTTTTAATTCTTAGGTATAGGGGAATATTACCAGTTTGGTGTCTAGGTTTCTGTGTATTCTTCGAGAAAATGTCACCGTGGATAATCGGGTTTGCAGATGTTGATGCCCTTACTGCATATTTTAAACTTAGAAGTTTTCTTCTGTATTCCAGAGATGTTTCAGCTGCCTCGATCATTATACTTCCTACCGGGCTTGTGTAAAATGATCCTGTTATTATTCTCAGTCCCGCATTATGGACTGCGTTGAGTTTTTTTATTATAGTCGGTGTAGCGGAGTTATATATTATTGACGCGTAATCCAATTTGGACCGGATAATCGCTTTATACGTTAGTGAGAGGACCGTTTTGTCCGCTCCCCAGTTATTATTGGCTAGTGCTTTAATTATTTTAATTCTATGTTTGCAGTCATCGACTAAGTTGTTTATGTGTTGGCTCCAGGTCAGCCTAGTGTCAAAGAGAAGACCGATTTTTGTGCATGTGACAGATCGTAATGTATTTGTGCCGAGTTTCAATATAGGCGTGTGAATTTGGTAGTTTTTGGAAAAAAGGATACTTTCCGTCTTTGCAGGTGAAAAATTTGAAACCATTCCTTTTCGACCAATCGTGCAGCTTGTTGAGGGCCCGTTGTATAAAATATTGTAATGTGTTTACACATTTTCCTTTACATAAGATGGTGATGTCGTCGGCGAATACTCTTGTGATGACGGGAAGTTCAGTGATTTTACAGATGTCATTAATGGCTATTAAAAATAACGTGACACTAAGTACTGAGCCTTGTGGTACTCCGTTTTCGATTGACGTTTTACGTGATAGGTAGCCTTTGAAGCGAACTTGGATGCTTCTGTTGTGGAGAAAGTTTTTAATAAAGTGCCACATGTTTCCGCCGACTCCCATCTCATGAAGTTTGTTTAGAGTTCGGCGTCTCCAAACCATGTCATAGGCTTTTTCTATGTCCAGGCTGACTGCTAGGACGTGTTGGTTATTGGCGAATGCTTCTTGAATGTGAGTTTCCAGACTAGCCAGGTGTGATGTGGTGGAGTGGCCTACGCGAAATCCAAATTGATTGTGTGCAATCATTTTATTATGTTCAAGCAACCACCTTAGTCGTGTATTAATAATTTTCTCCAGAATTTTGCACATATTGCACGTGAGAGCGATTGGTCAATAACTGTCCGGTTTAGTGGGGTCCTTGCCGCGTTTGGGAATCGGAATAACAATGGCTTCATTCCATTTTCTTGGGAAGGTATTGTTTGTCCATATGGTGTTAAATAATTCGAGAAGTGTTTTAGTTCCGATAGCGGGTAAGTTTTTAATTTAGTCGTTGGGGATATTGTCGGGACCGGGGCTAGAGCTTTTGACGGTTTTAAGTACCTCGTTGAGTTCCTTTTCTGAGATAGGGGCATTAAGATATGTGCAGTTGGAGTCGTTTGTTCTGGTGATTACATTTTCCTCTTGGTTTAGTATATGTTGTCTGAAGTCTTCTGGGTAATTCGTAGTGCTAGAGTTTTTGCAAACGTCGATGTCTACGTTGAACTAGAGTGTCTACAATTTCTCTTGGATTTGATGTGGTGTCATTAAGATTATTGGTTATGAATGGAGTGTGACATGTTTTCCGGTTGCCCCTGATTGCGTTGATTTTATTCCACATCTCATTGACCTTGGTGTTATTGGTTAAAGTTGCGACAAAGTTGTACCAGCTATTGCACGTAATCTTTTAAATTGAATTTTGTTTTCTTCTGAACTGTGTTTTTTAAAACGGTTGAATGCTTGTTTAGAGTTGCGCACGGCTTCTTCACATTGGGTGTTCCACCAGGGGACAGGGTTGTGCTTTTTTGGCGGCGAACTTATTTCAATAGCATCGTTAGCTGCTTTAATAATGAAGTCAGAGAACATTTCCGTTGCCGTATCAATCTCATTCATTTTATCTAGAATATTAGCTTCAGACAAATAAGTAGACAGCTGGTCTTTGTATGACTCCCAATTAGCTTTGTTAAATTTCCACCTTGGGACGAATGAGTAGGTGGTATGTTCGTTGGGTATGTTACTTAGTTGTATACTAATTGGGAAGTGGTCGCTATCGTGTAAATCATCTAGTACGGTCCATTCTAAGTTGTGGGCAAAGCTGGTGTTAGCAATTGTTAGGTCAATGGAACTGAAGGTGCCGTTTGCAATATTGAAGTATGTCTGATGTTTGGTGTTGAGGAGGGTGAGGTCGTCATTCTGTAATATCGTGCCAATTTTTTGTCCTCGAAGGTCATTTTTGGTGGAGCCCCATAGGGTGTTATGACTATTGAAATCTCCTAGTAATATGAACGGTTTTGGTAATTGTGTAATGAGATCTTTAATTTCGCTTATTTGAAAATCGTAGCTCTTCGGGAGACATATACTGCATAGACATAATTTAATCGGACAAGATATTTGGACGGCAACTGCTTCAATATTTGTTCGTAGTTGGATTTCGTTGGAAGCTATTTCGTTTTTAACGTAAATAGCGGCTCCGCCACTAGCATGGTTGGAGATAATACGGTTTTTAACAAATGATTGATAATTTTTTATTAGTCCTTTAGTGTCGTTTTTAAAATTAATTTCCTGGACGCAGAGGGCGATAGGTTTAACGTTTTTAATTAATAATTGTAATCTTTCTAGCCGGGCGTGGAAACCATTGATATGCCATTGGAGTATATTGTTCATAGCTCGTATTGTATGCGGGTATCGAGTAGTGGGGAAGATTTGCCTATGATGTGTCGGAATCTGAGGTCCAGTTTGTCGAGGTTTCAGTGGTTGACTGCCCTAGAGTAGTTTTTTAGTTAATCTACGAATTCTTGTTTTAATACTGCGGTCTTTTAGTAAGGGGTGTATTGTGTTTAGCATTTGGATTAAGCCAAGTGTGTTTCCTGTGTAGTCTTGGGAAATTTCGAGTGGATTTGGTGTGTTAAATGCGTTTTCTAGAAAGCTTACTAGTTGGTTATAGCTGAGGGCATGTTTCTTTTCGGGATCTTCGATTTGGCCTTTTGCAGGAGCTAGCATTTCGTCTATTGTCTTGGGTAAAGGAATGGGTGGTAGTGGGCTTATTAGTCTTCTTTTGCTGTTCGTTGCGTTTTGTGTTTTTGGTCGTAGCAGGTGGTTTTGGTGTTTTAAAATTTGATTCGTCGGTGTACTTCGGGTTAGGCGGGTTATCTGATGAGGTTTCTGAGAGTGGTCTTTTAATTCGGGTTATGGTTGGAGTTTCTGGAATTTGGTCGGTTTCCATTGTCATATCTGTGTTTATTGATACTTCCGTGGCTTGAGCGAGTGTGTGTGCAGTTGGGGTTACGTTTTCTGATTCGGTTTCTAAAGTGGTTTGTTTGTGTGCTGGTAGATTCGTGACGTGAATAGGTGTGTAAGACGTTGAGGTTTGCTCTGTAGTTGTGTTGGTGTCGTCGGTTATCATAATACTGTCGTTAGGTTCAGAATAGTGGGGGCATTGTTTAGCTATATGGCCCTCCTGTTTACACACGAAACAGTTTAGGCTGTCGGAGGTGGTGAAGATTCTATAAATTGTGTCCTCGAATTTAACGGTAAATGAGCCGAGAATTTTTTTAGCGTCTTCCGGATTAACATGGACCTGTCTTCTAAAGCTTAGAATATGAGAATATTCGGGATCTGTCATACCTGCTTTTAATGGAGTAATTCTGGAGCAGAGTCTTACGTTATTTTCCTTGAAAATTTCCTCTATTGACTTGTTCGGAATGATTGGGGAGACATTTGAAAGGATGATGCGTTGTGCCGGTATTATCATTGGTCTGACGTCTATTTTAATGTTGTTAATGGTTATATATTTGTGTTTTTCGATGAGTTTGGGTATTGTTTCCTTTTTGTCCAAGTAAATGCAGATTCTTCCGTTGGAGAGTCTGGAGATGTATCTTAGTGCTTTGGGACCTATTATGCTTCCCACTGCACATGCATATTCCTTGATTGTGATATCGTCCACCGCTAGGAGGATTATCGCTTGGTCTTTGGTAGGGAATGATTCAGACTTCGTTGCATTCGCGTATGATTTGACTGGTTCTGTGGTGTTGTTATTTTCAGTAAGGTTGGTGGGGCGCGAGCTTCTGGACTCAGGAGCTTCGCTTGGTTGCATGTTGGTTGATTGGTGCGTTGTGCACCGGAACACTTTTGGAACCTGCACACGTGTCGTTGCCGCACGCGGTATTGCACTATCGTGAACACCGGTAATATTTGGCACTCGCGAGCGATACCGTCAACACGTCTGAACGCTTCGGCGGTAAGACCGGGACTCATGAGCTGATCTTAGTTGGACAGAATGATAGGACAATCGACTTATTTTCCATTCTTAGTCAGTAGTGATTCAACGCGAACGTGCAAACCTTTTATTTAGCTACAAATTGGTGCATCTCATTCTAGAATAAGTACAGAATGGGTAGAGGAAAACGATTAAACAAAAGTGAAATCGATCGAATTTTGTTGTTGCGGTCAGAAAATTATACCATCACAAAAATTGCAAAATTATTCAATAGAAGCCGTAACGTGATATATAATCTCTTAAAAAATCCAACAATGTACGGAAAAAAAAGAACAACTGAAAGACCCCGTACTACAACAGACCACGATAGACGGTCTATTCTACGTGTTGCTTCTAATTTTAAGAGAACCACAAGAAAAATCGCTGAAGAAGCGGGAGTTTCAACTAACGTGAGGAATGTGCGTCGTATTCTGCAACACAGTAAATTTATTAAACGTAAAAAATTAAAGCAACGGCCTCCTTTAAATGAAAAACATAAGGAAGCCCGTTTAAAGTTTGCAAGGGATTATGTTCTTTGGAAAAAGAAGTGGAGAAATGTGATTTTCAGTGATAAAAAAAATTCAATTTAGACTGCTCTGACGGATGGAATTTTTATTTTCACGATTTGAGGAAAGAGGAAGTATGTTTAAGCCGTCAACAAATGGGAGGTGGCAGTGTTATGGTATGGGCCGGTATAGGATACCATGGTAAAACTGAAATAAATTTTTTACAAGTCCGTATAAATAGCGAAAAATATATTAAAATAATAGGTGAACAATTAGACCACTTCGCGGTTCGCATTGCAAGTGGTAATTATATTTTTCAGCAGGATAATGCTGACAATTCACACTGCAAAAGCAGTTCAACAGTCTTTTTTTCGAAAAATGTGACAGTTTTGGATTGGCCTGCCCGGTCTCCTGACCTCAATATTATTGAGAATGTTTGAGCAGACCTGTCAAGAAGTGTATATGGGGGTGGGAAGCAATTTAGTTTAAAAGCTGGAGCCTATTAAAACAAAAGCGAATCAAAAAATGATATAAAACTATTCCATAGCGTTTGTTGGATGTTGTACAACGAAAAGGTGGTCTTACCAAATATTAATATCATGCTTAATAAAATATTTTTCTAAAACAACACCAATTTACTATTAATGTGCTATCATTTTATCCGTCCAGATCAGCTCAACTTTATATTTCTTCCTCTAACTTCCCTTTTGTATACCATACAAACTTAAAATTTATTATGTTCACATTAGAGGATGCATCCAGTATATAGGGTGTGTAAAATTTACATTTTCTTATTTTAATTATACGAAATATTCAAATATATCAAACTTCCTATCATTTTGTCCGGCACTGTAATAGCAAGGAAGCATTAGAAACATCATATTACTCTGCTGGAGTTCATTAAGCGTAACATATGTAGGGTGATTCATAAATCTGGACCCCATAGCCAGATTGTATTATGTCCACTTTTTTAAGAAACTGACATTTTACACGTTTCTCGTATCAAATGTTTCGCTCGTTCCAATGGTCATAATTATTACGTTCTAAGTTGTTTAGTTCTTATTATAATAGTGTGAAAATGATAATAAATGCATATCTTGTTCCGAGCTATCACTTCTACACATCAAGACTTATTTCAAGTCCATTCAGTAGTTCGAATGTAGCGATCGTTTCTCGTTGAATTCTTAACCAAACAGTTCCAAATTTACAAGGTTTTTGTACCTTTGGATTCGCTCTCTTCTAAAGTTTAAAAAGTATGACTTAATACACTCTGACTTTGGAGTTCAGCAAAGCATGTCAATACTTCAGGGGGTAAATCTAGACACTAATATAAATACAAAACGTCATATAAACATGTGTTCTATATATCTTAGTTTTTGAGTTATGGATAATTAAAGAAAATGTTCGAAGTGCACGATCTCAACCCATTAGACTTTTACTTTTGAGACCATTTAAAAAATATTGTGCATTCAACGCAAGTGAATAATGTGCACGAATTACAAGAAAGGACATCAAATGGATTTGAGACTATGCGAAGAATACCTGGTATTTTCGAGCGAACCCGGAACATGTTTGTATGACATTTTTTACTTGTTTTTAGGTAGATTTACCTCCTACAGTGTTGACATGAATTTATAAATCACCCTGTACAAGTAAAAGTACTTTGAAACGTAATAAAAATTTTCAACACGTTTTCCACAAAACTTTTTTTCCTCTTGGTTTTTATATGATTGCGAATAACCGGAGGTTTGGATCAACTTGAAAAAATCACAGATAGTATGTATGTATGATGATAGTAATAAACGTTGGGTAAAAGGATACATCTGAATTAGCTTTCATTGTTTTACAAATAAATGAAAAAGAAAGTTTTTTTATCAAAAATTGACTGCCCAGTACTTAAAACGATAGTGTGTAACATAAAGACCGCGTACTTGTGATAGACTTTCTAACAGTTGGATATAAGTAAAATTTTCATTACGTTTACAGCAAAAATGCTGCACGTTTTTAGAACCAGACCTTAAGAGTATGAATCATAAAGTACAGTGATATAAAAAATATGCAAATACAATTTTGAGTGCAAACTTCTTTTCATAACAATAAATTAAAAGCTATTCTGTTATCATGATTGGTCATATTTTTTTAAGCAACTTAGTCTAGTTTTACAGAACCATCATCCTGTGTACCCTTAACCCGCCGGCGAGTGCGTATTTGTACCGTGTGAATACACGCAGGTCAGTTATAGCGAAAAAACCGTTTTACCGTGATATAATGTACCTAGCATCCATATGTATTCTTCCAACGGAAATTTTCACATCATATGACACATCGTTCACGTTTAAATAGAATTTGGAAGTATCCCTAAATTGAACGAAAATGAAATTAAGCAGCGTATTTTGCAGTGTGTCGGAGCGGTGCTATTGCCGGTTGTCTCTAACATTGGTTTATGGTACGATCACGGAACATTTACAGCTTCTCGATATCTTTCCAGAAGAAGTCTTAACTTATTTATAAGGTATACAGGCAATGATCTAAGCAATTAGTAGATTTATTATTTTATAGTTTGGTTTCGGGTTATCGTTCCGTCCGTTCTCCTCAATAGGGAATTATCGCATCATATAAACCTTAGTGTTTCTGAAGAGTGATGCAGAAATTGGGTTTGAACGTTTCTTGAAACCAATATGGAAATTCGAAATTGACATATTTTGTTGTTTTGTAAAACGTTGTGACTCTCACTTCCTTTGTCTGTCTCTTTCTACCTGGAGATATTATACTAACCGTACATAGGAAGAGAAGGTTAGGAAGGTTGCATGAAAAATAATTTTTGTAAAAAATATGAAAATTAAATTCGGGATTTTGACTAAATCATTTCGGAGTTGTCATTCAACATAGAACCGAATTTGTAATGTATGATATTGGTGACGAAATCTATTCTTACATGAAGACTAAAAAGAATTTATTCATCTAATGAACCAAGATGAATGTTTATTTCAAATTGTTCGAATAATACCCAACTCTAATTATTCAACAATTAAATGCGAGGCATGTAAAAGTTCTGTATACAGGAACTACACTAAAGCAAACAATGTGTATTTCTCATTATACAACTACTTGGGGGTAGAGGAAGCCCTTTCGGAAAAATTCTGTCAGTCGGTTAGCAATCGGGCGACAGAGATGTTCAGTTCACGGGAGTATTACGGAATCTTATGGTGGTACGTACACAATAACGGATATGCGGGTGTTGGTGTGCAAGTGTTTGGTTACGTAAAACATCTGAAAAATTGAAACCAATCGGCCCTTTCCGGGGATACGAATTTTCCTAACGTAGTAACAACACATTGGATTAAAAATACATTAAGTGATTGTGTCGGGTGATCAGTGTTAGTGCAGTGCAGTGAAGTGAATACATATTCGATGGATTAACCCGGCGGCACTTGACGTTGCAACTCTTAACGTCGGCTGGTGTCGCATACCTGCGATCACCAGTGGCATGGACTCTACCCTGCCATAAACCATTTCGTCCGTCGATGCCCAGGCTCGGTACACTGACCTACTGACGCAGGTTTCTACGCTGCAGGTGAATTTCCGTAAGGGTGAGTTCTATTCAGTTTATTGGTCATTATTGTTTTATTAATTTCACCGAACTACAATCACTTCTCGTTTATTCTTTGTTACATTACCTTTTCGTTCACACGTTATTTGAAAAGGAAATTTACAAATTCGTAAAAAGGAATTTACAAAAATGTAAATGTGCATTCGTCTTTTTACGTTACACATAATTTGCCTACATTTACGTTTCATTCATTAATCTCTTTAAATAACAAACGACAGATGATAAAAAGTATGATTTTATTTGTTACGTCTTGTTTATTTGCTATTATTATACGCGGTTTCCTGCGATGCATGGTGACCTACTTGTTCGGAGTTTCGTAGTACAAGCGTAGCGCGTAGCCACCGCTAGCGCGGGAACTCGGCTGGCAAACTCGCGCTCTGATTGGTCGCGGTTTTTCGTTAATATCTCGTAAACGAAGCCTCAGTTTAAATTTTTGCTAAGGAAAAAGTTGTTCCAATTCACCCCCCGAGTGCCACATTTCCGGGTCGGAGGACATTTTTGGGACACCCTGTATAGAAGATTCTACATTGGGAATGTAAAATTTCACAATCAATACCAAAAGTAACACCTTATAATTCGAGATACTGAAGTTTTTATGCACATTTTACCTATAACATATAATCTTCAGCCAGTTATCTATCATAATAAAACAACTGCTCCATTTGTATCCAATCACAATACGTATTATTTGTCTGTTGTAAGTGCCCATGTTATATTCTTATATGCGTATTATTACTTCCCATGAATTATAAAATAAAGGATATGTTTGCCTGTTTCATAATAATAATAACAGTAATAATAAACTAGTGGTTCGCCTTATAAATTGAACTGTGTTCTGACTGTGTACCCGTCTGCACCCGCTAAAAAATTAATTCAATTAATTTAATGTACATGAAACTATTTCAAAACTATTTGAAATATATTGACGTCGTATAACATGTATTTTATATCTCGGAATAAATTGAGTATTATATTAATTTACCAGACAAATCAAAATAGAATATTTATACTTCGTGTACTGAATACGCGCCGCGTCCGCTCGCGTAACTCTGAGGGGCGCGCCCGCCGGCGGATTAAGGATAAAAGTCCTAAATATCAATCACTCAAAATACATTCGTACCGGATGGCCCAAAAGTCACTAGACCATTTAAAACTAGAATAACTCCTTTATGTATTAAAAATACACATTTATGCTTTTATTAACAATAAATATACTTCTTGGAATATAATTCTTGATAGTGGCGGTCTCTTTCGAAAAAGTTATATTTTAAAATGGTTTAATGACTTCTAGTTCACCCTGTATAAGCTAATTGTTCGGGAAAATCTAACTTAAAAGCTTGGGAAGCACGCCTCACTGTGAATGCAATTAGCTGATGCGCCCGTCTATTAAGCAGGCCATACATGGTGAGGTTTACCTCGAGGCCTGGCCTTATGAGGTGGTCTCACGTTAGGGGAGCTGGATCTCCCGAAGCCTCCTTGTAATCTGTAGCTGGATGATAGGGACCGTGCCGAACGCATGGGCGAAGTTTCCCGAAGGGACGTTCGAGTGATGTGCGTGAGTGAGAAGGCTGAGAAAGTGTCACATAGGGTGAGGCGTGCGACGTATGCATGACGAGAACGAGCGACAGCAAAATATATCTTTATGTGTCTAGTATTAATGAAATAGTTTATGTATTTTGGAATTATCCATGAAAGTGTCGTTCTTTGAAACCGAATATCCTACAGTAGTATGTACAGCTTCCAAGCAATGAAATATTTATATGCGGAAAAAGGTTGCAATTGTTAGGTATGGAGGTAGATATGTGTATTCAAGAGGTAAGACTATCATGTAAAAGAAGAAAACTGTCTTAAAGAATTGGCCGACTGGCAGAAACACAGATCCATGTAGGATTTGGTCTTTATGTCCCAGAAACGTAGAAAATTTCTACGCCTTTTTATCCCGAGACGAATTTGTTATGTTTAAAAAAAATCTACGATGGGAGATTTTATCTCGCCTCGAGGACACTTCAGGCCTCCCATCTCCGGCGGATTTCGTCGGGACTGCTTTGTTTATATCATCTGTCTTCCCCGTCACACCCGGAAACGATACCATCCGTTTGTCGGGAATTACCGCAGCAGAAATGAAGTAGCCGGAGTGAATCCGTTGCATTAGAAAGAAGGAAAGTTCATCTTCAGGCGAATTCATATATGGATATATAATTCCACCCCAAGCAGATAGCTTTTGTACACGATCTTTGAAATTTTGGTCAAAGGGTCATTCCACGCTAAATCGGACACCTTTTAGAGCACCATTTTGGATATGTTATAGTCTTCATCGATGTATAAACGTATCTCGAAAGATTTTTGAAAATTTTAAGAATTGTAGATTTTACAGCTGTTTGAAATTTAGGATCAACCTTTTTTCAATAAATCCTAACTATTGAACTAACAAACTGATGAAAATGAGCTTTGCAGGTACTTACAGTGGAGACATAAGAGTATCAAACAAATTATTTCAGTTAAAAAAGATATTTTGTAAACATTTATTTTGCAATTGTTTTAAATAAATGCCCTGTTTTTATACTGCCGAACTATTTAAAAATTTGAAAAAAATGAGGATAACATTTTTGCTGAGGAAAAACTTATTTCAAATCACCTCACGAGTCTTCCATTTCCGGGTCTTCTAACATTTTTGTTACACCCTGTATATCTATCTCTACGGACCCGCGTCAACAGAACCGCACATTTTCTTTAAAAAAAACAGCTTACTTTATTTAATACTCAAATTACGATCGCGTTAAATTGATGCGTATCCGTACAAATAGATATACTACATTGAGAATTTCGAAATTAGAAGCCATTCGAAATGCGTTAAAATGGCGCGTCCCGTAGACGTCGTGTTAAAAGATACCGACGCTCAGATTTTGCAATTATTACCGATTTTTACGGAAAGTAGCTTTACAAAAGAATATTTATCTCTGCAATTATTAAAGATACGAACTTGATCTTCAATTCGTTTTAATTGTAAAGAATCATTTGTTTTAACTAATATATAATGGTATGGATAAAATAATTCCAAACAATAAGAGTATGTAGATATTATGAGATCGCTTTGGACGCCACTCTTTCTTTGTGACTATTTCTCAGTCTTCTCACTCACGCCCGTGCATTCGGTACGGCGTAGCATTCTTTTACAGATTACAACCTCGCGAGGCCAGATCTCGAGGTAAACCTCACTGTGTATGGTCTTCTTTATTACTCACTATTTGTATCGGTAATGAATACTTATAATGTCACAGTATTATCTGTCTTCCGCCAATTCAATCGATTCCGAACTATCTAATCGTAACATGTTGCTATGAAATATTACGCTAATTGTTTAGACATTTCAATAGAAGTAAAAGTAACCGAGGATAGACTGGACCTATCGGCCAGATTTTGTCACATGTAGGAACATTTTCTCCACCTATACTACTCCTTTCAGAATACTCTCTATACTTGAATGCACTCATAAAGATACAAATATTGTTATTTACATATCTTGTAGAAATTCAGAAGAGTTGGCAGTTTACAATATTAAGGTATCTGTTACAAAAGATTTTTTTTAAAGTACTGTCGTTTTTCGTTGTTATTATTTGATTTATAGTAAAGTGTACATATTTTAATCAATTTTCAAATGCTTCTACTATTATTTTGCATGATCTTTCTGATAGTCTGTGAATAGCTTTAATTTTTTTTTTACATTTCGTCATTAAAATATGGATAAATAAATTGTAGAACTTTGTAATAGACCTAATATTTCAGTTGTCTTGAATAAGAAGACGATAAGTAACATTAATATAGTATTGTTGCAGTTATTTGTCTAATAAAAAACTCGGGTCAAAAGACAAACAAAAGGCATAAATAAACGAAACATTATAATTACGTGAATAATAAAAAATATAATAAGAATTTGATTTAATGCAGTAAAGGTCTAAACATTAGCACTAAATGCTTATAAATAATAATTTAAACACGAATACATATCCCCACTCGTAGAATCAGCACCGTTCCTGCCGGGGGTGCAAAAGGTGCGACTGCACCTGGGCGGCCAAACCCAGGGGCGGCCGCAGACCATTTATTATATGTAAATTTCGACTAATAAGCATAACAATCCAAACTTTCTTGATGATTTCTAAAATTTTAAACAAACAGAATTCAGTCAAATTAATTTTTATGTAATCATTGAAACACTACTCGTGTACAAGAATGAGTACCCTTTATGTACAGCCCAAAAAAGCACATGATAATTTAGCCATATTTATTGGATTAAATACGTGTAGTTTATTAATAGTCGATATTATTAACTACAACATCATTATTACAAACACTATACGTCAGTTTCATAGTTATATATAGAATAAAATATTCATCTTAAATAAAACCATTTCTTCTTTAAGGATCTTTGTTTCATTTTATGAAAATAGAATTTAGAAAATATTTATTTTACATGGTAACTGTTAAAAAAATATGTATATAGATTAAAACTACTTAAACATACTTTGTACCATATGATGCTTAAATATTACTAATTCAATACACTTGTACATAGACATAAAAGTAAAACAGAGCAGTAATTAATTAATATTAAATTAATAAGGGCGGCTATGTTGTTTTTGCACCCGGGCTGCCAAAAACCCAGGAACAGCCCTGCGTAGAATTATACAAGCTTTATTACATGCGTTTCATTTCGTTAATCACGATAGACTCGTGTCACACGTAAACTGTAGATTTTACTTATTTATAGTACATATGAGTATGTAAAACACGATACATTAAAAACTATAATGAAGTTTAATGCAGCTTCTACTTTTAACATAGAAAGCTCTCATAAAGAGAATCAGTTTGAATTTAATTGTTGTTTTGTCAATTACTCTACGAAACCATGAGTTTGTACGAACATCTACAGGTTGCTCATACGTGACTCATACACGACACTCCAAAACAATTTTATTACTTCCGAAACGTCTACACCATACAGTTTGAAATTATATATGAATTGTCTCCGTTAAAAAAAGAGGTGACACAGAATTACGTATGCAACGAGCTCTATCATCACAAGTAGTCATTACAATTAACCGGGCCACAATTTATATCCGAGTGTAATGAATACTCCGTATTCAATCTTGTACACTCGTGTAAGTAAAAAATATTACCACTTCTAACGGAAAGTGTTTTTACCGCATGTGTTACATTTCACTTTAAAGTACTGATAAAAAACCGTTATCGTACAAAAATCAACTGACGACGTACAGGAATGAATGACTTGCAATCTATCACGTTTTTTGTGCGACTGCTATAATTTTTTCGTACTTTTTCATTGATTTCTGCAAAAACTAAAATGTCCGATCAAGATCGTGCATTCTTTTTTTCGGACATCAAGATTCCTCCCGCTGTGATACCCATGATCCCTAAGGTTATTTTTCATAGACGGAAAACCGCCACCGAGCGGTTTCAAAGAGAAAACTCGCAAGTTCCCTCGGAACGTCGTTAGGGGCAGAAACTTTCTACGAAAGTTGTAGCCTAAGGCCTCTTTCACATTGTCGTTTTTTCAACAGTATATTAAGAAATCGTTTCGGTAACATAAAGATCTCAGAGTGTACCTACTATAATTCGTTTTCAAAACAGAAGAGAGGTTAGATTGCGTTAGTTTTTTTTTTAAGAAACTTCGATTTAGTTTACGTAACTATTGTAAATATTGTTAAATACGTGTCACTAAGTGTGTGTAAAACAATTAATTTTATCTTCGATAAAACTCTTAAAAGATAGAAAATGCTAATTGTAAGTACGAGAGACAATGCTTCGAAGAATTATAATTTAGTAGTGCATTTAGTATTTCATATAGTGTCCACACAAGGTCTTGTTTCTCGCCACTCAAATAAGATATACAAGAATTGTTAAATGTACAATATATAGAGAGAATGTATTCAATTGCTTGTTTACGAGATACTTTGTCTATTTCAAATATTTCTAACGTCTAAGTAACCTCCATTTTATGAAAGTAATAGTTAATGTTTACTACAATAACATAGAAGTTATAGGGCATGTTCATACTAAAAATGGCTTAACTGACTCAGACAATCGGCACGTAAAGTTTTTAAAATGTAAACGGGAAAATAAACAAATCAAGTAAAGCATACATACAGATAGGATTACCCAAATGAATATTATTCAGGAGAATCTGGTTACTGGATAGGATTACCTACTAATCACTATAATCGTTCTTGTATGATAAGCAGGCCATACACGGTGAGGTTTACCTCGAGGCCTGGCCCCATGAGGTTGTCTCACTTTAGGGGAGCTGGGTCTCCCGATTGCCTCGCGGGCGCGCGAGTTTTGGACTCATTGCCGTGGTGACCCCTCGCGCCGCCCGCGGGGCAGCCAGGGCCGACGGGTGGTACTGGGGGTACCATCCCCATCGCGATCGGCCCACACGCAGCAGCGTCGAGGGGTCACAACTAGACGCTGTAGGTAGGAGGAGGTGAGACGACAAGACAGCCGTCCCAGGGGGGGGGGAGCAGTCGCTCCACCCAGAAAGGAGCCCCGCCCTCACTTGAGGGGGGGGGGCATGGGTGGGGCCGATCGCGGAAGTGAGCTTCGGCGTTCCCGTGCCCGGCCCTCACGCACGAGAGGGTCACCGGGAGGCTTTTAGTGGATAAAAATCCCACACAGGCAGTCTCCGCCCCCAGCGGAGACGGTACACCTTTCGAAGGTTTCCCCCTGTTAAAAAGAAAAAAAAAAGCTGAGTCTCCCGAAGCCTCCTTGTAATCTGTACCGGGATGGTAGAAACCGTGCCGAACGTACGGGCGAATATTCCCGAGGGGACCTTCGGGTGATATGCGTGAGTGAGGAGGCTGAGAAAGAGCCACAGAGGGTGAGGCGTGCAGAGTACGACGAGAGCGAACGACAGCAAAATGTATATGTCTCTAGTATTAATTTTCACTTAACTACTTCAGTTTACTTTAGAATTATCCATGAAAGTGCCGTCTCTTGAAACCGAATATCCTACAGTAGTACGTACAGCTTCCAAGCAATGAAATATCATTTATATGCGAAAAAAGGTTGCAATTGTTAGGTATAGCAGTAGATATATGTATTGACGAGGCAAAACTACCATGTAAAAAAAGAAAACGGTCTTAAAGCATTGGCTGACTGACAGAAATACAGATCAATGTAAGATTTGGTCTTTATGCTCGAGAAACATAGGAAATGTCTATACAATATTAAGAAAATCTTCCTGAAAAAGAAGATTTGCTTCGGAACTCATTTCAATTTGTACGCATTGTCACACCCGAAACCGATACCATCCTTTTGTCGGTAATTACCACACAAGAAATGAAGTAGCCGGTGTGAATCCTTTGCAATGGAAAGAGGGAAAGTTCATCGTCAGACCAATTCATATATGGGTATATGTATAATTCCACCCCAAACAGACCACTTTTGTACACGCTGTTTGGGATTTTGGTCAAATTGAAATATAATCCATGTGAAAATAGAAGGGATTTAAGTTATAATTTCGTTGATTTTGTAATCGTTTAAAAAATACCGATCCTCAGATTTTGCAATTATCACTGATTTTTACGAAAACTAACTTTACAAAAGAATATTTATCTCTGCAATTATTAAAAAAAAGCACGTGATCTTTATTTCATTTTAAATGTAAAAGATCATTCTTTTTAACTAATATATAGTGATATGGATAAAATTATTCCAAACAATAAGAATATGTGAATATTATGAGATCGCGTTGAAGATTGTTCCGTTTACGTAATTTGAGAAGATTTTTGCAGAAAGTTCGGTGTTAGAACTTTTTTTTTACAATTGTTTTTGCTGTTTTCAAACGATTCTCTAAAACGGTTGAATGATTTTCCTATTCTTCGTTAATGACGAATTTCAATGTAATATTATTAATGTTGCTTACATGCCAGCCAAATAATTATTTCACGGTTGTAATTTGATTTTCATATGGTGTTGGTAACCATTAATTAAAAACATGTATTGTTATTATGAAAACACAAATAAATAACACCATTTAAAAGGAATATGAGCGCGTGCAAAAGAAATTTGGACACGGGAAAATAATACAAATGCTTATTCTGGGAGCGCCAATAATCTGTTTTTGTCGACTAGAATAGTATACGACTTAATTAATATCGTCCATAGTACAATGGACATCGGGTGTTTCGAGTGTAACCGAGCAGTGCGCGTGCTTATCTGAATGGCCGGACACCTGACATTTGTCGATCTGCTACGACCACAATTTTAGTGTCCGCGAATTAAAAAAATGAATTTTAAAGAGCAATGATCAGAGAATACGGACTTATAGTTTTCAAGTATTTTTTCAGACTCCACCCCGGGCTCAAATTTACAAAAGGAGAATATTTTTAATTTTTTTGCACTGTAAAATGATATGTTATGTATAAAACAATTCGTATGTTTATCGGGCATAAAGAACAAATCTTACATTGTTCTGTATTTCTGCCAGTCAGCCAATCCTTTGAAACGGTTTCCTTTTTTTACATGGTAGTTTTACCTCTTCAATACATATGTATATCTACTGCTATACCTAACAATTGCAACCTTTTTTGGCATGTAAATGATATTTTATTCCTTGGAAGCCGTACCTACTACTGTAGGATATTCGGTTTCAAAGAACGGCAGTTTCATGGATAATTCTAAACTAAACTGTGAAGTAGTTCAGTGAAAATTAATACTAGATACATATACATTTTGCTGTCGCGCTCTCTCCTCGCACTCCGCACGCCTCACCCTCTGTGACTCTTTAGCAGCCTTCTCACTCACGCACATCACCCGAAGGTCCCTTCGGGAACCTTCGCCCGTGCGTTCGGCACGGCCCTACCATCCTGCTACAAATTACAAGGAGGCTTCGAGAGACCCAGCTCCCCTAACGTGATACGACCTCATGAGACCAGGCCTCGAGGTAAACCTCACCGTGTATGGCCTGCTTAAGAGAAACGCTCCAGAAGAATGAGTTATGTATACAATTTTCCCGTCGTTCTGCACGCTTCGCTTCGCCAAAGTGCGTGACAGCCTTAAATGTTTCATTTGTGTTTGATGGTAGGAAAAACTGTAAGAGGAACACATGATTTCTTTGGAAGGGGTAAATATCGTGATAAGCAAAAAAATGTTTTGTCAAGGTCGTATTTTTTGAGATTACAAGGTCTGTTTGGAATTAAGGAAAATTGTTATGGAAGCATAATGAGGGCCAGAGAAATCAAATGTGTATCGAAAGTAATGGGTATTATTTTAAACAGTTTTTAAAATAAATTTTTTTCATTAATCTGTCTATTGTACTTATTTCATTACATGCACTTCCATATATTTCTGAACTTTTTTTATGGTTAGTTAAAGTCACATAACGGCCATGCTATCGTAAATGAATTGGTCTTGATCTCAACTAGTATGCCGCGATGATAAAAATATGTAGTTCAGGTTTGTATATCAGGTTCAGACGAACATAAAAACCTTTTTAACATTCATTAATTTTTTTATTATGCTGAATTCCAGATGACCGTATATACTATAAATACATAAAATTCGCAGTCTACTTATATTTAACCTCCTACTAGCCAACAAGCACAAAAAATATGTTAAGTCCCGCAGAGCACAATCCTTCATTTGAATTTCGCGGGGTCGTATATCTCGGTTATGCTCGATCGCAACGATATACTGGGGCGTTGGCACGTGTCAGATTAATGATAAAAACTAGTTGAAACTGCAGAAAGAAAATCAATCTTGTTTTAACGAACACAAATATATTTTATTAATACGACGTGAAATGATTTGTGTTACAACTGTCTCCGATGTTTGCTCGTGTTACTGTGTTTTACAAGTTGAGGGGTTTTTAAGAAACTCAAAACGATCGCTCATGCTAATCGTGTTTTTAACTGTTCTAGAGCTTGTATAAGTATCTGCTGAATGCCTATGTGTTTGCGCTTCTATGCACCCTGTTCGTTTCTGATTGGCTGTTTCGTGAATGCAACTTGCGGGTGGCATGTTTTACGATTTCTGTGCGTGTGTATGTGCTAATAATCGCAGGTGATCATGGCATAGTTTTCTGAAGTTCAAGTGGTAGTTTTTTATTATAAATCTTACAGTATTGTGTGACAATTTTGTCGTTGATGAATGGTACTTTTATGATATACGAATTGTACCTTCGGTTGGAGCCCGCCTCACGTGGTGTCTGTAAGTCCGGCCAGAACGAGGTGAGGAGCCAGGTAGCTGTAAAATAATTTTCCAGGCCACACTGATTTTTCCGGTCACTTGGTTTTTGGGAGTTGAATACATCGTCTTCCGAAGGAGAAAAGGAATGAACGTTCTAGATGCTTATGAAACATGTTCGCAGACGAAGCCATGTGTTCCTTAGTTCGATTTTAAGGACGGAATAAACTGCAACTTAAACAGAAGAAGCTAGGTGACGATCAATTTAACCTATTGCTTCACAAATGTCAGTCTTATAATACTATTTGCTTCTTGAACAATATTTCGTATAATGACAATAAGTTCTTTACGCAGATGAAAAAATATAAGCAAATAAATTAAAACTAATCTTTGTGTAAAACTATTCAGTTGTCTTAAAAGAATAATTCAATAACTCGTCGCTGAATAACAGAATTGTGAGAAAAGGTAAACTGTGCTAAAGGCATCCGAAGCATCAGCAAAAGACAAAATAAACAATGATCTTTAGAATACCAGCGAATGCGAGAACTTCTGTGAATTTTATATTAAAATACCGCAACAAACAGATATTTATATTGCATGAAAAACAAATAAACATGGCCAATTTTTCACCAATACACCAGGAATAAATTTAAAACGGAGTTAACTGAACTTATATATGAAACATTAAAATTAATATAAATTTTCGACCTGTTAAGGGTGAAAGCACTTACAAGATCAAATACGTGTCACATAGTATACCGATTGATTTCGTGGGATTGGAAAAATTAACAAGCGGAAGAGAAAGTTCGCCAAGCCAAAGACACAACCGGAGGGATACAGAATGAGTGGGTGGAAAAGGAAAGAAAAGAGATAGACAAAGAAAGAAATAGAACAGCCGCCCGTCAATCTCTTTCTGGTCCCATCTCCCTCGTTCCTCCCCTCCTTCTCTTTTGCTCTTGGTCGTTGGTGGTGTTGGGCGGGCTGATGGTAGGAGGTGGATGGAAATCAATAGCCCTGAATAATGAACCCCAAGGCAGCACCCTCCCACCGGTCTCCACGGTCTGGAGCAATCTCTCATGCATCCTCTCATTCCAAACTGAGAGAGAAAGCAATTCTCTCCTCGCCATCCAGGGCCTACCGATCCCTTCTCCTCCTCAACACCCGAAAGGAGGTGTTTGTGTCCTCTCCTAGTCCCCAACTTTGCTACGAGACCCCCTCGAACCCAATTCGGATAACCGACGGAAGAGGAGGAGGAACAGGGGACACGGAAAATGATTACCCTCCTCCTCTTTCTCCTTCACCTCCTTCCCTTTCCCGCGACGGATCGATGGTCGTCGAGCACCTTAGTTCGTGATTCTTCTGGATTCGGATCAATACTTACTTTAGCATTGCAATAAAATGGTCAGACGGCGCGTTATGTTAACCCACTCTCTTATCGAGTATCCACCGGAGAAGCAATTTTGTGGTCGCTAAATTTCTTTGTGATTTCGTTCGAGCTTCAAACCTGAACATTACAACGATCTAGACTAAAAAAGGAAATATGATATAATGTCTGATAACCCGTAAACGGACCACGACAAACGGAATGACGACATATGCGACAATTACTAATTAACACGGAATTAACATAATTGCCGCAGTCGATAGAAAGTGTGATTCTAAGATGTTGGACTCCTGACGTCTTCATCTGGCAGTCTCGATACGACTAGAATAAATAGACCCGTCAATTTACATAGTCGTTAACGGACATAGCTGGCAAGCCCTTATCGGCTCTATGGCTTCTGAACATCCTGACCTAGCCAACGTGTTCTACGTTATTCCTAAACTCCTCAGTCTCTACACCTCCACAACTTCAAGATCCCCCTCTTATACAGGGTGTAATAAAAATGTGGGACACTTTCATAGGATGAATGCGACATGCCAAATTATCTGTTGGAAATACAAGCGAAATACGCCTAAACTACGTCTAACGCAACAGATTGTTTCATTTGTTTCATTTTATTTAATTCGGTAAATTTAACTAAGTTATCGATCGAGCTCATGTATCAGCTTGAAATTGACTGTTCAAGTAGTACAATTCATCGCGCCAGACGCATTTCATGTATATTTTACCCATATATTGAACAACTAAATTGTAACGAAGCCTCGGAAGCGAAGCCTCGAACGCAATTTCGTCATTCTTGATTTTACATGTAGAAGTCTTAGTTTTACATGTAGAATGTCATCCTGACATCCTGCCATGTGACATCCTGTATATCGTCTCGGAGCCTTATCCAACGGAGACCGTTGGTTTAAAGATCGATCAGGGACATGCACATGCAGCAATTCTTATATACTTGAACCAATTGAAAGTAACTGGAGAACTACGAACGTTCGGCTTGAATGCAAACTCTCGTAATTCACCGGCCCCTATATTGCTCCTACAGCCTATACCTTCAACTATGTATCCGTAATGAAGAGCAGAAGATATATAGTCTGACGACATTTACTGTTTAAATACAGTTGAACTGCTGCTGTTCTCTCTACATTCGATGCAAAGTTTAATTATCAAAAAATATTTGGTTTCCAGTTCGTAAACTACTATTGACTTCTAAGCAAATTATTCTGTAAGATGTGTACAGAGTAGGTACATAAACATAAAAGATCGTCTAGCGTACAACCGTGTTTCATCCTTTCCTGCTATTCTTTTTTATATCCCCCGACCCAAGCCTTGGTTATTTTATTCGCCTCCTGTACATTTCTGTTTCAATATTGCATGGAATTGCCCTTTGTCTTAAAGCAGTAAGTAGGCACGGTGACTGGGGAATGTTTTTCGTAGCAATCGAGCGGATCATCGTGCTGGTCGTCTTCTTTTCGCCGAGCGAAGAGAGCCTAAGGCAGATCGACGGAATAACCCCTCGTAAAGGCGAGTTGGTAACGACTATGCAAATTTCATTTGACCCAGCCCAATTCTTCACACACGAAAGATTAAGACATTAGACCCAGCGAGGGAACGAGGAGAGCATGCTCTAAACTACAGAGTGACTACATAGCGAAGGAGGAGAGGGACGGGGAAGCAGAAGCGTAGCTTTTGCTATGAGGTCCGGAACACCGAGGTACATCCGCCGTCTGAATTATCTTCATGTCCTCGGTTAGGCATCGCCTTCACATGTAAACCTAAAACGGTGAAGCTCTTAAATTTTGCATTGTTATATTGACTGCTCGTTACCACGACAGGGCCATAGTTTGATAATTGCAACAAACTTTAACTGTTACAATACCAAGGAGTGAGGAAACGTGGGGTTTTATACACACTGTGTTATTTTTTTGATACTTCCGCCAAAATGATTACTTAAAGATACTGAAGAAATAGGTATTGTGTAAAAGTATCTCTTTATATGAGAACATTAATATCGTTTCATAGAAATGTCGGAAAAAGTTCTAAAATAAAAAAACTAGTCACCGATGTGTAAAGGATCGCCACAGCAAAAGGAACAATATGTACTTACAATAAACTAAACACGACAAAAATTATATGTGGTTCGTGTAACAGATACATATGCCAGAGACACAGTAAAAATCTGTTATACCTACATATGTAAGGATTGTGTTGATTGTTAAAGTAAAAGTGAGTAAATTGCCTGAGGTTCTATTTTGAACCTCATGGTTCTCCCTGGAAAAATCAATTAGAAAACTGTTTATTTGTAATAATTTTTTTTTAATTTTAATGGGTCACTTTATACGAAACTCATTCTTCCCAGATATATTGTAAATATCATGTTTTCGTAAGACATTATTAGGTGAGTATAAAGTACAACTCCCTGGTGGTCCATGTGACAACAAAGTCTTGGTATTGCGAGGCTTAATAGTCTCCCTCTTCGTGAAACTGGTTCAATGATTTTCTTTTTTCGAATCTAAATACGAGTGCTATAATATATTTTCTTGTTACATGACAATACATCAGTTCTTTAAAGCCTTAAACCAACATCTAACTCATTTTGATACTTACAAAAAAACACGTTATGCTGTGTACAATACAAAATGTATGAAGTTACCTTTGAAAAAGGTACAAAGATATATGTTTATAAAATCTTTCAGTATTCTATCCTAACTATAATAGAGATTTCTTTTATTCTGAATCAGAAAGGTACGGCGTCGAAATTAATGTTCTGTTTACGTTCCATAAACATCTATATTCTAAGATAGCATATACGCATATTATTAAGTGACCACTAACATCCTACATAGTAAACCGATCGATTTTATTTGACAATAGAGTATGTGAAAAAAGTAGACGCACAATTAATGTGAAAATCATCTCATTTCAATTTGGGATAAAATAATATGGAAAAAATTACTTAACTAATTCAAATTTATGTTCATATGGTTTCTACAAAATTATATTATAAATCTTTGTTCTACCACAATAGGTTTAAAACGAAATTGTCAATATCGTTAACACTTGTTGCATGTAGCAAACAACTATTACGTCCTATAAACAACTTATACAAAAAAGAACCTTTATCACAAACCTCTTATTTTCCAAAGACAAATATATTATACAAGGAGGTATACAACATTTTATTTGTGAAAAATGGAACCTATTACATGTTTTTCTTCTAAATTATTGAATCGCTTTGCGTAAAATTATAAATACAAAGTATAAATCAGATCAAAACATAAGGAGTCTTTGAAATTTTTGGCTTCATCTTTGCAGAAAAGAATTAAAATCGCCGCCGTAAAAACATGTTATTGATAAATAAATACAAAACTAGTAAAAAAAATATGGACTGTTCAAAAATGTCATTGATAAATGTTGATAAAAAACATGTTTAATTAAATTTAACTAAGAAATAGTTATTGCAGAATTTACAAAGTTTTCGGATTTTAAAAGAGTGTCTAAGATATTGAAAAAGTACATATTACGCCTCTGACTTTAAGCACTGTTTTCAATTTTCTAATGTAAGTACTTGCCAATAATAAAATGAATGTTCAAGTATCTTCAAACATTGTACAATGTGTATATTTACATAGAATGTAACATTTGACACTAATTTGACAATAACTTGGGTAAGAAGTGATAATTAGACACGATTATTACAAAAACAGATTATTCAATAGACACACTATACTTCCTGTTTTTTATCGTTTTGTATATGTATAATATCAGAACACGGAAACAATAGCCAAATGTGTAAGAAAAGACACTTATCCCAGTTCGTTCAATGGACTAATTAGGCGCACTTGGTTTCAAAAATCTTTTCGGAACATAAAATATATGCATTAAAATTACCATCAACCGTATCAAGTTCTTTTACATCACCGCGGACTGAGCCGCGCGGTAGTATAGAAATAGCGGGGGGTACCACCATGTAGCCACAAGCGCAGGGGTTCCTGCCGCATACATATTCTGTCTTCGGCGTCAACGAGATCTTATTTAAAGAGGAAGTAATTAGTTTTTCCAATAGAATGGCCGCGGTATGTAAATGCGCGCCATAGAATCCTTGGTTTTATATTTTGCCTGGAACGAATTCTGTATAAAAGCTTTTGCCCAAAGAATTTCACGGCTCTTGTTCTGCCACGAATGAATCTCAGCCGCGGTGCGGCCTCGCGGAGAATTTCGCGTCCGCCGGAACAACGGCAGAAAATGCATCGCAGGTTATGCTTCCCATCTCGAGGTTCTGCCCCCTGCCGCTGCCGCGATGGGAATTCCCATTCTTCGTGTTCGGCGGCCCGGAATTTTCCGGCAGCCGGCTTCGACGTCGGTCGGAACTCCTCCCCCCACCCGTCCGCCGTGGCGCACTATCCCCGTTGCCGTGTGAGAGTAATTTTAGTTTGATACCGGTGCAATAGCCATATGGACCATGTGCTCTCCTTTCGATGTAATACAGAACGAGACGAAGTAAAAAGGAGAAAGTGCACCGTTGCAGGGGAATAAGGTGGTGCAACTCGGTGTCCTTTACTTACTTCAGCGACGGCTTGCTCACCTTGCCCCCGATCGAGACAAAGCCGTATAGCCGGTATTACCTTATTTCCCCAGTGCCTTCCTCCCTTGTATCGTACAAATCCGTCTTAGAAGGATGTTCCCACTCATACACTCCCTAGCTACAATCTGCCAAGATATTTCTACATTTTCCTTTCGTGTTTCCAAGCACTTTGTTTATGCGGAAACAATGCAGCAAGTCTTCGTCATTTTAATGGCCCCTCTGTCAAAGAACCGTTTCTCCAGATAATCATGCTGATGACTTTGACGACACCGTTGTTGGCCCGAAGTGTACGATACGGCTAGGTAATTATGCGGAGCAGTATACAGGGTGTCTCAGCTTATCCTCAAAACTGTATCGATCTATTCTATAAGTAAAAATAAGAAAAAAATTTCATATAAATATAGGCTCGTAAATGCTTTATTAAAAAGTTACAACAAAAATATGAAATGATAACGGACTGCTTTTTTGTTTGGTACCTCATATAGGAATAGATTGTCGGTTCACATAATATTTTCATTCCAAAATGTGCAATATTATAAATGCACGACTGGCATCTACAGAAAGTAGAATCTATTGCATTACTAATTTCGTGTTCATTTTCCTTAATTGCAACAGATATGTCACAAATCCTTTGCATTAACTCCTGATGCGTATTAATTTGTATTTGGTAAACTTTTTCTTTCACTGTTCTCCACAAGTAAAAATTTATTGGCGTGATTTCTCTGGTGATTTTGAGGGCCAAGCAATTGATTCTCTGCGACCTACATATCTATCGTTGACGGTAATAGTCATTTAACCATTGCAGTCACAAGAAAGCAGTTCATTATAATTTCGTCTTATCTGTTATAACATTTTAATGAAGCATTTAAGGGTCTATTTTTATAGAAATTTTTTTCTCAATTTTGCTCGTAGAATATGCTGGTAAAGTTTGACGTAAAAAAGCGGGAACACCATGTATGTCCTATTCTTGGGTGTACTATTTCTTTACGTCACTTGTGAGGAGATAGTGAGAGAACAGAGAAAAGCGTTGTGCTGGATGGAAAATGAAACTGAAAAACATCCTCTTACTTCATCAGAGTCTCTATATTCTACCTGCTATTTTTAACGTTTTATATATTTTTAAGATGTTAAGAATGGGTGTAACAGATAACACATACGACACTTTGCATCAATGGCTTGATCCACAGCAAACTTATGTTACGGTAATAGTTTACTATACAATCTCTATACTATGGAAGTAATTAATCATGTATACCTGTCTGGGAATATTAATTCCTGTACTTCGTCAATCGAGCTGCGTAATGTTTCGATTTTTGTCTTGCTGGTATACGATGCTTTTTATAATAGTACTCCGTATCTCGATAATTTTTTATTTCCTTTCCTGTTTAACACTGAAGAACGTTTATCTTATCCTACCTCCGAATATCGGTTTGAGCAAATCATCAACACTTTGGACGCCGCTTCTGCTACGTGGTGGAATGTTCGTATCACTATTCTGGCCATTCTAAGCAGAACAACGAAACACAATTGTTAAAATGATTTCGTATGGATTAAAAACAATAATTACTTGATCGTCGATTTAAACGGTAAATTGTCCGGAATCGGTGCAACTTTCAATAGGCCAGGGGGCGATGCGTTCACTCGATCGATTTGTGGGCTAGGCGAAAAAGACAAGGGCCGATGGAGAGAGGTCTGTGGCAAAAAAAGTGAGATAACATACGCTCGTGCCTGCAGACGAGGAGACGGACAACGGACGAACAGAACGAATGGAACTAACAGACAGACATCCCTCGTGAACCTCGTGTCGAGAGAGGAGAGAGATTGCGGGAAGGCTGGTAGCGGAGTTCGCTGCCATTGTAATGGCGTGTGCCATGGCCCCCATGTGCCAACCACCCCAACAGCTGAGCCCTTTGCTACACTGCTGTTAAATACGTTGAAACGAGCAAACCGCTCGCGAGAGTTAAACCTGTAGTTATCGCTCGCATCGACATACATATATCTGCGAATCGATGGACGCGTCCTCTTTAAATCCATTCTATTGCACAAACGCTTGCAATTGAAAGGAAATAATTTCATTTGGTTCTATTCTGTGGCCACTGCCTATATCAAGATTTATATTTTAATACTTTTAATTGAACGACAACAGGATAAATGTTTGTCGTTTAAATTATGCCGACGGCTCTGCCACGTTTTCCACCCGTTCATTGTATTTTGATATTGTTTGATTGTAAATTGTAGCATCAGATTGTATTGTATTTCAAACGTTACTCCCTCCCGCAACCCTCAGCCCCTTTCCACCACCATTCACCCTCTATGCGAGCGTTCTGTATACAGGAGTCGTTGTTAAGACAGTTAATTATCTTCTTTCTTCTATTCGAAAAGTTACAGCTTTATCTACTCATTAATAAGTTACGACGTCCCTGACAACAAGGCACACGAGAGGGGATGAAAAGGACGAAGGAAAGTAACAAAAGGCGCGGGAAGTGACCTCAAACACCGACGACGAAAAGTTATCAAGGTATCGTAACTACTCGGTAATTAAGTAAAGATGCCAAAGTGGCAGTCAGTGGAGCAACCAGTGAAATAATGGGGATGTAAAAGCGAAGTTCCCCTGAACAGAGGCCAGGTGGTAGTTTTCTATTTACGTTGAATTGTAACTCAATCTGTAGGGTAAAACAAATTGGTCGAGTGTCGGCAGGGCGGAAAGAGGAACAGCGTAGCGACCGTCGAAGAAGAGAAAAGTGACCGGAGAGAGAGAGGCCGACTATCATGATCCAAGCGGTCGATGGTAGCCGAAAGACTTGAAGAGATGGATGTATTAGCATTCACAACAAGCTTCTGTTATCGCGACCGGAGGAATGAAGAAAACAGAAGAAGAGGGCACGATGGGAAGATAATAGCGCCGGAAAGAAGGAACGATACGGGAAGGACAAACGCGGAAGAAAGAGAGGAAAAGTTTGGCTCGGAAACGGGTAACAAGAGATGAGCGACTAAAGGCGGAGAAGGAAGGAAGGGAGGCTGCACAGCTCGAGGAATCAAAATATAATTACACGAAGACAGGCCATAACACGGAGACAGAATCGCGGAGAAATAGACGGGTCTCATTAAAATTGGAGAGCTGTTTCGAAACTACAAGACTGTCGTGTCGGTTGCAGCCTGGTCGTCGTCGAGCACTACCTTTCCCTAACTCGAGTTTTTGCCACGCTGCACCCTACCCTCACCCTTTCATCAACTATATCTGTGACCGCACCATCCACCTCCACTCTTCGCGTATGTTTCGAACGAAAAACATCACAGTAGACAGATTGTGTAGGCAGTATATTGAAAAGCGTCGTGGATAGAAAATAAGGAAAACGCGCAATGATGTATGAACCGACGCGTCGCGGTATTCAAGTATGAATTTTAACGAATGCATCGCATCCTTCAGCCACCACGGTGTTGTTAGTTGGTAAAAATTTTTGTAAGTACCTAATGCCATTCGACCGTTTTTCTGTCTCGGCGGTCGCTACCATGACGTTATTTCAACTCATGCGCAGACAAAGCATACATGCACAAATACGTGTTATTTGACGTGCCGAACGTCAATACAAACGAATAGATGTCGTTTTGTTGACGGCAAAGTCAACCCCCAATTGTTTCACCGAACGCGGGTCGTATCGATACACCCTTGTTTACTGGAAAGTTCCAAATTACAGGTACCGTCACGGTTCGATTGCTGAAAATCGCTCCACGGGTAGCTTTATAACTGTTTTATATGTACATTAACGGCAGTCATTTCCGAATGCATTTGATTGCGAGAATAAATTCAAAGAGACAGATACGCGTATAAAAACTGACTTCGAAGTTCAACATGTAGTCATTACAGAGCAGGCAAATACTGCATACGAAACATATGACAAAGTAATTATTCAATAGAATATTTGGTACACCGGAGAGTACGAAACGTAATAGGCGTGGTAGGTATTCGCGTGTGTTGCTTTTGCTAAATATATGTAACCATCCGTCTTTCGGTCACGGAGGCCAACGAAATATTGGCGATTCTCGGAGTACGCACCAAGCGTGGCGAAGTTGGAAGCGAGAATAATTCGAAAGATTAACGAGCTATTTCCCGGCAAAAACTCGAACGGCCATTCGTCAACCATAAATTTCGTATGCCTACAAAAATAAAAATGTGCTCTCCCTCATGGCGCACGAGGGTTGTGTGCAGCTTATCGGCCGGATATTTATTATAAAATGCCTGCGTTCTCCCGAATCAGCTCACTTCCTAACTGTAGTTAGACAACTGGATCGCATCCATATTTTTGACAAATTAAAAAAAAACTGAACCTGTTGCAGAGTATCATCGCTACAAGAAATCGCTTTAAATTACTAATCGATATACATGTCCATACGCTAATATATCAAGGACACGTTCAATTCATAGGTAACTATATTAAAATCATTTTAATACTAAATTGTTGTTAAACAACTAATCTGAAATAATTAATTTTTTAAGAATTTTCTACTTTTAACTGAAGTAAATTTGATTCAATAAAAATATGCTTTAGCAATTTGAATAAGGTTTTTACAAACATCTTTGCATATCCTATGGCTCCTCCTAATTCTCAAGCTTCTTGTCCTTCTTACCCAAGAGTTATAAATAACCTTTCGGTGAGACATCAGATATATGTGACATATGATAAAACGTTTCATTACTATTTATTTTATGGTAATTTGCAAAGAAGGGACAGAGATTGTCGCGAAAGAATAAAAATGTATCAATACATACTAATTAGTAATCGATTTTTATACAGCAATTTCAATTCGTTGATGACACGATTTTACACTCATGTATTGTTTATAACATGATCCATGTATTTTCCAATAAGAATTTGGCGAAATCCCGACAATAAGTAACTTCGTCAATTTTATTACAAATAAATGTTATTCGAAAGTACCACAAGTAAGTCCAGTTTTCATTCATTTTATGAAATGGCCTCAATTCTCCCTATAAATTGTCAATCTACAGAGAATGAACAGGTTTTTCCATGACTTTTTATATAAATTTTCGAGTTAGAGCTTTTATACATATATTTGGTATAGTGTTACGTTGTGAAAAATAAACGACCCCTCTGAAGCCTAAAAATAGGCTTACCGTTCTCTACTGGTTAAACATACTGACACTTGGATATTAAAAGGCAAACAGAAGGAAAATTTATATAAGTAATTCTAAATACTTTCTATAACTGAAGAATTTGTCCGATACAACTAATTCCGCTTGCCATCTATTCTAGACTGTACGAGCTTCGGACATTTCATATAAAACGATCCGATAGCCACACAATAACCAAGCGATCGGCGAAGCCGGTAAGAATTTCGAATAAAATCGTTCAGCCCTGGGGCTTTTCATTTGATGCACAATTCATGAAGACAATCCGAGTATCTCGCTGAACCGTTGTCTCATTTTTCCAAATGCCTTTATAAAATCCTGAGCGTGGTGAAGCATCGCGTCACCAGCAGGCTCTTCTCTTGGCTCCCGGCTTTCGTCCCTTCCACAACCTTCTTTCGTTTATACAGAGGTATCGCATAACGAGACCCCATCGTAATTCGAGGACCCGGGGATCGAGTCGAGGCATTAGATACTTTTCAGTATGAGAAAAGGCTGCGGACGGTGATCGGTGACGTCAGTGTTAAAGTCCCCGTTTCCGGGACAAGTTTCCTCTGCGGAAACGGCATGAAACGTTCGTGAGCGTTGTCCTATTGTATCAGGTTTGCCGGCGTCTGGTGCACCATGATGTTCGAGGGAGGAAGAGATTGCCCGCCCTTGGGTGAGAAGGAGAGGTTACCAAGGGTGGATAGAGAGGCTTACGGCCGGCCAACAAAGGCCGTCGATCGTCGACGTCGGCTCATCCTCTCGGCGATCGACGTGAATGCCCGCGAAATTTATTGTTTCACCGGTTTAGCCCGCTCTTCTACGTCCCTCGCCCCGCTTCTCTATAACCCCCATCCTCCCTCTTTTAACTCCTACCCCCACCCGCCGCGTCTCTATAACGCCCACGCTTTCTCCTTTTCCACCCCCCGAGTTACCGTCATACACTGCGTCGTGAAACAAAAGAATAAATCCTGATTAATCTCTCAGTCGCGTTTTGAAAGTTACCTCACCGACAATACGATATATCGGGTGTTTCTTAACGCATGGGACAGCCACTGCCGCGATAGATACCCGGTTCAAAGGCAACAGAAGAAGTTTATACAAAAGTATGCTGAAGTAAGCTTTCCTTTCAGTGTTTCATCGATTATTTTTGTATTATTACGAATGATAAATGTAATCCTCACGAGTTTAAGGGATTTGAAATTTCTATCGACCCAAAACAATCGTATGCGAGTTGTACCAAAGAAGCTGTTGTCCCCTAAACAAGTTTTAAGAAGATGTCTTCTAAGTTACATTTACTATTTTATACTAGAATCCTTTATTTTGTATTATGAATAGTTTTTAACAGTCCTGCATATAGAGAAGTAGACGAAAAATATGATAACAGGGGTAGATTAAAATATTCGAAATTAACTACAAATATGTTTATTAAATAGGTATTATAAGATTAGGGTATATGGACAGATTGTAAGTAACATGTTTATGGTTTTATATATTATAACAAAAATTTTCCATAGCAATCATATTTTGTAGTACTTTTCTCATTAAATTTGATTATCTTCACTTTTTATTAATGATATTTCTGCTTTTCGTCTAGTAAAAAATAATGCTGCGAACGACAAACGTAGTTCAAACGATTTAGATAAAACCCTTCGTAAACAATAACAAAAATCAAGTTATCTCCATAAATATAGAATTTTTCTTATCGAATATAGAAGCCTCAATGGAAATTAGTAATAATTTATGAAGTTTACCCTTAATTGCAAACAACCCGCCTCAGAAATGAACAATCCTATAACTACTACTTTGTACACTTTTAATAACCAACTGAATGGTCCCTTTTATGACCGTTTTGAAAATTGTGTGCCACTTATTGTAAATGGATCAAACACTACAGTTTCCCAAATTCTCTGCTGTACTGTGGTAGTAAAAGAAAAATTCAAATTCGTCTCGAAAACAAGTACTCTGTAGTTAAGGATTAATAATTTCTTTTAATCTTCTACTTTGCAGTGTATAAAATCGCTTACTCCACTTACCTTTGTGCATGCCCGTGTACTTGTCCTTGAGCACGGTGAACTCGTAGATCTTACCGAACTCCTCGAACATCGGTCGTAACGCATCCTCCTCCAGGTGTCGCGGTATCTGCCCGACAAAGAGCTTGATAGCGCCGTCTCCGTTGCTGGATGATGGCGATGTTGGCACCGGTATCAGCATATTTGTCTCCTTGCTGTCCACTCACCGTCAAAACTGACTAAAACTTGACGTCTCAATGTCAACGACCTTGAAACCGTTGGTCCACGTGACTGATAAGCGAGAATCGATCGTCTACAACGTGTTTTCGAGAGAGAGAGGGGATTGTGATTACTTATTGCATCGCGCATAAACCACAATCGTGAGCAAAGTCAGCGGGCAGTTGACACGTGAGGCGAGGTTTTGATGGGGGCGGGGAGGGGGAGGCACGGCACGCTGACGGCGTCACGAACGTCCTCGTTAGCTGTCGTCACCGAGGGTAACCGAGCGACCGGAGGCGGGGGGGATCGAGGTGACGAGAACGTTAAACGGAGGCGTTATTTGCCGAAAGCGGAGTGCTGACGAACGGTGCAACGAGGAGGAGGAGGAGGAGGAGCAGGAGCAGGAGCAGGAGCAAGAGGAGATAGAGAAGGAGACGGAAGGGGGGAGGTCCGGTTTTAATCAGGAGCTCGATAAAAAATACACGATAGCGTAATCTTCGTTGGAACGGAAAACAGAGTGGCGTGGTAATAGAACCAAAGAGAAAGAAAGAGCAAGATAGGAAGACCGTGGAGGGGTGGGAAGCAGCTAACGCGGCTCGTGCACGGGAAAGCGAATCCTTAACGAGAAGGAGGGTGAAATAAGGGAAGCCGGTGGAAGAGGAAGTCGACGATGCCGCTCGCACGCAACGATTAATGGCTTTCGAAACACATTAAGAGAGGCCTTTTGAAAAAATATCTCCAACCCCTGAGTACATTAAACGCGTGCCGCCGCGCGTGATCGTACACCGCTGTATCCTGATCTACGTTAATTTAATGCCCGTTACGATTGATCGAGAACTACACCGTGTGTCCACGTGACTACACTCGCGTTCTGTTATTATCAATTACACGTTTACGATGCTATTCTTTGCACGCGCACCGTTCAATGTGATGCTGATCAATTCGCGACGGCTCGACTGATAAACGCGATAACATTTGTGACCTCATGCACGGACACTAGTTGCTCGGACAGTCTGTAGGTAATTTCAATAGAGAACATCGGATAAACTCAAAAAGCTTCATGTATTTAATGTTAACAAATGTTCGATCGCGATATTTACATGGAGAACGATAATTGGTTTACACGTTAACTAACTATTGCACGCTACCAGGTAAGCATTAATATACAATAAAATATGTCTTACAGTAACGCTTAAATACCGATCACGATACTGCACTTTCACCAGACAAACACACACATTTCACCGTTCAAGTAAAATCAATTGAGATATTCGATAATCGATCAATTGTTTATCAAATATGCGTCACTATCCTTTACACAATTTCGTTTCACTCCCAAATCGTTGTGTTTCACATTTATTCCTTAATCACACTTCACATACGATTCAAACATCTGTTAAATTCTCGACTTAGCAACTCTTGCAACACTTGCAGAATTTCTCGTGCGATCAGAAATTATTTAACTATAACTGAAATAGTTCCTTTGGCATAGTGACGATCAGGTGGATATTGGAATACACCGTTGAGCAGATTATTTTGTACACAAAGTGAAATATCCTAAGCTAAACGATCACAACTACAGCACGTTCACGATCACGATAGAACAGAACTACAACACAGCGCACGAGACACTATACAACACTGGTAGTTGAACGACCCTCAGCTGGATCCGAGCACCACGCACCCTGACGCCATCGTCCACCGGGAAATTACACGCACCCTTCCCCTCCTGCGAGCCGCCCCTACGACGTCACCCCATCTCAATATACGGAGGGTACACTTTCCCTATTCAGTCTTTGCCAGGCAGAATCGCGTCTTTGCGCCCTCTTATTAACCAGGACAACGTCGTAGTATATAGCCTGGGTGCCGTTTCCATGGATTGTCCTTAACCTTTGCTGCCCCATTCACCCGAATTCGCGTGGAAATTGGATTCCACGAAACAAAGTTACAATCTACGCTGTCGTGTTTGTGATAGCTGTGTTAAACTCGTTTCTGCTCGAACGCTGTAAGTAGCTCGAGGATGTTTGAATTAAACGCGGTCTCTTCTGTGTGCCTCGAATTCCTGAAAAATTCATTTCTCTTGAATTTATTTTCTACTTTAGCGAAAATATTTTCTATTCGTGATCTTTATATCTTATATTAGTGAAAATATTACTTCAAAACCTCGATATTTAATCGTAATAACGTAATGCACTGTCCTTTAATTTAGGAATTTCTTAGAATGTGCTTATGTTTATTCAAAAAGAAGAATGTGAAGGGTAAGAAATATTATAATAAATGTTGAAACTGTTCTTTTAATTAACAAGAATCAGATTTCATAACATTATAATACCATTATGACTCACCTTTTATATAATATTCACTTACTTTGTCATTCTTCGTTATCTTTCTTTATTTTATTTGTTACTTTATTGTTCTTGTTACTATGTGTAAATAATATGTATTCTAACTATTACTACTATTAATATTATTATTATTATTATTATTATTGCAATGCAGTTCGTTGCAACTCTTTGCTTTGTGAGTAGTGCCAAAAAGGGTATCTGCATAGTAGATAGCCACTCAACAAGGCTGGCAAGCTGAGTCATCGCGCGTGCGATACTTGATCGCATCACGCTGTGTTAATCTCTCATAGGCACGCACGCTCCCGTTTAAACAGCTGTGTGCACGCACCCGCGTCATCTGTAGCCACAGGAACCCCCGATTTCTGAAGTACAAAATTTTTTTTACAATCACACTATATGTAACCTCGTGACTGGATAAGCATGTACCAGAAAATAAATATATTTTCACACGCTAAAATTATATACATTAGTCAATTTCATTGAAAATAGTAACTTCATTCCTGGAAAACATTTAATGACTTCAAAATAGTTATTTGAATATAACCAATTTACATTAACAAAAACATGTTGTTCACTTTTTAATAAGTGTATATGTAAAATGTATCGTAATGGTTTCTAGTACTTGTAAAGTTACTGCACAAGTTTGATGGTAATTATTCGTCATAGGGCAATCGTCATCGATTTCAATGACCTTGAAATATGTTGTCAAGGTCATCATTCTGAACAACTTTTTCCTATTAGGCTTTAGTATTTTGTTTTGTATGGGTAATTATGTAGAAGGAGGGTAACCTCATGTATGACCTTAACCTTGACTATGTTGTCAAGGTCATCGTCCTGAGTGACCTTGACCTTGAAAAAATTAGAAGTATGCAATATTTAAGAAGAGATACATATTTGAAAGAGTGATCGGAGTATATCTGAGTCTAGATTCAGTAACGGGAAGGGGGTTTGGGGGAAGGGCGGCAGAAATGGACGCGTTTCTATCTGTTTTCTAGATATTCAGAAAAAATTTTTGTTAAATTTAAATATATGGCTGGTAGTAGGATGAGTGCACCAATGAATGAACACCTGAGAGATTTGGTACCTCTAAATTCAAATTTTAAGTGATAGCAATATTAATAAATATGTGGTATATGAAATTAAGATTTTTTAATTTCTATACTTTTTGATAACGTATAGGTTTCAGTTTAAAAATTGGAGAAATGGGATTAATTAAATTAAAAACAAGAAAATACAGATTTCAACAGTGAATGAACAATTTAACCAGTAAATGCACATTTGTAACCAGTGAATGAACAATATTTTGCATATACGAATAAATGAAAAAAAACATGATTAAAAAAGGCATAAAATTTGAACTATTTATTATATAATACGCAAATAACACTTAGAATTTATTAATTTATAATTGTTAAGGTAAATAGAATATGTTTAGAAAAATGTATTACAAACTATCAGTCTTCATTGGTCGAAATAGTACTAATAATAACATTTTTTGTATAAATAATGCTAACAATAACCATTATTGGTTTAAATATGTTGGAAATCGGCCCTAAGGTGCGATCGTTGCGCCCTCATACCTGCCAAGGAGGCATAACGTTCTGGTATGCGTGTTCCCCTCTAGTACGTATGGCACGCCGTGTCGGTGTGCGAATCGTTCTTCTTGTTTCTTGTTCGTGGATCGTCGTGGCGTACACACGTGCCTCGCTGCGTCTTATGTAATATCTAATACATATATCTACTTATTTCATCTTCGTATCTAGTCGAGTATCTCAACAATTATTCTCCTTAGATCGCGACCCACCTTCCTTTAATCTAACAAAATAAAATTAATATGTACTAACATTTTTAAAAACAAAAATTTTTTAAATAATCTCATTTACAAATTTCCTTTGTTTTATTGCTTATAGATGTGCAAATGTTGTCCTATATCTGTTTTTAGTTTTAAGTGACGGTGTATCTTGTATACTGGTGGACATAAAATGTAGTAAAATAATAAAATACATTTAAATATATTTTGCACATCTAATTTAAGGAATTTAAATATTTTTGAAATTTTCTACTAAATGAACACGTCGTTCATTTACTGGTACAATTGGACTTTCAATGTTCCAGTATTTGAATATCAATAAAAAATAACTTTTTCTACAATTTGTTGAGGAAAACAACTTGAAACATGAAATCTAACTTTTATGTTATTTGATGCACATATTTCAATTATATCGTAATAAATATGCGGGGACAATTAAATCTTACCTTATAGCAAAAAAATCTACACTTATAAACTTCTTTAAGGTTATTTTTACAGCCTGATTAACTGCACCTGGCATGAAAATTGTTTCAATGTGAAACAATGAATTGAAAAAAATCAGTATTTAAAAATTTGCTTATTTTAATAACTTAATTTATTCGTTTTTCTATATAATGTTCATTCACTGGTACGTATTCAATGTACTGGTGCACTCACCCTGTGTATCGATCAGAGTTGATTAAAAACGCACCACCCAGTGTTAACCATGCACTCAACATCCCACAAAACAAAAGTTTTGTTATTAATATCTACAAAAGCAGGAAAAAAGTTTCTTTCGTCAGGCCCAGAGCACATCGTGTGTGTGTGTGTGCGTGTGCGTGTGCGTGTGCGTGTGCGTGTGCGTGTGCGTGTGCGTGTGTGTGTGTGTGTGTGTGTGTGTGCGTGTGCGTGTGCGTGTGCGTGTGCGTGTGCGTGTGTGCGTGTGTGCGTGTGTGTGTGTGTGTGTGTGTTTGACGGGATGTTGGGTGCGTAGTTTACACTGGGTGGTGTGTGGTGGGGTGTTGGGTGCGTGGTATAATAATTAATTAATAAATAAAAACCTGAAAAAAGTCATGTAAATTCAAACATATTTTCCTGAATATCTCGGAAACTAAGGTCGAGCGGCGGTAACATGCATAGGGAAAAGTTGTTCAGAACGCTGATCTTGACTTCGTTGAGGATTGCCCTATTCCGAATAATTACCATTGTTTTTACTAATAATTAGCTGCGAAGTACTTCTTTTCACTTCACGCGGTCATGATATTCCAGTAATCCAACAATCGAGGTACTAAATATTGAGACTACTTGAATTGCAGAATTTACAAATTTACAGAAACTACTACATCTATACTGATCAGAAAATCTACAATAATGATTTGTCCAATTTATTTTTCATATGATTGTATTAAATAAAATCTACTGTCTATTATTTCTATTCTGTTTTTCATCGACATTTATTATACTTCTTAATAGTTATGTTGATAAGAAGACTATATTTATTTAAACTATTGGAATATATAAAAACTGAAAAATTAAGGATTTATAATACCTTGCAAAGAGTATGAGTTACGAACTATTGTACTTCGATTCAAATGAAACTTCATTCTCATTATGAGTGGGTAAAATTTCCAAAGAATCTAATAATTTCTTATGGAGTCGATAGTGTTTCAGCCACATTGCTTCAGTTACTTATAGCGAGAGGTCGGCATACGAATGCATGAGGAGCAACATGCACCATATGTGTCTGCAAATTTAGTTCCAACATATGTGCCGGGGTTCACGCTTATCGACCCACCCTCTGTGGAAAGACGGTCTGTGATGTTAATGTAGGTTAAGGATGAAAAGAAAGACAACGTACTGTGCTCTGGAAAAGCGCAGCTAATACAAGAGTACCGCATAAGTATTACGTTTGCACATTCCTACAAAACTGACAAACAGGTCTTTGTTTCGAAGCTGAAGAGACTCTGTTTCACGTGTAGAAAACGCAAAGTACCATCTTGTTTACACGTTCACGGCACACCGAGATACAGAAATTTTCACTGGCTAATATTGTCTATGTTCTCTTTGGTTAATGAAAAGAACGGGCGTTTCTCTGTTTTAAAAGCACAGTCACGGAAGGAGTTCACTTTGGGAACGCTAAAGAATTACTCGTTACGGGAATGTTATGATACTTTCAAAACGACAGAGTTCAAAGTACTCGTCGCTTCTAATACCAATTTACCGCACAACCTGCTTTTCTACTGGGTCCCAACGTGACTTTATTTCAGTATCGGTAATTTTTTAGATTGAGCCATACCGGCAGGTTTAAACTGCCAAAACCAGGGAAACTGGAATAATGAACTCGTCAAAGTTCAAATTCTGATATTTAAAATTCTGAAATTGTATTTTTTAGTAGGATTGCAACTCATCTCGGTTTTTCTAGGGATTGGATTTCAAACAAACATAGGTATTATACTATTTTCGAAAGAAAAAATGCCAGTTATGTTGTTTAATTGTATTCATTAATAGCCTATTAGGTACCTTTCAAACCTAACTGGTGTTAAACATTTGATTTTTTCTTGGAAACACATACACAACATTCTGTAACCTGAAAGTGTAACGTTAATTTACATAGAACTTCGAATTTTTCGGATAAGCAAACGATGAGAATTAGATACAAGAGAGAATATTCATTATACAATATTCATAGGTATAGGAGGTTCACAGAAGAATTTAACGAATTAGGGGTGGGTTACAACCCAATTTTCAAATTTTCGAAACTCGAATCCGAAACTTGAAGTGCTGATTTTGTTTTGTAAGAAGAGTATTTTCTTTTAAGAACTGACGTCCCAACACATTGTTTTCATAAATCTTTACTGATCATAGTTAAACCAAACACAAGTAATAACAGATCTTGGTATGTTGCCGGAACAGAAAAGGACAGCGAGCGAAAAAGGAACTGACAAGGACAGTATCTCAGGTGTCCGCCTCCTGTTACTTTGGTTTTCAGATATGTTCTAGAGGACTGAACAATAAAAGATACGTATTATTTTATATCGGCCCGTTTTCACATTTAGGGGGTGAAACTACACTTCAAAGTTTGGACCCGGAAGTAGGTACTATCTCGAAAACCACATACACTCGACTACACGAAAACTTTCAATAGGCGAGTTTCATGGTTCTTTCGGTACAATAATAGGGTGCTAACAAATAGTCGAGAATACAATTTGTCTATAACAAAAAATGTGTTTATAACTTTATTTTACAACTTGCTGAAATTTGCACAATGACAAAAAGTGTTTTTGACAAAAGTTTTTTTTATTATTTATATCCCGTGCTCACGTCTGCTGTTTCAGCTGGCGACTGCTTTGGATTTCGGAAAATATATTAATAATGGTCAAATTATAAAGATTAATTTCGATTTCTCAAAAAATGTATTTCTTTGTTTTTATAATTTATTTTCCTTTTTAGAATATTGGAAATGTTGCCAATAAAGAGTAAATTGACTTTTGTACTCGTGTAAGGACATCCATATTATCTACACTCAAAGATAGCAGTTATATAAAGTTACTCCAAGGTTATTCTCTGCAATAATTCTTCTGTTACTCGTTGCAGTCTCATCCAAATGCTTTGTTGGATGGCTAACCTATTTACCCTGATTCACTATATGAATAACTGTGACCGCCTGCTCTATCCCAAACAAGATATCACCCTTATTTTCTCCAAAGTCCAAACTCCTACTTACTCATCTTGTACAAAGGTCCTCGAGCATCATCTCCCTTCCACAGAGCAATAGTATATAAGACCGTATGTACAAACACCAACAAACATTTTAATTCTTGTACTGTCACTCTAGCGTTCATTATTATTGCTCAGTTACGAATAAAAACTCTCTCGTTAAATTTTTATTTTAAAACTGTTGTTCACATTCCATCACCTGGAATCCAATATCTTGTCGTGTTCACAGAATTGCCTTTGTAACAACAGTTTTTGTGAGTGAAAATGATTATTAATCCGGTAAATGTGATCAGTTTGTTAGTAGTAACATTTGCAACAATGTACTTGTTGGAAACTTCTGTAACAAGGGAGGAAATACAACTGAAAGAATCTATACAGAAAATGTTGCTTGATAGCGTATTTGAATTTAATGAAGTCGAAGTTTCGGAAGAGTTATCATTGGACTTTCTGGATCAGTTTATGGAAGATGACGTTGAAGCTGTTGATGAAGATGATGAAAATGGAAATTGGTCTAAAAAAACATATACAGGAGTTTGTTCACTGCGTGATGAAAATTTTGATATTGAGTATAAGCGGAGGAGAGTAGTATTTTGGAAAGGCAGAGAAGAAAAAGGACGGTTAATACAGCTGAACATAATTTTAAACTGGTTTCTTCTGAACGACAATTACAACGATGGGCTCATCAAGTTGAAGCAGGAGGAAACAAACGAAAAAAATTAACACAAATTTCCGAAAATGTAATAAAAAATTTTAGGAAAGCTCTTGATGGCGGTTATATTTTGTACGAGAGAAATATTTGACAATGGGCTTTGAAGGCACATAAGAAGCAGGGTAATGGTAACATGGAATATTTAAAGCTTCTAGAAAATGGTTAGATAATTTGAAAAAAGGAAATCATATTGTTTCACTAAAAATAACCAAAGAAATGAATATTACTTTTATGACAAATATGAACCGTAAAACCTTCGGTAATATGTATATTCTCTGAAAACCAAAGCAATCGGAAACTAAAACAACAGGCGTGCGCACGGGATATGAATAATATCGAAACTGCAGGAGGCAATTTAGAAAAAAAATATATCAATGGATTTGGAATGAAATACTCGTCACTTTTTGTCATTATATAAACTTCAATAAGTTTTAAAATAATGTTATAAAGAAATTGTATTTTTGACAATTTGTTAACACAATGTTATTCTACATAAAAAACCATGAACTCGCCCATTGAAGATTTTCGTGTATCTCCTATAGTTTTCGTGACAGTACTTCCGGGACAAAATTTTGAGGTGTGGTTTCACCCCCTGAATATGAAAACGGGCCAATATAAACAAACGCTTATCTCTTATTTTGCGGTCTTCAAAAACATATCTGAAAACCAAAGCAATCGGAAGTGGATACCTGGGATACTCTGCTTCGGAGTGTCAAGGCACCGATAAAGATTTAGAGAGAATATTAATACAACGATGAAAAATTTTTATTTTTGGTTCTTTGTTAATGAAACGTCTATTGACATATTGGTGATATTGTTCTGTTTAAAATGATACCAACTACGATATAATTTAGATCATATTTATTTATTAATCATTTGTGGCAATTAATCAATATCAGCAAGTAAATATAATTCAAACTATATCGTGTTTGGCCTTGTTTTAATCAGAAAAATCTTTATAAATATGGTAGTAAAAGTTTCATTGAGGAAAATAAAAATTAAAAAAGTTTCATTTTTGCATTAGAGTTGTCTCGTCGATACACGGGTATTTATTCTTTTTGGGGCTCCCCTCGTTTGGCCGTCAGGTCCTGAAGGGGAATAAATTATACGTTTGACCAGTTCCAGGGGGATTTCTCCAGTGGTGAGGATGACTCACAGACAGGCCCCGTGTAGGTCATTCCGTGTAGCTAACTTTACTGTATTCACTTATACTTCTTTTAGCACTAGCACACGATAGTTTAGCAGTTCCTACTTTTTACTACCACTAAATAATACTATAATACGTAATTGAATAATAAATTTTGAAATAACTACGTCAAGCTCTCACGAATCTGCTTATATTTGATTTCCTTTCAAACAAAAACCGATCACCGAGTATTCACGAAGCATCTCGCATGGAATATTCGGAATTTATTCGTCGATTTTATAGTTTGTCTTACCTGGGTTTTTAAAATTTCGAATCTTGAAAAAAATGAAAATTTTCAAATTCCTGAAACTCGAAACTTTCTTGGGTTTCGAGGTTTCCATATTTCGTGAAAACCATCCCTAGAAGATAGACAGACCCATCCCCGTTACGTTTCAACTATACTGTTTCACAAATCATTCTAAGCTACCAATTTGCATATTTTCCTTAACAAAAAAGTTTTAAATGTAATGTTTTGTTTGTGAATTTCATGTCACCAAACCTGCTCCTCTTTATTCTTTCATATTTCATATACCCTTCAATAATTAATCCATTTTATATTATAAAATTCACCCGAGTGAAGTCACGTGATATTGCTCGGATAACTAATTATGAGTGTTTTATTGAGTGATATATACATAATCGAGATACTACAATATAATATATCATTAATTAAATTTTCATTTTGCTTCCTGATTTATAGTAGTTTGTACAAGTGACTAGAGGAAAAGTGCTGTGACTGTTAGGATTACTTCAACATTTTGTATAGTTGTAGAACTCAAGTATATAAAGACATAAAAATTAGTTATGAAATCGAGGAGCTATATCTGTATAGTACCGTATAGGTACCTATATGTATAGGAAAATCAATTTTTGAAAGATACAAATCTCATAATTTGAAGTTGTTATTTTATAGCATAATTTCCTGCTGTAATTGTGTCAGACATCTTGAAAAAGTAAAATTTATTCTCTTCAGTCGAAGTGATAGTAGATATCGAATTATTTAACATGTTATGCGCCCACCTAGTTTTTCATAACTTTCCATTTGTACCGCGTAATAAATTAGTTGAAATTATACTAAATAATTAGTTGAAATGTACAATGAGAATAATAACTCATTTAAAAGAGATCAAAACCAATATAAGAAAATAGCAAATCTAGTAATGAAAAAATGATAAATATGAACAATAAAGTAACGTTCAGATCATAGAACTCTAATAGGCAACTAAATAGGTTAAAATAGATATAAATGTTTAATTAGAGTTAAGAATAAATCCTGTAAGTAGCGTAAGTAATGTATGTATGTAATGTACTCATACGAAATGTAAACCACTGTGGTCGTTAATATGGCTACGAATCCTGTGCGATATTAAATCAATTAAAAAGTTGGACAGATTTGCTATCGTCGATTACTAATGATCGAGACGTCCTGAACAGTAATTTTACTATAGAGCACTGGTGACCAAGTACTGAAGATGTTAAATATTTGAACGTCTCTCGACCTATATCAAGCTCACATATCCAATCTCTGTACTTTGTCAAATTTGGTGAAGAGGCGAATGATTGTAGAAGGATGAATATTTAATCACATTTCTGTATGTTTCAGCGTAAATTACTTCTAAAAATCGCTTACTAGTTCTGAGTGGCGACAATTGCGGCCAAGTTGTTTTTGGCTTGGTTCCCAACCTCATCTGAATAGTTTTAAATGTGATAAATTCTTGAATATCTCTCGTATTAACGTTAGTTTCTTTATATTATAGTATTTAGTATTGTTATCATTATTATATCATGATAATAAAAATTCCCCAACATTTTGGTTATTTATTTTATGAAATAGAAAGGGTAACGTATAAGGCTCTATTCCATCACAAAAATTAAAGAAGTGTAAAGAGTGTCAAGAAATTACACGTCGCGGTTACTATAGCCGGATTCTACACCTTCGGTTTAGTGGAAATTGAAGTAAGAACGTTGCTGCAAAATTGACCTTGACCTTGAATTGAAAGGTCAAATTTTGTTATAATTGAGTTATATTCTGCTCATCGTGAGGATAAAAAGTCTGAAAGGAACCATGGGTTGGAACTCTACCGTTCTCTTGAAAAATGATGTTCCCGTTATATTTATTTTTGAACTGATTTTATTTATAATATATTGAATCTCGCAGTCAGATAGAACTCAGATATCGTATCATTGGTGAAGCAGCAGGCAATTTTCATTTTTGACTTTATCCTATACGTCTGGAGCGATGGATTATACTACCTGAACAGCTGATTTCCAGCTGATACACAAGCGTTGAAGAGCGCGTCTCTCAAATACAGTAGAATAACCCCGGCGCGTCAAATTTATATACAGGGTATCTTGCCTAAATGTAGCCACCTAAGTGTCTCCAGTTGTGATGATACGAAAATTATTTTATGTACAATTTGATTGGTAGGTTAGCGACGTAGCCATGCTGCAGTTTCAAGACATCCAATCCAACAATATGAACATATGAATATATTTTGCAACAGGTGAAAACTGGCCCGAACAACCATCGTGCTGATACCATATTCTTTCTCGGATACCTAATGGTACATTATACTAATTGTAAGCTTTAATTTTAAGAATCAAAAGTGATTTAAATGTCATGTCGTTATACATATATTGCTGAACGCATTTTAGTGTTAGCTACAATATGGAAGGGAAAAAATATGTCTTATATGTAAAAATAACATCAGTGATCTTAAAAACTACGAAAAAATTTAGCTTGGGATAAAAATATTTTTGATGGCGTATTCGTTTTTTAATACCATTCAAATTGCATATAAAATAATTCTTGTATGATCACAACTGGAGGAGATATTTAGATGATTCCATTTAGGTAAGACATCCTGTGGGTAAAGAAGCTATAACCAAATTCATTTATATCAACCTAACTTGTTGATCACTGTTATTATTGAAATAAAATACACATTGTTACAGACTGAAGCTTGTTCTTTTCACAACATAATAATTTTATTTTTACGGACAATATGTGATATGTATCGCTCAACCTCGGTTTACTTTCAGTAACGTTCCTTCTTTCCAAATTCATATTTCGTTCCTGGAGAAACAAAAAAGAGATAGATACGCGAAAACTGTTGGACACGTGAGAGACGAACTTGACGACGCCGCGCCGTCGTGATTTATAGCGAAAGGAAATCGCCAGAAAATGTACAAATTTTTCGCCGAAAGACGAACATACGAAACATGATCTAGGAAAAGCGAAGTATCGGCTAAGGATGACATTGGAACGGTATGTAATATTAAATGGAAACAAAAAAAATGAGTTCACGGATCGTTTCTATTCTCACGTTTGTCCATATAAGACGCCAGTGTTCGTGTTTCGCGCCAACAACCGTACAAGAATCAGAACTAAGAAAATAATTTCTGAAAGTACGGATGCCAGATACACAAAATCATTTTTCAAACGAAAGTACTCCCCCGGCAGGATTAATCACGGTTTTCTTTTCCTATCACGGGTCCTCGTATATTGAACACACTCGTATCGTTAACTCTTATTATATAATAAATTCTTGAACAGGTTCTAAAGAATGTGAAAGGTACATGCGAACCACCGATGTCTACAACCTTTTTCGGTGTTCCTAAATACAAACCCAGAAGGGAAACAAAACCGTGCACGATTTATACCAGCCCATCGCTTGATCCCGTTCTCTTGTCGTTCTCACTATCGTATACCGTATAACGTACAAGCCCCGGCCTTCGCAGGCCACTTTGTATCTCGTGGCCCCATCCCTCGCCCTTTCATCAGGAAACACACTCAAAAAATATAACCCACCGGTATCTCTCGCGCATGCCCTAGAAACCCTACCAGGCAATAATTTACGCACGTAGGATGCTCTTACCTCGGTACAGCTGAAGTGTACGTGTGTATGCAGGTATATATCACGAGTATCGGCCACTTTCTTCCTTGTGACTAAGCGAGAGGGGTGGGGGATGCGCGCGCGTTGCAGGAGGCACATGTCCACGTATACAAGAATGTATTCGCAAGTATGATATAACTCAGGGTAAAGTTCCAGGCCACTTGTACCGCGTAAATTATTAAGCATGTGTTGCCTCTTTCTCTCTGACGTGGAAGAAAAGGAACAAAGGGGACGGTCGGATACCTACACCGAGAGGACGAAAGGTCAGAGAATCAAGCGGAGTGGCCGATAAAGAGGAAGAAAGTAACCAGAGGTCTCTACTCTCGACCTCTTTGTCAGTCTTTCCATGAGGATGGATTACCATTGTAATGCCGCGTAATGCAATGCAATGCGATCTAAGTGAACTTTGGCTGGGTGGAGCGAATGCATATTAGCCTCATTGCCAAGTAGCAGTACCACAACCGCCTCTTGCGTGTTCTCCCTTCCCCATTCACCCCATATCCTGACCCCTTACCTCTCTTTCGCACGTTCCCCAACCGTCTAACCCTTTCGTCGCTGGCGAAGCTATATCCTCTTGGCTCTTCGTACCAGCTACCCATTCCAGCTCTCATCTAAGGCCGACTTTAATGCGTGAGGGTGCCATGGGATTTGTCAGATTAACATCGAGAATTAGCAAGCAGATGCGGCAAGGTGCTACGCGCCTCCGACAACTCGAAAATTATTTGTCGTTTTGCCGCTTCGCATGTTAAGTATCACACATATGTTCGCTGTTATTAGAAGCAGTTTAAACCTTCATCACAGCGTTATATTCGTACGGCAATTCGATACACATTTAGAAGGGGGAACGTGGTATGCGGATAGTGTGATAAACTCAAAAATCGCGTGTTTGCATATAGAATTTCCATTTTTTTTAATTTTATTTCAAGCGCGGTAGTCATTTTTACAGTACGTATTGTGAACTACCAAGTATTGTTTTACATTTTTTACAGTTAAAATATTGTACTAGAATATAATTACTACATTAGTAAAATAAAGAGTTTAATAATGTTTCTCTCATTTTTAGGTAAGTAAAACCTGTAATAAAAAAAATTAATTTTCTATTTAACTATTGGTTTTATGAATAAGACTTAAAAATATGGATATGCACAAACATTAATAGTTTAGCCATGTTTGAAATTCGACTAAGTCGTTCGCGCACCGTTGCGCAGCCGAGATTTTCCGAGTTTTTACGAAGTCTCGCGAGATTCCGTCGCGCTCCTCGTTCCAAGAAATATCACGCGATTTCGCCGAAACCAATGCTGGCTCGCACCTGTATCGCGCGATGATTCGCCGACAATCACCGAATTGTGCAAAAAGGACTTTCGGTGCTCGAGTATTGTCCTACGCTGAGAGCCAGCAGAACAGGCATAATACCGGTACTGTTCTCACGCGACAATTTGCACGTGCCTCTCGTCGTTGTCGTAAAGTTTCTATTGTTGCAAGCAGCCAACATTCCTTAAAGCACGCACATCGCGTCAGAGTTCACGACTCTTTACTTTGTATATTCTAAGAAATGTTCTAATCGATCAGTTATCGTAATCTCTCGTGTGTTTTACTGGACTCGTGCAAGAGTCCTCCTTCAACCTCCACGCTCAGCGCTGAGCGATCCCAGCAATTTCAAATCGAAATTTGTGGCAAGCAGCCCGTTTCGATACAAGCCATAATCACACGAATTTATAGAATCAGAGAATTTATAGAAATTACACGAGTTTATAGAATGACCATTATGTACTCACCAAAAGATTCTCTATATTGAAATAAATGATTGGACTTTCGTAATTTAGAAACTCTGCCTTTATAGAAATTAATAATCTTTCAATGACCTTGAAATATGTTGTCAAAGTCATAATTCTGAACAACTCTTTCCTATACCTGTTACTGCGGCGCCGCCTTAGTTTCCGAGACATACGCAAAAATGTTTTCAATACTATATATCGTATTCTGTAAGCCATGTTCGAGTTAGGTGTGGGAAAGATCTTCTGGGCCTCCCCAGGGATGATGCCAGAAGGGTAGCAGGTCTCCTAACGGGTCACGCTGCTTTGAATTACCACCTTACGCGTATGACAGAAAAGGAAGACTCTTCGTGCGTATATTGCGGCGAGGCGGAAAAAATGACGGATCATATCCTACGTGAATGTCCGCGCCTGATGGAGCACAGGATGAAATGGCTCAGTAAACAACACATTTCTTTTCGTATATACTTAGAGCAATATCTGCATTTTTTTCTTATACACCACTCGGGGCCTCGGGGCCACTTGGCCACGATGCCGAGGGTGTGCGAGTCTGGATATTATAAAACTGTCTCTTGTCTTCTGTAAGACGACCATCCGCGGATTGCGTATAACGTGTTACTGCCATCGACGAAGACCTTGCCTATTGTGTTTTCAGGTGTCCCTCTTGACATTAACTTGTAAAAAGAACTTTCAATGTCGAATGCCAGCTCCATGTTAGAAATGGTTCATATTACACTGAATGTATGTGTTTAACAATTTTATTTATTTTATTCTATGTAGTTTCTTCATGCATCGTAATGCAGGTGCGGCAAATTTCATCTTAGTTTCATTCTAATATCATTATACGTTTTGTATGATGCATGTTAATTGCATATTATTTCTTTGCGGAAACAAGAACCTCAAACACTTGGAGTAAGATCGAAGTGGTAATAAAATATGCAATGCACATAAAACATACAGTAATGGCAATTAAGGCAATATTCAATATTTCAGGAATAAAGATATTATCCTATCGAGCGAATCTTCGAACGATAAGCAATTAACGCATGCACTCGTTTAAAAACATCGTTCGACACCCCGCGACGGAGGACAAGCTGGTCCACACAGTCACCCCCTAAATAAAAGTCATTCAGGTATGAATGACACCAGCCGCTTACGGTCGATCGACGAAGGCGGCTTGCTATCTGGAACGGAGCACGCCGCTGTTCATTCCTGAAATATTGAATATGGACTTACTGTATGTTTTATGTGCATTGCACATTTTATTACCACGTCGATCTTACTCCAAGCGTTTGAGGTTCTTGTGTCCGCAAAAAAATAATATGCAATCAACATGGATCATAGAAAACATATAATGATATTACAATGAAACTAAGATGAAATTCGCCGCACCTGCCTTACGATGCATGAAGAAACTACATAAAATAAAATAAAGAAAATTGTTAAACATACATTCGGTGTAATATGAACCGTTTCTGACACGGAGATGGCATTGGACATTGAAAGTTCTTTTTACAAGTTAATACTAAGAGGGACATCTGAAAACACAATAGGCAAGGTCTTCGTCGATGGCAGTAACACGTTACAGGCAATCCGCGGGTGGTCGCCCTGCAGAAGACAAGAGACAGTTTTATAATATCCAGACTCGCACACCCTCGGCATCGTGGCCAAGTGGCCCCGAGGCCCCGAGTGGTGTATAAGAAAAAAATACAGATATTGCTCTAAGAATATACGAAAAGAAACGCGACCTACAAGACACTTTCCCATGCAGCTCTTCCTTCCCACAAAGTATTGACCATGAAAGAGTGGGGATCGACCTATTACGCCACATCTATCCTAAGGAGGGAGGATCAGTTCAACAATATCAATTGTCCTTTCCGAACGGTGTTTTTTGCATTCTACGAGCAAATAAAGTTCATGTTCGGAAAACTAAGTTTTAGTTTATTTAGCGATTATTTAGTAGTGTCGCGTATGTCGTCGTTATAAATAGTGCAAATTAATTATTGTAAGTTTTATTAATGATTGTAGGTTTTATTAAGTATTGCAGGTTTTATTAATTATAGCGTGTTAAAAATTAGTATAAATAGTTGTTTTAAATAAATTAGTGTAGGTTAAAAGTTAGTGTTAAATGATTTTGAATTAATTATTTTGAGTGTTAGTTTTGTGTAGCCTATAGAGTGTTAAACCCAACGGAGGAACAGCTCACGGGTCTACTTAATCGCGCAGTGTGTGAACATTTATCGCGGTCGGGACAATCGCGCAGTGTGTGTGGACACTTTGCGCGGACTTCTGTGGTGTACGTGCATGTGCAGATTAATTTCATGGATACTCGTGGACAGGACACTTGTGATACGTGACAACTAGAGGAGGCATTAACGCTCTCTACTCGATAATATTCGTAAGAAGATATTTATATTTCTTGCGAATTTTATCGAGTAATCAGTGTTAATACGATACAGGTGGATTCGACTCAAATACCGCGGGCACAAGTTACCGACATCTTCTACGGGGTAAGTCAACAGCTGTTCTACCGACTTTTCCTGCACGTCGTTGAGTCTTTAAAGTGACTGTACGCCCCTGATGAGCCGTGATCCGCTGACACTCCGTGTGCGCGGATTGCCATGATTTGGGTCACTTTTTAAACGCTTATAACTAACAAACGAAGCATTTTTGCAATTTCGTTATTCTTGATTTTCGTCTTACTTTGCCTCAAACAATCACCCTTTAAATTTTTTGCCACTAGTTGTCAAACACCCTGTATAGGCACAATGGCCGATAGGCAGGTTAGCCAGTCGATCGTGGGTAAGGGAATGGACCGAGTTTCCCCTGTACGAGATCCACGAGGTCGAATAACACAGGCAAATGGAGTGGGAGTATATCAAGTTGGGGAATCCCAGACGCACAGAGACCAACAGGCACACAAGCAAGTTGACTCCAGGCGATAAGCACAACGCGACACCCTCTAAAAACGAATCCCAAACTTCATACGGCGACGGACATCCAACCTAAAGTCGCGATTAGGGTCATATGTACTCGATGGAAACAAGGCCAGGGACACGCACCTAATCGGAGCTCCCTCCCTCAACCCGGAGTACTCCGCCCTTATGGTACCGGCCAAACACAACAGTCTCGAAAGGGACTTTCGCAAGTCAGAAAACACCACGATCCCGAACTGACGTAGATCAGGGACGGACTCTGGGGCGATTGGCAAACGCTGCATCGTACCGTCGTATATACGGAGAGAGAGGGCATCAACCCTAGGGCAGGGTACGATATATAAGGGGACATAAGGGCTGGAAGGGCCTCGTCCGGGCACGTTGCCTGGGCGAGACCTCCGATGGAGCTGATGTTCCACCAACACCCGGGCGAGCTTGCTCGTCCGGTGCGGGGAATTTCGGCGAAGTTGGGGGCCCGACCGGCTCAAAGTCCACTCACCGCACCTCCACGTGGGGTCCCTGGGTCTCCGCCCCAGTAGTTGGATATCGCTTCTGCGAATACCAATTTGCTGGGTGCGGAGGGCGAACGCGGTGAGCTGGCAATGGACGGGAAAACGGTGACGACTGGGCAAGTCGGGAGTGGGTTGGCCCGCCCGCTAGGGCCAATAAGGAACATGGACAGACAAACGAAAGGAACACACGTTTACGGTGCAGGGGGCGTCGGATCCCCCAGTACCGGCGCGGAGGGTGGTGACCGACCGGACCCCCCGCGTCGTTATCCATCGAACGGGAGAATACTGCGGTAAACCGCCAGGCTACAGTATTCAGCATCACGACTGGTGAAGAGGCATCGGGGGCGGGCACATCGTCTGCCCCCGCGCCTGGAGTGTGGAGCGGCGTCCCCGACGCGGCTCCGGGCCGTCTGGGTCGACGGGTGTGCCGCGGGAGCTGCTGCCGATTGTTCGGCTGCGGCGCCACCCGAGCGGCCTGAGCCGTTGGCCCATCACGGCGAGCGTCGATGCCTGCGTGACGCTCAGCGACGACGATTTTGATTCGTCGTGGACTGTTTCCGCGGCGTCGATCCGCTCCGACGATGTCGGGCCTGGCGCGGCGACGGGCCGCAAGTGGAGGCGTCCCTCGACAGCGGGGGAATATGGGGGTTTGACGGAGGCCAAGAGGCGTCTCCTGGAGCTCACGCTCCAGGAGCGTCAGCTTTGGCTGAAGGCGGCGGTGGAGGGCGCGACGGTGCCCAGGTCGTGTGAGCCGCTGCCTTCAGAGGCTGAGCTTGCCGCAGAGATGCGGCAGGCTCCCACGGCGGACCTGGGGGCGGTGATTTGCGAAAAGATCGCCGTCGTCTAGAAGGTTGCGGAGTCATGTCGCAACCTGAAGGGGACGTACGTCCGCTGCCTGCAGGAGGCGGCACTACGTATTAAGTATGCGGCCGCCGAGCAGGCAAAGCGGACGACGGGCTCCGAGCGGCAGGTCGAGCTTGAGCGCGGGCTCAGGGAGCTCCGCGCTCGGCTCGCGGCCACGGAGGCGTTGTCGCGCGTGCGCGACGACGGGACAGCGGCTGACGCGACCGGGGCTAGCCCACTGGACGCGGTTGTTGTTATGCCGCCGCCCCCGCCTCCGGGGCCGGCCCCGCTGCCTGGCCCGAGCCGTCCCCGGCGGTCCGCCACCGCCCGCGCCCCCATCGACGCCGTTGCCGCTGAGCCGGCGCCGTTTCCGGCCCCGCCCTCGCCGCCGCGAGGCGCGGTTGGGGCGTCACCCTGCGTGCCCGGGGAGTTCCCGGCCGCGGGGCGCGTGCTCACCGTGGCCGACGTCGAGGGGGTTGTGGCGAGGCGCGTGGGTCGCCTCGTCGCGGCCCTCGAGGCGCGCATTATGGCGTGCCTCGACGGCCTGGGGGCCGGCGCGGCCGGAGGGTAGGGGAGGAGAAGGAGGAGGAAGCGCAGGGGCAAGAAGGCCAGAAAGGCCGGGGATCGGGGAGGGGGTACCGTTGGAGCAGCGGGGCAGCGGCCGGCGGCCCCTCCCTTCTGCTCCTCTGCCCCCCGCGCGGCGGGGCGGCAGCAGCGGCAAGAGCCCGCGAGCGCTCCGCTGCCCGTAGACGCCCCGGCCACCTGGTCAGAGGTCGTGGGCCGCAAGGAGCGCCGCAGGCGGGCCAAGGCCGCCGCGCCTCCGCCTCCGGCTCCTCAGGCGGCGCCGGCGCGAAAGAGGGCGTCTGGGTGTCCGCCGCGTGCCCCCAAGAGGGCCGCGGTGGCGCTCACGGTCGCCCCGGGCAGCTCGACCTCGTACGCGGAGGTCCTACAGAAGGCGAAGTCCGGCGTCCATCTGGCGGACGTCGGCATCGCGGACCTCTGCTACCGCAAGGGTCAGACCGGGGCCTCGATACTGGAGGTCACGGGGCCGGAAAGCGCTGCCCGGGCGGACGCCCTCGCGCGGCGCCTGGAAGACCTCTTCCGCGGGACCGACGTGCGCATCAGCAGGCCCGTCAAGACCGCCGAGGTGCGGTTGACGGGCCTCGACGAGTCGGTCACCGCGGAGGCCGTGTCGGAGGCGATAGCCGCGGCCGGTGGATGCAAGACCGCCGAGGTACGGACCGGCGTCGTGCGGCGCAATCGATCCGGCCTCGGCGGGGTCTGGGTGGGGGCCCCCCTGGCCGCGACGAGGAGGCTGGCGACCGCCGGACGGGTTCGGGTCGGCTGGTTGTTTGCCAGAGTGGAGGTGTTGACGGCCCAGCCACTGCGGTGCTTCCGCTGTTTAGAGCAGGGGCACATCCGCCAAAAGTGTCCGGGTGATGCGGATAGGGGCGGACGGTGCTACTCCTGCGGTGGCACCGGACATGTGGCTCGGGATTGCGCCGAGGCCCCCAGGTGCCCGGTCTGCGCCGACTTAGGTCGGCCGGCCGGACATCGCCTGGGCGGCAAAGGTTGCGCACCTCTACCGTCGCGGCGGCGCGAGCGGCGAGGGGCTGCGGCGACGCCGAGCGCGGCTGCGGCTTCGCAGCCGCAAGGAGGTCGACCGGTGCAGGCGCCGGTCGATAAGGAGGGAGGATCCGGCCGGGAGGAGGCCATGGACACGGCCTAGTGTTCATGCCCCCGACTCGGGTCCTCCAGGCCAATCTCAACCACTCGGCCCGGGCGCAGGACTTGTTCCTGCATAGCCTGGCCGAGCTTGGTGTGGGGTTGGCGGTCGCCGCGGAGCTGTACCGCGTCCCGGACCGCCCGGACTGGGCGGGGGACGCGCTCGGCTCCGTGGCGGTGGTGAGCCACGGAGCCGTGCCCCTCAGCGCCATTGCGCGGGGGCGCGGCTTCGTCGCTGTCCGCTATGGGCGCCTGGCGGTGGTCGGGGTTTACGCTCCGCCGAGCATGCCTCTCGCGTCGTTCGAGACGCTGCTGGACCGGATACGGGACGTCGTATCCCGTGATCCAGCGCGTCCGACGTTGGTCCTGGGTGACTTCAACGCGAAGTCCACCCTGTGGGGAAGCCCCGGGACCGACGCGCGGGGAGATGTCGTGCGGGAGTGGGCGGCAGGACTGGACCTCCGGTTGTTCAACCGGGGGTCCGCGAGCACCTGCGTGCGGTGGCAAGGCGAGTCCATTGTGGACTTGTCGAGGGCAACGCCCGCCGCCGCGCGTCTCGTGACGGGGTGGAGGGTGGCGGAGGAGGTGGAATCGCTAAGCGACCACCTCCACATCCTGATGGATGTATCCGCTGCCCAGCAGGACCGCCCCCCTGCCGCCGGCCGACCGCCGCGTAGGTGGGCGCTCGGACGACTGGAGGAGGACGCGCTGATGGCCGCCTCCCTCGCCGCGTCCTGGCCGGATATTCTGGCCGGGCCGGTCGCGGACGTTGATCGGGAGGCCGAATGGCTCCGGGGTGCGGTGACGGCGGCG
>NW_015373929.1:661790-662790 GCF_001272555.1 Dufourea novaeangliae
GCCGGACGGCATTCCCGGTAAGGCCCTGCGCCTGGCTCTGCGCGTCCTCGGGCCCCGACTCGGGCGGCTGCTGGACGGCTGCCTGATGTCGGGGCGGTTCCCGCTTCTGTGGAAGCGGGCGAGGCTGACCCTGGTCCGGAAAAAGGGAAAGCCCGCGGGTGACCCTTCGGCTTATCGGCCGATATACCTCCTCGACGAGGCGGGCAAGCTGTTCGAGCGTGTGCTCGCTGCCCGTATCTCGGGGTGGTTGTCCGTCGGTGGTTCCGGGCTGGCAGACTGCCAGTACGGTTTCCGCGAGGGCCGGTTGACGCTAGCCGCCGTCGACCATGTCCGTGCTCTCGCGGATCTGGCGGTCTCCCGGGGGGGGGGGTGGCGTTGGCTGTGTCGTTGGACATAGCCAACGCGTTCAACACCCTCCGCTGGGACGCGATACGCGGGGCGCTCCGGGACTGCGGAGTGCACCCGTATATGCGGGCCGTCCGGCGGGACTACCTGGCGGACCGGTCGATAGAGTGCCCCTGTGAAGGGGGTGCTCTCGTGAGCCGGAGGGTCTGCCGAGGGGTTCCCCAGGGGTCCGTGTTGGGCCCACTGCTGTGGAACCTGGGGTTCGACTCGGCGCTGCGCGGGCCCCTACCCCCCGGTGTGCGTGTCGTGTGCTACGGTGACGACACGCTCGTCATCGGGCTGGGGAGGGACGTAACCAGGGTCAGCCGTCTGGTCGAGGTGGCGGTGATCACGGTGGCCAGGGGGATCCAGGAGTTGGGGCTGCGTATATCGCCGCCCAAGACGGAGGTGGTCCTGTTTCATGGACTGCCTCTGTCGCGGCGAGCGCCCCAGCCCTGGATTCGGTTGGGGGACCCGGCCGTCCGGGTCGGGGAGAGGATGAAGTACCTCGGCCTTGACCTGCACGGCCGGTGGAGATGGGAGGGCCACTTCGGCCGCCTCGTTCCCCGGATCGAGGGCGTGACGACCCTGCTGGGTCGTCTTTTGCCCAACCTCG
>NW_015373929.1:663533-667068 GCF_001272555.1 Dufourea novaeangliae
CTCCTCTCGGCCGGTCGCTGGGCGACCGGCGCGACGCGGCGACCCCGCACGATTGGCGACGGGCCCTCGGGCTCGCCTGCCTGTTGCGGGGTCGCCGGGCATGCGGGGGTGTACTGACACCCCTGCCCGGAAGTGCCCGCGTTGATGCCGCCGCCGGGATGGGGACGTTCATTCCTCCCGGCGGTGTGCTTTCTTATTCCCTGTTTGGCGGGGAACAGAATACGCCCACGGTAATCCCTGCCTGTCGTAAGAGGCGACTAAAAGGGACCGTTGGGATCGCGGGACTGTGGCACCCGCGGTCCGTTGGGGGGGGAGCTCTCCGCTTCCCCCTCCACAGAGAGGGCGCTCCGCCGTCAACTGGCGGAGCCGGTACTGGTTGTGTTCGCAAGAGATCCCGGTGCCTCCCCGCAGAGCGCCGAGCCCGGCCACCGTGAGGGTTTAGTGGGTATTCGCCCTGGGCTTCGCCCTATTGGGGGTGAGTCCCACACTACCCCCGCCCACTCCTCCCACAAGATCGACTACGGGATGATAGGACCTTTCAGCCTAGCCATGACTATGCGACACGGTCTACTTCATGGGTCGCTGTTCATCTCGCTGCACTAATTCCTCTAGCCTTGAAGCTTGCTCGCCTTGATGGCCTGCACCAGCTCCTTCTTCGCCGCTTTATGCAGCTCTAAACATTCTCAAGACTCAGCCTTCTAGAGTGTTGACATCCAAAGTTACGCCAATTCGTCGTTCCACCAGCAAACCGGTGGACGCTGGCGGTTTTCTGAAATCCTGGGATGGCCACGTTGAAAGTCTTGGTAACGTGCGCTATCAACTGCTGGGTCTTGTCTGCCGATGTTCCCATAAGATTCACCTCTTCCTCGCTACGTGGAACAAGTCCTCGTCGAACGGTCACACCTTTCATTTCCTGATTACAGAGGTTCTTGATAGCCGTCGTCCGCGCACCTCACATATTATGGCCTCGTGCTCGCTATACGTGTAGGTATCGCAGACTTGCAACGTCATGTCTACGGTGATAAGGCATTCACTAGCGAAGGTATTATTCACTATCATTGACCTACCTCCCTTGCAGAATGTAGGCTCCATTCCAGTGTTAAGGAGGACAAGGTTCAGTGCTGCGAAGGACTCGAAGTAGGATCTCACCTCTTCTGTTCGCTCGTTGACTCCCCCACTCGGTTGTCCATGCGTTGAAGTCTCCGGCGACAATCAAGGGACTTCGACTTCTAGCCGCCTCACTTAATAAGTCGATCAGGTTTTCGAATTCGCTGATCGACGCACTTGGTGGGACATAACAGTTAAACATGTATATGCCATCCACCTTTACTCACGTGAAGCCCTGTATTGCATTCTCAACTGGATGGAACGTCTTCCGCAAGACCAAACAGCAGCCCGGCCTGTGACGTCCGAAGTCCAAGGTTCCGAGACAATGACACTGTACTGTTCGCAAAGGACGACGACATCGAACTGTTGGTCCCGAACATTCTGCCGCAGTAGGTCTTGCGCAGCCTCCCAGTGATTGAGGTTTAGCTACAGTAGTCTCATCTGCTTCTAGCTTCTTCTGCCCCCTATGCACTCTGGAATACCCGACATTTGCTACTACCGATGGCGTGGTCGGTAGTTTGTGAGCCCTTTTCCCGGCACAGCATTCACGGAAGATCTTTCGAATATGATCTGGCAATGTGCCCTTCCTCTCCGAACTGGAGACATCTCAGTTTCTGCCCATATGACCATAATTAAGGCATCGAAAGCATCGCACTAGGGTACTGGTCCTCTTCCCCGAACGCGACTATAGACCCATCCGATCCACAGCTTCCCTATGCCCGTAGCCCTGGAGGCAGTTCTGGCCGGTAGTGCAACCACCGCCATCTGTGTACTACCGTATGCCTGCCTCAGGGATTTGACCGCAACGGTCGTAATGCTGAAGTCCTTCTGATGCTGCGCCCGAGCCATGGCGACGTCTTCTTTGGTCGTGATCTCGTCCATTCTTTGCTCGACTCTTACGATCCAGTTGAAGGACCAGATCCCCAGTCGCATTTCTCCTAGTCTTGCAGACGCTGCTTCCAAGACTGTTCAGCGCCGCGTCTTCCTTTGTCTTCTGCAGGAAATCTGCGTAAGTGGTGTTTTCTGCCGCCCTGATAACCAATGCGGCTGGCAACGCCATCTTAGGACGCGGCTATTCCCGCGTCTTCCTTTTGACTCCCTGCTCCTCCTTTTTTTCTTTTCCCTCCTCCTCTTCACCTTCTTCGCTACCTGCTACTCCGGGAAAGTCAAAGGACAAACTGGCTTTCTCAGTGTTTCCGATGTGGCTGTAGCGGCACTCCATTCCGAAGCTGGGCTCTTGGCGTTGGCTTTCTTACGGTTGGCCATCTTCGACTCCGTTGGCGAGGGAGAGACCTGATCTCGCTTTTTGTTGGCCATACCCGACGCCAGACCCAGTGCAGTCTGGATAACCTTGGACGGCTGTTGGAGTGACCCCATCCTCTTCTCTGCGACTAGCGGTGCTACCTGCTCGAAAAGCGTTCTGCAGAACGCGACTAGCCTGCGGATCTCCATGTGGACATTGGATTTGACTTTGATAAATGAGTCCAGTTCCTCTATTTTGGCATCAAGTTTCTCCAATGCCCTGGTCGCCTCACTTGTGACATTATCTGTTACCTTGGCCAAGTGTGCCACCATGGTAACACTACGGTTATGGGATGACGACGCCTGGGAGCCCGCTTGCTCACTCCCAATGGACGCCAGTACTGGGGTTCCGAATCCCTGTGCAGTATTGAATGCAGTATTTGTGTACTGTCCCATTGTTGGTTTATTTTCGAGGTCCCTTCCTGTTCGAGATTAGACTCGAAGAGAGAGAATCGAAGGAGTACCTTCTTGATTGTGTAACAAAACAATTAGTAGTTTATTGTCACAACTGTACATAATTAAATAAATGTAACGAAACGATAACGAGTAGACAAAACTATGCTGCGGAGAACCGAAAACAGAGATAAAGACAATTATAAAGACCGGAGTGCCGGTAATAAAAGTATTATAAAGCAGGGAGCACCCTTTAACTGATTCGCACACCTTAGTCGAAGGTTCGATACGGACACGGGGGGCGAGGCTGGATCGGGTTTTCGCAGCGAGGGGTGCGTAGGGGTCTTCGGGCTCCTACGTAACACTCTGACCTGCGTCAAAAACCACGATGGAGCTGATGTTCGACCTACAATCAGGCGACACCTCGGTGTCGTCTGCTGCGGCGAACTTCGGCGAAGTCGGCGGGCCCGGTCTGGTCAAATCCACTTACACCACCTCCACGTGGTGCCCCCTGGGACCCTTGGCAGCTTCGGCCGTCAAGGGTGCTAACGGTGTAAGTGGTAGGAGAGATGAAGGTGTACAGAAATATTATGACTGACACAAATAAAGAAATAAGTGTTACTGCTCCAGGGGCCCTCGGATCCCCAGGAGCCGGCGCGGGTGCGGTTGATGAGCGGGCCGCACCCGTGTCGTTATCTGACGACCGTGAGGAACCGGCGGTGGACCACCAGGC
>NW_015373930.1:0-23764 GCF_001272555.1 Dufourea novaeangliae
AAAAAACTCAAGTCGTTTGGTCCAATTTTTAAAACAAAATACGTACTGCAACAGGTGCAGACGAAGCGAAGATGATACGCTAAGTACGCATGCGACAGCAATCAATTGTTAATACAAAATCTATCTTCGCTGGGCGACGAATGAAAGATTGACAGAGCGTATGCGATTAATTGTCTTCCTTGTGTGTCTTTTTTATGAATATTTGTGTAAGTATATAACACCTGCGTCAATTATGTCAATAAAAAATAAATAAATATCATTTCCAACAAGAGATTTGTATAGTATTCCATGTTTTTCGTATGTGGAATACCCGGAGTATATATTGTGCCATTTTTACAATTTGTTTCTCGAGAATATCATGTCAAGTATCTCGTATGTAATTTCATTAATTAAAAAAATAAGCATCATTGCAAGTACGAATAAGAAGGTTCATCCTTGCACACATTAGTACGTATTGTTTAATTCTCGGATTTCTTTCCCTCGCGTCGTTCTTTTCCTACGTTCCGCGAGAATCGAAATCTCGCCACGAGCCGTAGGCCGTAGCTGTTCCATCGTTCTCCTGACGGGCAGAATTGTCGAATGGCAACAGCGTAACAAAACAATCGATACGATCCACCACGTGTTGCGAGGTTACATTTACCGACTCCCTCTGTTTTATCGATGCTCGTGGTAACGCAGGCCAAAGTGACTGACAAATACCATAAACGCCTCTATCGGAGAATCCTTGAACTATACCACTGTTTATTTCTGTGTCTGGACGCGTCGAATCGTAAATTCCAACTTCTGCGTTCCAGAAGTGATACAGTGACAAAAATTGGATTTCTATGATAGTGTGATAGTGGTGTACAGGGTGGTCTGGTCTGCGTTTGACGAGAAAACCATTAAATCGTGAGATATTTGACAAAATGTGACTTGTGCATCCATCTTGTGTGTTTTCATCGGCGTCTGTCACAATCGCACACTTTCTAAAATTCTAATTCTTTCAATTAGAATGTGTTTATTGGCGTTTATACGGACCAGACCACCCTGTAGGGAAGTCTACCCGTGAGTTCTATACCAGTGAAAAGTGCATTTGTGCAATTGTCGAGGCTCAAGTTGGTTCCTACGAAATCGAACGTCTCTCTTGCACATTGCATATACATACACGGTTCCCGTTGATTGGAAAGTGCACGGCACAGCGCACGGGCCGCGGAGTCTCCCCCCTTAAGGGGGGAGACTCCGTTGGGGCCAACTCCGAATCGATCGAAGCGCTGATCAATCGGACACTAACGAAAACACATAATCGATAATTGGAACAGCTCAATAATATGACATCTAACGGCAATACCCACAAATAAATTTTCTTCCCCATTACCATCAAGTTGGGTTTGTGTATTTACTACGCGAAGACAGTGTTGCCTGACAGTATCGATTTTTGACAATTCTGCCCATCAGGAGAACGATGGAATACCTACGGCTCGTGGCGAGATTTCGACTCTCGCCGAACATAGGAACAGAATGGTGCGACTGAAAGAGATTCAAGAATGAAGCAATACTTACGTACTAATGTGTGCAACGATAAACCTTTTCTATTTGTACTAGCAATGATGCTAATTTTTTTTATTACATACGAAATACTTGAAATGGCATTCCCGAGAAACAATAGTTATTTATCATTTATTGACCTAATTAATGCAGATGTTATATACTTACACATATATTTCATAAAAAGATGCAAAAAGAATACAATTAATCGCAAACGCTCCCTCAATCTTTTCATTTGTCGACCAGCGGAAATAGATTTTGAACTAACAACGATTTTTCGACTTTCTTGTATATATGTGCACTGGGATAAGGAAAGAAGGACTTGAAGGATTTGAAAAAAAGTACGATCTTCATATTATCAAAAATGTTTTATTTTAATGAAAATAATTATTGACATATATGAGGCGGCTGCCGGCCGCCGCGCCGTCCACCGCGACGGTCGCTATACATGATTCTTTTTATCATTTTTTTTATTTGAAACAGTAAAATAAAAATTAGATCTTATAATTATATTCGTACATTTATATCGGTAGTGGGCAACTGTTTGCTCACGATCATCGAAAGGAGAAATTCCAGCCGCGCGATACTCGTGAACGATCAGTTGCCCACCTCTGATACCAGAGATGGGTAAATTTTTATTTAAATAAAAATTTCAAATAACGAATAAAAGATAAACAAATTATTTGTCATGCGTCGAATAAAGATAATTCTGGTAATCTTTATAAGACGCATGACAAATAATTTTTTTATTTGATGAGAATTTATTTGACGAACAGATTTTATAAAAATACATTATAAAAGTTCACGTTTTCATTCAATCCCTGCTTTCTTCATGAGGCGATACAACATTGTAACGCCGCGTGCCAGCCTCATTGTCAGTGATGCCAGAATCGTGGTACTGTTTACCCCCACCACTCTCCCACTCCGACGTACCATCGTCTCTCACTATGACGTCCCGTCTACCCCCACTTTACGTCACCGTGCTGGCACACACAAGCGTATCCCAACCCTGTCCGTGTGCGCTGGCAGTCGAGAGACGGTGAGCTATATTTAGAAAAGAGTGGGGGTAAACCGTACCACGTTCTGACATCACTGCTGCCTTGGAAATCCTTTTCGAATACTACTGCGGCGAAAATTCACGTTCTCGACGCGATGCCCCGCAACGTAAGCGCGTGAGCAGTCAAGAGACCCTATTGGAATTCCAATGCGGCGGTTTCACTTTTTATTTTTAATTATTTTATAATTTCACTTTGTAACCACTAAGTAAAATAAAAAAGTTAAAAAGTATTAATTCGGGAAGCATTTAAAAAGAAAAAAATAAATGTTTTCCACTTCAATATCTAAATTTTTTATTATATACAGACATATTATGTTGTATACACATAAATTATTTTTACAATTAAATGGTATCCTTACAACCCTACTCATTACTACTCTGAACATTCGTACAAAAATCTATTAGATTAAAATATTGTCATAAGTGTATCTTCAGTCTTTTAAAATTATGATATATTTCGCCGCTAACGAAAACCGCTGCAGCTGGTCCACGTATATACGATGCCGAATGGTCTTTTGCTTTTCCCCATATGAATGGAAAAAAACACAATTGAAATAGTAATTTTAATAACATAAGATAAAATATTAAGATTGCTATGAACTTATCTTTTTTTTGCTGAATTATTCTGTAATTTCGCTTCCTCACTTTTGAGTAGAAGTTTCGCAGCTAACGAAAGTAACGAAGTACGAGTCTTTTGCTTATGTATATATCTAAAAAGAAATAAATATATAAATATAATGATAATCATAATTGCCATAGTGAAAGATAAAATATAAATATTATTGTAAACACATCTTTAACAAATTTTAAAAGACTGAAGATACACTTATGACGTAATATTTTAATCTAATAGATTTTTGTACGAATGTTCAGAGTAGTAATGAGTAGGGTTGTAAGGATAACATCTAATTGTAAAAATAATTTATGTGTATACAACATAATATGTATGTATATAATAAAAAATTTAGATACTGAAGTGGAAAACATTTATTTTCTTCTTTTTAAATGCTTCCCAAATTAATATTTTTTAACTTTTTTATTTTACTTAGAGATTACAAAGTGAAATTATAAAATAATTAAAAATAAAAAGTAAAATCGCCGCATTGGGATGCGAATAGGGTCTCTTGACTGTTGCTCACGCGCTTAGGTTGCGGGGCATCGCGTCGAGAACGTGAATTTTCGCCGCAGTGATATTCAAACAGGATTTCCAAGGCAACAATGATTTCAGAATCGTGGTACGGTTTACCCCCACTCTTTTCTAAATATAGCTCATCGTCTCTCGAACGGCCAGCGCACACGGACAGAGCTGGGATATGCTTGTGTGTGCCAACACGGCGGACGTAAAGTGGAAGGCCATAGTGGGAGACGATGGTAGGTCGGAGTGGGGGAGTGGTGGGGATAAAGCGTCCCACGATTCTGGCGTCACTGTTGGGGAGTCGAAGGCTGGCACGCGCGTTACAATGTTTTATCGCCCCATGAAGAAAGCAGGGATTGAATGAAACCGTGAACTTTTATAATGTACTTTTATAAAATGTGTTCGTCAAATAAATTCTCATCAAATAAAAAACTTATTTGTCATGCGTCGAGTAAAAATCACCAGTATTATCTTTATTCGGCGCATAACAACTAATTTTTCTATTTGATGAAAATTTATCTTCAGCGTGCTATAAAGATTTCATCTTTATTTGTATATTTATTTGACGTAAAATAATTTTCTGATCGCGTTCGAGCCGCGCTGCCGAGGACTGGGGAGTCGAAGGCCCGGCACGCGCGTTACAATGTTGTATCGCCCCATGAAGAAAGCAGGGATTGAATGAAACCGTGAACTTTTATAATGTACTTTTATAAAATCTGTTCGTCAAATAAATTCTCATCAAATAAAAAAATTATTTGTCATGCGTCTTATAAAGATTACCAGAATTATCTTTATTCGACGCATGACAAATAATTTGTTTATCTTTTATTCGTTATTTGAAATTTTTATTTAAATAAAAATTTACCCATCTCTGGTATCAGAGGTGGGCAACTGATCGTTCACGAGTATCGCGCGGCTGGAATTTCTCCTTTCGATGATCGTGAGCAAACAGTTGCCCACTACCGATATAAATGTACGAATATAATTATAAGATCTAATTTTTATTTTACTGTTTCAAATAAAAAAAATGATAAAAAGAATCATGTATAGCGACCGTCGCGGTGGACGGCGCGGCGGCCGGCAGCCGCCTCATATATGTCAATAATTATTTTCATTAAAATAAAACATTTTTGATAATATGAAGATCGTACTTTTTTTCAAATCCTTCAAGTCCTTCTTTCCTTATCCCAGTGCACATATATACAAGAAAGTCGAAAAATCGTTGTTAGTTCAAAATCTATTTCCGCTGGTCGACAAATGAAAAGATTGAGGGAGCGTTTGCGATTAATTGTATTCTTTTTGCATCTTTTTATGAAATATATGTGTAAGTATATAACATCTGCATTAATTAGGTCAATAAATGATAAATAACTATTGTTTCTCGGGAATGCCATTTCAAGTATTTCGTATGTAATAAAAAAAATTAGCATCATTGCAAGTACAAATAGAAAAGGTTTATCGTTGCACACATTAGTACGTAAGTATTGCTTCATTCTTGAATCTCTTTCAGTCGCACCATTCTGTTCCTATGTTCGGCGAGAGTCGAAATCTCGCCACAAGCCGTAGGTATTCCATCGTTCTCCTGATGGGCAGAATTGTCGAATGGCAACAGCGTAACAAAACAATTGATACGATCCAGCACGTGTTGCGAGGTTACATATACCGACTTCCCTCTGTTTTATCGATGCTCGGTGGTAACATGGCCAAAATGACTGACAAATACCATAAGCGCCGCTAGTGGAGAATCCTTGAACTATACCAGTGTATATTCCTGAACCTGAACGCGTCAAATCGTAGAATCCAACTTACGCCTTCCACAAGTGATAAATTAACAAAAATCGGTTTTCTACGATAGTGTGACAGTGGTGTACAGGGTGGTCTGGTCAGCATTTGACGAGAAAACAACTAAATCGTGTGATATTTGACAAAATGTGACTTAAGCAGTCATCTTGTGTGCTTCATCGGCGTTTGTCACAATCGCACAATTTCTAAAATTCTAATTCTTTCAATTAAAATGTGTTTATTGGTGTTTATACGGACCAGACCACCCTGTAGGGAAGTCTACCCGTGAGTTCTATACCAGTGAAAAGTGCATTTGTGCAATTATCGAGGCAGAAGTTGGATTCTACGAAATCGAATGTCTCTCTCGTGTATCGCGTATACATACATGGTTCCCGTTGATTGTGTGAGCGCACGGCCAGCACACGGGCCATGGAGTCTCCCCCCTTAAGAGGTGATCCAGACGGCAACTTCTGCATCAAGTCTTCATCTACTCGGTAGTTACGTAAGAGCTATTCGTTATTGTTTACTTGTTCAATTTTGCAGTTTTATTTTCGTTAAAACAGTGTTAGTTGAAATATTGTATTGCAAAATGTTACGTAATATTAAGAATTTGTCAAAACTTAAACGAAAACGGCGATCTTGTTCGACTAAGTTACAAGCTTTCGAGGTCGAAGATGTAGTTGAACAAATACAAACAGAATCTCATGTCAATACTCTGCCGCAAGAACCAAGTCTCTTATCGACACAAATAAATACGCCGAATGATTTATCCAAAGCATGTAATTCATTGCCTTGTCACGACCGCTGTTGCTAATTCCGAAAGTCGAGGAAACGAATCACAATTTCGGGAAATGAGTTCAACACCAATACAAATAGAGTCTTCTGTCGAAATTTTACCAGAATTGAGTAATCAATCTCGTTCAACAGAAGTCATACCACCAAGCTCGTTTAATTCATCAACAAACAGTTTTCTTACCTCTCCTTGAAGTTAGTAAAAGATTCGATTTCCAAATTTAACGGAAAATCCGGGTCCTTAATTTATTTCATCAAACAATGCAAGTTGATCAATTCAAAGGTAAAGCCAGAGGGTCGTGAAAACTTGTTGTTTCTAATTCGAGGTAAAATTGAAGGGCATGCTAAATTGGTGTTGTCAAATCGTGCAGAGCCTGAAACTGCCGAACTTATGCACTTACATCAGGATATTAATGAACCAGTAGAGATATTTGGGGCTAGAATAAATGAAATATTAAATAGTGGACTGGAGACTGCAAAAGATGTGTATAATTCTGAACAATTAATAGGTGTGAATGATTTGTTAAAAAACACCGCTATGATTAGTTTTATCAAAGGCCTTCGTAACAACACCATACAATTTTATTTGAACAGGGAAAAAGATAATAAAAATTTATCTGACCTCGAATCCACTATTAATATCGCGAGTAATTTAAATGCAGAATTAGCTGATTCTTCAAAACCATTTATTCAAGGTGCTACAATTTTTAAAACTAACTTTACAGGCCAGAAATGTTTTCGATGCCATCAAGTAGGACACTCACGTTATCATTGTCCTCAGATTAAAGAAACTTGAATTAACTTTCCAAGCCATAAAAAGGTTAGATGTGAATTTTGTAGGAAACCCGGACATTTAGAAGCAAATTGTTATAGGAAACAAAATCTGAACATTGCTCCATCTCGCGGTGAACTCTTTAGGCGGGGTAATTTAAACTCGGAATGGACTCCACGGGCAGGCACGACACGGAGCGAACCATTGATTTCCAGTGCCAAATCCAACGAGCTTGCTTCCAAATCCAAATAAAAGGATCCAGTCACTCGCCTACAATTAATTTAGTTCATAATCGTTTTAAAGAAGGGCAGGCTAGCTTTCTCATCGATACCGGTTCTCAACTTAATATATTAAAACGAAAGAATATAATTTTCAATAAAGCAGTAAACACTAATATCACCTATAATCTGACTGGTATTGAATCAGGAAATATACGCACTCTTGGTGAAGTCATTATTCCAGTACGTAATATTGATGTTAAGTTTCAAATCGTCAGTGATGATTTTCCAATTGTTGAAGCTGGAATATTGGGGATGCCGTTTTTAGAAAACCAAAACGCCATATTAAAATTTAATAATGACAAATCCAATAGTCTTCAACTGGATAACGAACATTTTCGTCTTTTGTCATCCTCTTTCAACTTACTTCCCCGCAGTAAATGTCTTATTGCTCTTCCTATTAAAAACCCTGAAGTTAAAACAGGTTATGTACGAAAATTGACTACTGATCCAGGCATTTATATAGGAGAAACTTTGGTTACGCAACAAAATGGGTTTGCTAAACTTTTTGCAATCAATACCACTCCTAGTCCTACCATTGTAACAGTACCACCCATTGAATTAGAAGAATTTTCAGAAAGCTTACCTTCACCACGTTCATCTCGTACTGGAGATCCCAATGTAGGTAAATCAAAAGCTGTTGAATCACGTAGATTGACTCAAATAAGTAAACTTTTAGAATTGGATAATCTTAATGAAGGTGAACGAATTAGTATTTTGGAACTTGTTAACAAATTTTCTTATGAATTTTATCTTTTATCTGATAAATTGAGCTCTACTAATATCCTTTAACATACAATTAGAACAACCGATGATGTTCCTATAAATGTTAAGCAATATCGGTTCCCTCTTATACATAAGGAGGAGATAAAAAAACAAGTAAATTCTCTTTTAGAAAATGATATAATTCGATCGTCAGATTCACCCTACAATTCACCTGTTTGGGTGGTTTCCAAAAAACCTGATTCCAGTGGTAAACCTCGTTGGCGCATGGTCATAGATTATCGCAAGCTGAATGAAAAATCCGTCAGCGATGCTTATCCCCTTCCAAACATAATTGACATATTAGATCAGATCAGCGCAGCCAAATATTTTAGTACGCTTGATCTTGCTTCTGGCTTCCATCAGATCCCTGTGCATAATAATTCAAAGTTCAAAACTGCTTTTTCCACACCTAATGGGCATTATGAATTTAATAGAATGCCCTTTGGCTTAAAAAATGCTCCAGCAACTTTTCAAAGGTGTATGGACTTACTTTTACCTGGTCTGCAAGGGATTGAACTCTTTGTTTATATGGATGATATCGTTTTGTGCGCCAATTCGTTGGAAGAACACTCGCGAAAATTCAAGAATCTTCTGAGTCGTTTACAAAATGCAGGACTAACATTGCAACCTGAAAAATGTAAATTTCTGCGACGTGAAATCTCATATTTAGGTCATGTTATTTCTACAGAAGGAGTAAAACCGGATCCCACTAAAGTCAAGGCGGTAAAATATTTTCCCATTCCTAAAACCAAGAGAAATGTTAAACAATTTCTGGGCGTTGTCGGATATTATCGTCGATTCATCCCTCAAATGGCTAAGATTGCTAAGCCGCTAACTCGACTCTTAAAAGCAGATATCTCTTTTATCTGGAATCATGATGTACAAATTGCTTTCGAAAAATTACGGGATATCATTTGCTCCGAAACTGTCTTACAATTTCCAAATTTTCAACAACCGTTTGTCGTTACAACTGACGCATCGAATTATGCCGTAGGAGCTGTATTAAGTCAAGGTCCGATTGGAAAAGATCTTCCTATAGCGTATATCTCCCGAGCGCTTTCCGGTGCCGAAATTAACTACTCCACCATAGAGAAAGAATTACTTGGTGTAATATTCGCTGTTAAGCATTTTCGGCCTTACTTGTATGGGAACCAATTTCCTCTAGTTACCGATCATCGGCCATTGATCTGGCTTCACAATGTGAAAGATCCCACATCACGTCTTATGAGATGGCGGATCAAATTGAATGAATACAATTACAATATCGTGTACAAACCTGGCAAAATAAATTCCAATGCTGATGCACTGTCCCGAAATCCTTTAAATTCCGCTGAGCCTGATCAGACTTCTGCTCAAAACGCAATTCCCATGACAAATTACACTGAGCAGACAAAAATGACGTCCTAACTTCTGTGGATCTGCAAGAGGTCGTCGTAGACGTCAATGATTTCCCACTTTCAGATTCTAAAGAGGTTAAAGACATGAACACAGATCATTTTATAGGAGATGAACATGAACAAATTATAGCCAAAGTTTTTCTTACATATGGCAAGTTTGACAATTGTAAAGATATTTTAAATAATCATACCGTAGTGAGAGGAGGATTGTTCTCAAGAGACGTCGACAGTCTGACGGATACGGTGGCGTTCGTAACGGACGTCCCCGCTTCGGGTGCCGACAATGACAATAGTGCTCTCTCTGAATTTTATTTGGGTAACCGCGTAATGATTGATAAACCCGTGACCTGTGAAGCTGCAGCGGCTGAACACTCTGTTTCACGGCGTAAGCTCGTGTTGCAGGATCAGCCGTCTGTATCCCGGCGTAAGCGCGTGGCTGCTGATGTGTCAGTAAGAGAAAGGACACAATCCTCCGGAGAAATTATCTTTAATGATAATAATTTACATTCTTGTAATAAGATTAGAATCTTGACAACGACAAACGCACCTACACCACATTCTTCACCTCCCAGAACCCCTTCTAATTTTCCTAATATTGTTTATTGTAAGGACCATCTTTATATGCGCAAGGACAATCTTCTGAATTTTCTATCTACTGATCATCACTTTGTTTTTCAAACTAATAAGGATTTATTGACTCATGGAAAATTCTCAATTTCTCAGATACAACCTTATAAGGTTACTGTAGGAAATGCTATTTTTTTTCCTGATGAAATTTGGCATATTTTCCATTTATTTTCAAAAACAGACTCTACAGAAATACAGGATATAGATCATTTAATATCTTCGTTAAGCTCTCTCAAATACCTCATGCACTCCTTGAAGGTATCAGCAATTAGCATATCTAAAATTAGTAATAATTTACAGCCAGTTACATGGAATATTCTTGAAAAACTTCTGACACAAACCTTCAATAATTCACAATACACTATTACAGTCTGTACAGGCGAAATTATATTTCCCCCTTCCTCTAGAACTTCGTCCATTATACGAGAACACCATGAATATGTAGTTGGTGGTCATCAGGGTGTAACTAAAGTATTTAGGCGAATTAGAGAAAGTTTTTATTCGCCAAACATGGAGAAGGAGATTGCAGACTTCATACGCACCTGTTCTAGTTGTCAAAAGAATAAAGTACTTGCTCCTAAAACAAAACAACCCATGAAAATTACAGACACTCCAAAGAGAGCGTTTGAAAAGATCCAAATGGACATTGTTGACCCATTACCGATAACTAAGAGACAAAATCGCTACCTTCTGATGCTCCAAGATAATTTGACAAAATATTCAGACGCAATTCCTGTTTCTAGTATTAATTCCGTGTCGATAGCAATAGCTCTTTGTGAGCAGTTTATTAATTGCTTTGGTTGTCCTCGGGTGATTCAAACAGACCAAGGAACTAATTTTGTCAGCAAAATAATGAATTGTGTCTGCAAAATTTTCAAAATACAGAGAATTACTTCCACTGCTTTCCACCCTCAATCATTAGGATCACTTGAAAGGGCTCATCGTGTTTTCATAGATTACCTCAAACATTACTGTACTCAGAATGACTGGAATAACTGGATTAGATTCGGGATATTTTCTTATAATACCTCTATACACGAAGCTACAGGGTTCACCCCGCATGAACTTGTATTTGGAGAAAAAGCTGTTATTCCATCCGAGTTTACTAATCAGAAAATTCCAAGAACATTTGTTGAATATTTGGATAACTTGTTCTTAAAAATTACAACTACTCAGGCTACAGGAGCCGAGAATCTGGAAAGAGCAAAACAGAAAAGCAAATTAAACTATGACAGAAATATAAATCCTCATAAATTTACTACAGGTGATTATGTATATTTACTTAGAGAACCAAAAACGTCTAAGTTTGATTCAACCTGGTTAGGGCCATATGAAATTATTAAAATATTCAACGACCTAACAGCTGAAATAAGAATAACAATCAAGAAAGCAAAAATTGTTCACACAAACAAACTTAAATTAGCATGTATAAGAGTAGATTCTTCATAAACCATGATTGCTTAAATGTTATCACTGTTAATTCAAGACTCAATTTAATTTTATGGATAAATGATGCTAAAACTAATATGATGTGTTACTCTAAAACTAGTTAAAATTATCCTGACTTGTTCTTTGATCATTTAACACAATTCAGCAATTAACTTTATATTTGATTTAGTGATGGGCACCATCGACTAAATAAAACTATCGACTAACGACTATTTAGTCGCAACATACTATCGACTATTTAGTCGATAGTTTTTAGTCGACTGAAATTATGCTTTAGTGGTTATGTATAGATTATATCGTCAAATTTTCATGACACCATTGGTGTATTTACCTTTTGGAAATTTATTAAGAAAAAATATAAGTGGTAAACAGGTTTTTTTAAACAATTACTAATATTCGATTTTTCGTAAGCTAATTTGATATTGGCACTTAAAAAATTAACTGCTCTAAATTTTTTGTGAAAATCAATTAGGTTATAAGCAATAATTTGCACAGTTCTTGGAAAAATTCTTTAAAATCAAATAAGTGTTGTCACAATAGCAGGTATTTAAAATTATGGGATTGTTTAATTTTTTATACATACCAAATTTTATTCGATAGTTGTTAATGTTGTCATTTCTTCTTTCTCCTAGGACAGATATAAATATTGCTATATTAGGAATTGAAAAATAAAAGAATATCATCTAAAAAAATATTATACAATTACCTGCTATTTTGACCTATGTTATTTCATATTACAATTTTAAAACATGAGTTGATCTAAATTTTTCGACGATAGTCTATTTCTTCTTTTTGACATAATCTGTCCAGCTTTGGAAAATATTCGTTCTGATGAAACAGATGTTGCAGGTGTACATAAATATTTTTCAATAATTTTTTTTAGTTCAGGCATTGTGTGGCCATGTGTATTCCAAAATGCAGTGGGATCATTTTTAATACTTTCGTAAGGCAGATCTAAATATTGCCTTGTTATGTTTGTTGCGGTTTCTAAAGGTGTAGAGCACTGTCTAGTTAGATGGGAAACTTTATTAACATAAAAATTCCAAAATCCTGCATCCTGATTAAGTGGTTCTTCTTCTTCTGGGTTTGTACGTCTATTTTCATGAATTTGCACGTTGGTTAGTAAATTCTGAACTTCTGATGTCAAAGATTCTATTGCTCTTTGTGCATTTCCTTTGCTTTGAAAAATTGCTGTTTTAAATCTAGGGTCTATTATTGTAGCTGTTGATGTAATTTTATTTGTTTCTATATATTCAAATCTAATATCAAGATTGTTTAATAGGTTATTTTTTAGTGCAAGTCCTGGCATTGTCATAGATGTAATATTTTGGATGGCGTTTTCAATTCCTCTTATTAATGGCATGATTTTTGAAGGTAGAATATTTTTCAGCACACAAGTCTACAGTTACATATTCTATTGGTTTCAATAACGGTATTATATCTTCTATAATGTCCCATTGTTCTGATGTAAAGATTGTAGGACATCTGGATAGTGATACCACAGTTGCCGATAAGGGAACTTTCAAGGCATATAATCTTTCCAACATAACAAGGGATGAGTTCCATCTTGTGTGTATATCTTAAATTTTGATTGTTAAAAAAATTGTATTTCAAATTTGTTTATTGTTAATAATGTATAATTATTTTAATGTTGTCAGTACTATATAATACTATAGGACAGGATAAATGTAATGATAAAATACTGTTTTTTATAGGATGTAATTAATTTATTAACATAAGCAAAATGTACAAATTATTATTTATTCTTTGATTGTAATGCAATATAAATACAAAGTGTTAATGAACTTCTGAATGAAATAATATACGTATCAACATATTGTTAAAATAATATTACCAATATTAATATGAAATATTGATATAGTTATAAAATACTATTTTTCCTATAGCTTGTAATTAATATATTATGAACATAAATAAAATGTATGAATTATTATTTATGCCTTAATAATAATACAATATTAATGAACTTTTGAAAAAATGTTACATAATTACAGCAACTATGAACGAGCGATCACATATTGAGATTAGAATAGTATATACATATAGCGAAAACGAGCCACGACCTTCATAAATTACTTCAAGCACTTGAAAAGCAAACGTTGACGAAAAGAAAGGGGCTTTTCCGGACAGAAGAATCGTTCTTCTCAGCTGGCGAGCATCGAAACCTTTTTGTAAAATTATCGATTCAACATTAATAGTTACGACTTATTTATTTGCATTTTTATCGTTTTTTCTTACAATAATATTACTAATATCAATTAATATTACATAATATTAATGTATCAATATTAATAATAAACGTATTAATATTATGTATAATAAACAGTAAAATATAATATATATAAATCTTCGTAAAAGAATTAAAGAACGAATCTTTTATTTTCGTTAGTAATACTAGCCCACCCCTGCTTCCTGTAATGTTTAGAGTTTTAGATGTTTACATTATCAAGTGACAGAGTCGAATTCTGAGATAATACGTTCTAGTTGGTTCGTCTTCTTTCTTAGTAATACTTAAAATTTCTTATTAATATAAAAGAGGCACGAAAGTATTCGTGCACTCTAAACAATTAAATAAACTTTTTAAAATTAACGATCTGACTTTTTCGGAGAAATTTAAACGATTAGTTTACAAGGTAATGCATAAAAAAATATATGGAAAAATTACAATTCGTTTGCATCGCGAAAAAAATAATCAAGATCCAGTCAATAGCGATCAATAGCTCGATAGTTCCAGCGAGTCGCTTGAAGCGACTAAATTTAATCGACTAAAGTAGTCGCTTCAAGCGACTAATATTAGTCGCCTGAAAGTAATCGCTTCAAGCGACTAATATTATTCGTCTGAAGTTAGTCACTTCAAGTGACTGAAGTAGTCGACGATTAAAAAAATTAGTCGACTGAAAGTAGTCGTTGGTTACTATCGACTTAGTCGATAGTTTTTAGTCGATGATGCCCATCACTAGTTCAAGCAATATTTAGGGTTATCGATATGCGAGTGTCGAAGGCGCGAAGTTTGAAACAAATGTAATAGGAGAAGGGAGAAAGGTGAAGTTGGCACATGTAGGAAACGAATTGAAATCAGTAGATACTCATCCAAAAGGATAGATTTCAAATTATTTATGTTTGAATAATTTCTCTTTGTTTCGAAACGGGCTGATTGCCGCAAATTTCGATCGAAAATCGCTGGGATCGCTCAGCGCTGAGCGTGGAGGTGGAAGGAGGACTCTTGCTCGAGTCCAGAAAAACACACGCGAAATTGGCGATGATATACCGAACACTTGGAACGTTTATTGGACGATATACAATAATTAAGACGGAACGAGAACGCGATGCGCGTTCGATATAATTTGTTGGCTGATTGCAACAAAGATAAATGTGTTATAATGACGCGAGGCACGTGCGGTTTTTCGCGTGAGAACCGTACCGGTATTCTTCCAGTTCTGCTGGGCTCTCGGCGCAGGACAATACTCGAGCACCGAGATTCCTTTTTTGCAAAATGTGGTGATTGGCTATGAGTCATCGCGCGATACAGGTGCGGGCCAGCATTGGTTTCCGCGAAATCGCGCGATGTTTCGTGGAACGAGGAGCGCGACGGAATCTCGCGAGACTTCGTCCACACTCGGGAGACCTCGGCCGCGCGACGGTGCGCGAGCGCTTTAGTTGAATTTCAAACACTCTTTATCTCCCTCTCCTAATATGCAAACCAATGCTAAGATGTTAAACACTCGCGAACTGGACAGTTGATAAATGACAGGGAATGGATTGGCAAATAGGAAGTCGTTTTAATTAATTAATAATTTCCTGATTGGATGTCGGTATCTAAGACATTTTGATAATAAACAAATTGTATTTGTTTTTATAATTGGGCAAGGAGATGACGCTCCTTGTTTTCCTTTTTTTTCCGCCATTCATCTCTGGACATTACAACTACCCAGACGCGTTCTCGAAACATAAAAAGTATTTGTAAAAGAGAACGCAACACTATGATAAAAATATTAAACCAAGGAAATTTAAAGTAAATGATGATGTTTATCTCTTAAAGGAACCAAAACTTTCTGAATTCGATTGTGAATGGCTTGGACCATATAAAATTATGAGAATATGTTAACAAACTTAAGTTAGCTTGTATACGATTAGACTCTTCTTAATTAGTTTTAATTATTGTATCTTATCTCATTTATTTGTGAATTAGATGACAATGCATGAAATGAAAATGATTGTAAACCCGGTGAACCTTCTGTGGCAACTATCGACTCGTTTTCTGTGGGAAACCGGGTGGATCGAGTAGCTCTGGCAGTGATGCCGTCACTTTTTGAGTTTCAAATCGTGGGATTTCCGCGCGAGCGCATACCCTCTCCATGCCTCCCGTGGGTATTCTACACAAGCATATTTTAGCCTGTCCGTGTGAGTTCTGCCCCCACTACGTCCTACTCGGCGACTCACCACCAACCAAGCGTTTTCTACCTCTGTCCGTGTGCGCTCTGCTTCGGGTGCTCGGCAAAAGTCTACGTCACGCGTTTACGACGCGACGGCCGAGTGGCCCAAGCCAGGTCAAAAATCCCAAATCCCAAACAACCTAAAGTCTAAGCGTCCTAAACGCGGAGAGTTGCATGATTTCTCTCACGCGCTCATGATGAAGACCTCGTCCGAAACCCCGTCCGTAATCCCGTTCAAATCCCGATGCGACGGTTTTACTTTTTATTTTTAATTATTGTATAATTTCATTTTGTAACGTGTCAGTAAAATAAAAACTTCGAAGATATTGATTTAAGAAGCATTTTAACAAAATGGGAGATGTATTTAGAATGTTCGGAGTAGTAATGAGTAGGGTTTTAAGGATAACATATAATTGTAAAAATAATTTATGTGTATACAACATAATATGAATGTATATGTTAGCGTTAATTCTTTTATGGAAGGAGAGGCACGTGGTGTCGGCTTCTTGAGAAGAGATTGTATCGTCAATAGCCAGAATCTTAAACATATCATCGGTGTTTAGATTCGGTGGTGGCACGAGTGGCGATACATTGTTGATTCCTCGCGGCCTCGGAGTCCGGGTGTTCTGTGATGGCAAAGGGACCGACGCTGGATTGTCGGTTGCTGGTTGCCGGTTGCTATCGAAGCGCGTGAGATAAAAGATTTTAAATAAAGGATCTGGCCACAGAGTGGGGAGCGTCGGGGGGACTCTCTGGCAAGAGGACTGTGTCAAGGGACACAGCACTTACCCCAGAACCTCGAAAGAGATCGGAGTCAAGTTTTATACGAAATATTTCTAACATCAAAAGTGGGATACGAAGACAGTGAAATTAAAGCCCATAGTTTTATTGTTTTATTTTTCTGTCGTACCTGTGACAATGAAAATGTGAGAAGTGAAATCGCCGCGCCTACGCTGGAAAATTTGTTTACCCGCTTTCTAGAAACTGTTGCTAGTGGATCGGTAGCTGCTTCGGGGCCCATGACGTCTAATTCTTTTGTGGAAGCGGTGCCTGAGTTTAGTGGATGTGATATAGGCGAAGACGCTAAAAAGTGGTGTGATATCGTTGAGTGTATTACCGAAAAACTTTCTGTTACTCAGCGGTTGAGTCTCGCTATCCATGCTTTGACGGGGCCTCCTAAAAAATGGTATAAAGACTGGGAGGGTAACCCTCGTACGTGGGCAAAGTTTCGGGAAGATCTGTGTTCGGTATTTGTGTCCGAAGACCGACTGTGTGAATTGTTGACTCGTGCGGTATCCTATACCAGTGATGAGGCGGGCTCTTATGCTGAGTACGGTCGTAACAAGTTAAAATTTTATGGTCAGACTCAGATATCTTTCAAGCCGTGTGAATTAATTAGCTTTGTTATCGGACATGTTATGGACGCAAGTGTACGCCAATCGTTGATTAATGCCCGGTATACTACGACAGCAGATTTGCTAAGTGGAATTGCTCAGTTTGTAAAAGCACCGAAACAAGATAGAGAACGCCTAAGTTTAGAGCCATCGTGTGAGCGTAGCGGACGTTCCCGTGAACATCACCGACGCCCGTTTCGGCGTCATGAATCCTCGCAGGTGAATCCTTTTCCGCGTAAGCGATGTTTCGCATGTGACGAAACGGGACATGGGGAAAGAGACTGCCCTAAGAAGAGGAAGGATACACACAGTTTGCCTCGTGGGGAGATGAAAACCAGCAATGTGCGTACGTGTACCTTTTGTTTAAAACGAGGTCACGAGGAGTCACAATGTTGGGCGAAGCAAAGGACGCAACGAGATGAGCAGACTTGTAGGAAGGCGAAAACCGACCCAAAGACACTGGAGGCTAATGTCATGCGAGTCAGGGAACTGGGCCTCACACCTATTTTGTTCCAGGATTTGATGGTACATTCTCTGTTAGATTCTGGTGCTGATTGTTCGTTGGTAAGGGAAAAAATCGCCAAACGAACTAACTGCAAGATCGAGCCGTACTTCACCAATATACAAGGGCTTGGAGGAGGTCGAGTCCCTGTAGTCGGGCGCACTGTTGTGACCATACAAGCGGAAAATGCAGCGGCGGAGATGGAGTTCTTGGTGGTACCTGATTTTGCGATGACCTACGATGTTATTCTCGGGGAGGACATTCTCAATTATGAAGATCTGTGTGTGAAGAAGGTGGATGGAGAGAAAAGGCTGCTACATTTCCCGTCAGGACATAGAGTCGTCAATGAGAGGGCAAAACCGACCTGCAATATGATCGAAGCGCTATCGCAGGACACTGGTCGATCGTTGGAAGGTTTGTTGGAGAAATATCCCTGTATGATTGAGGACGGGGGTAATCTTCGACCTGTAAGTACGGGAGAATTAAAAATTGTATTAAAAGAAGATAAAACCGTGAGATATCAGCCATATCGTTTGTCGTTTGCTCAACGTGCTGAGGTGCGTAAAATTATTGCAGAATTAATGTCTGGCGGCATCATACGAGAAAGCGTCTCACCTTTCGCGAGTCCTATTATTTTAATACCTAAAGTGAACGGTGGTACTCGAATGTGTGTAGACTATCGCGGCTTAAACAAAATTACCATTAAAGATAAGTACCCTTTGCCTCTAATTGACGATCAATTGGATCGGTTGGGGCAAGGACAATACTTCACCACGTTGGATATGGTCTCTGGTTTCCATCAGATACCAATTGCCCCTGACTCTATAGAAAAGACCGCGTTCGTTTCGCCTGACGGTCAGTACGAATATCTTCGTATGCCGTTTGGACTGGCCAACGCGCCCGCTACTTTCCAGCGTGCTATAAACGCGGCATTAGGAAACCTTAGATTTTCTATAGCAGTAGTCTATATAGATGACATTATTATCCCTTCCAAGACTGTAGAGGAAGGGCTGGAACATTTAGACCGTGTATTATGTGCATTGGATAAGGCGGGTTTTTCACTAAATATTGATAAATGTAAATTTTTTCAAACGACCATAGACTATTTGGGGCGTGAAATATCTGCCGAAGGTATACGACCAGGGAAGCGCAAAATTAAAGCCTTGATCGATTCGCATGTTCCTACTGATGTCAAGCAGATTCGGCAATTTATGGGGCTTGCCAGTTATTTTCGAAAATTTATACCGGAATTTGCAAGTCGGACGGCATGTATTACGAAGCTGACCAGAAACAGTGTTCCCTGGGGCTGGGGTCGTGAGCAGGACGAATCGCGTCAATACGTCATTGATTGTTTAGTATCACAGCCGTTATTAGTTATTTTTGACCCAAGTAGGGAAACTGAATTACACACTGATGCTAGCTCCCTCGGTTACGGAGGAATATTGTTTCAAAGGATAAGCGGTGTTTTAAGAGTGGTTGCGTATTTCAGTCGTCGGACTACGAGCGAGGAATCGCGATATCACTCTTACGAACTTGAAACTCTTGCAGTTGTAAACGCTCTGAAATACTTTCGGGCCTACCTACTGGGTATTCATTTTAAAATCATTACTGATTGTAACGCCTTAAAAGCAACTAAAGATAAGAAAAACATTTTGCCGCGTATTGCTCGATGGTGGGTGTATCTACAGGATTTTCAATTTGATATAGAGTACCGTAAAGGAAGACAAATCGAGCATGTGGATTTTTTGAGCCGAAATCCACCGAAGAGTAGGCAAATAAATGCAGCGCGTTTAGATAAACATGTAATATCTACTGACTCTTGGATAAAGGAGGCTCATAGGAATAATGAAGAGGTTCAAACATTAATTAAACGGGTAGAAGCTGGAGACGCTGTATGTAGTGATTTTTGTATGCTCGAAGGTATTTTGTGCCGTAAAATACATAGTAATAAAGGAAACATCCTTTCACGTTTTTATATTCCGAGAGGGTACCGGATCGCGTTGCTACGCCTTTATCATGACGAAAATAGTCATGTAGGGTATGAGAAGACGTATGAATGTATCTCACGGAAATTCTGGTTCCCGCGAATGCGCTTATTCGTGCAAAAATATGTAAAGCATTGCCTTACTTGTGTGGTTTCAAAACGCCATACTGGACCACAGCAAGGCTTGTTGCATTCTATTCCTAAGAAACCAATTCCGTTTGACACAATACATGGTGATTGTGTTGGACCTTTTAGTCAGACTAAAGAGGGGTATCAGCATATCCTACTAATAGTGGACGCATTTACTAAATATTTGCAGCTTGTGCCTCTAAAATCATTAAGTGGCGCTGAGACATTGCAAGTATTTAAAGAAAGATTAACTCTTTTTGGTAGACCGCGAGTTGTAGTATTGGATAGAGGTACAAATTTTACATATAAATCGTTGCAATTGTGGTTAAAAAAGCAGAATATAGAATTACATTTAATTGCTACTGGCGCCCCACGTGAGAATGGGCAGGCGGAACGTTATATTGCTACAGTTACAAATTTATTAACTACAGAAGTTTCAAAATCTTTAGAATGGCCGAACAAGCTATGTAAAATACAAGAATCTCTAAACACAACGAAACAGTCATCTACAGGATTTACTCCTAGTTATTTATTATTTGGAGTTAATCATAATACAGGAAATGCTTTACATATTGAAGCCGAATTACCCGAATTGGAGGAGGAATTAAATTTAATGCGCGATAGGAAAATCGCGTCGGAAAGATTGTCAAAGAATGCGGAGAAACAGGAAGACATCTTCAACAAGAAGCGTCGTAACAATATTGAATACAAAATTAATGATACTGTGTTCATTAAACCCGTTGCAACGCGTGGAGCGAAACTAGATAACAAATATGTTGGTCCATTTCTTATCACCGAAATTATGTCGAATGAGCGGTATAAGATCCTTGGTCAATCAGGGAGGTCACAAGTGGCACCGAAAGACCAATTACGTTTATGGAACGGTGAGTGGTCTGGCGATGGAGAGTTTGACGACAGTGATTACGAGAACGTGAATGAGCCATGTTAGCGAGGTAATGTAAATTAAATGTGAAATCAGTAACCAGATGGTAGAATTTCCAGTTCCATATTGAATAAATATTTTTTTCAGAAATTCTAAATTGTTCAAATACGTATAATTGAGTTATTAAATTTCTCTCCTGTCATTGTTTTATTTATCCAAATCTTTATTCTTAGCGTTGTGGTTTTATATATATTCATCAAATTCCATGTTCAGTCGCATTCAAACTTAATGGGGAACACGTTTGTGTATTGTGGAGTACCAGTTGAGTGGTGCGGTAGATAAGAAAAAAGTTTGGCTATTGAGACGCGTTGCGTCTACTAGCAGAGGTTTGGCTATTGAGACGCGTTGCGTCTACTAGCAAAAGATTGGCTATTGAGACGCGTTGCGTCTACTAGCAAAAGATTGGCTATCGAGACGCGTTGCGTCTACTAGCAAAAGATTGGCTATTGAGACGCGTTGCGTCTACTAGCAAGAATTTGGCTATTGAGACGCGTTGCGTCTGCTAGCATAAAGACTAGTTATTGTAGACGTATATTATTTGTGTATCGGGATTTCGGGAAAAGTTTTAATATCTTGATGCTTCCCGAGAACGTGAAGCAGGTCAGATTGGCCGTGTTAGCGTTAATTCTTTTATGAAAGGAGAGGCACGTGGTGTCGGCTTTTTGAGAAGAGATTGTATCGTCAATAGCCAGAATCTTAAACATATCATCGGTGTTTAGATTCGGTGGTGGCACGAGTGGCGATACATTGTTGATTCCTCGCGGCCTCGGAGTCCGGGTGTTCTGTGATGGCAAAGGGACCGACGCTGGATTGTCGGTTGCCGGTTGCCGGTTGCTATCGGGGCGCGTGAGATAAAAGATTTTAAATAAAGGATCTGGCCACAGAGTGGGGAGCGTCGGGGGTCTCTCTGGCAAGAGGACTGTGTCAAGGGACACAGCACTTACCCCACAACCTCGAAAGAGATCGGAGTCAAGTTTTATACGAAATATTTCTAACATATATAATAAAAAATGTAGGTATTGAAGTGGAAAACATTTATTTTCTTCTTTTTAAGTGCTTCCCGAATTAATATTTAACTTTTTTATTTTACTTAGAGATTACAAAGTGAAATTATAAAATAATTAAAAATAAAAAGTGAAACCGCCGCATTGGGATACGAACAGGGTCTCTGGACTGTTGCTCACGCCCTTAGGTTGCGGGGTATCGCGTCGAGAACGTGAATTTTCGCCGCAGTGGTATTCGAACAGGATTTCCAAGGCAGCAGTGATGTCAGAATCGTGGTACGGTTTACCCCCACTCTTTTCTAAATATAGCTCACCGTCTCTCGAACGGCCAGCGCACACGCAGGGCTGGATATGCTTGTGTGTGCCAGCACGGTCGTCGTAAAGTGGGGGTAGGCGGGACGTCATAGTGGGAGATGATGGTACGTCGGAGTGGGAGAGTGGTGGGGGTAAACAGTACCACGATTCTGGCATCACTGCCCGATTCCAGTCTCGTTGTATGTTTCGTGGTGCTCTGTCGGCCGACTAAGTTCCTAACGATCCTCGCGATCGTCGCGAGGGAGGCCCCTTTTCCTTAAATTCTATCCCCCTGGGATAGAAACCTCGTCCGGTCGAGGTGCCGCTCGACGGGATTCCGTGACGGTCCCATAGGCCCATAGGCATATATAGATGGAGTATGAACGGAGCTGGCGAGTATGATTCGCGGTAAGAGGGTGGTTAGTTATAAATCAGGTAACTTCGTTCCATTTCGGTGCTATTTGGGTAACAATCACGTTACATACATGTATGCGAAGAAAGATGAAAAGAATATACTTATAAATGTTAAAAATTCCGTATGTTATGTAGTTTGTATAGATATATGTGTAAGATAGAATTTTGATTGGAATATCTATCCGTTTATTATAGAGAAAACAAGACAATAGAAACAATACAAGTCGAGACAGAACATATACTCGCTGCCGTGATATACAAATAATCGTAATCCGTAATCGTAGCCGAAATCCGTAATCGTAAGCCGTAATCGTAATCCGTAGTCGTAATCGTAATCGTAATCGTAGTGGTACTCGTAATCGTGATCGTCGTATCGTGGTTTTCGTATGACTTCTTGTGCCCGCCGCGGACACGTCCTTTTTATCCACGCATCGGTCAACGTTCTCCCTTTGTTTCGCACGTTCGAGTCAACGGACTTCGACGCCCGCTATTCGCTTTGGCGGACGCTGACATTTCGTTGCTCTTCGCGGTATATCAACACGTTTCGGTAACCATAATACCGCCGACGCTCACGTACACGCACACACACGCATTCGTACACTCTATCGGGCATAGGAGAGTTTGCGAATCCCGATCAGCTGTTTTGGGTTCAACGTACTCGCAAACTCTTCTATTAACGCCTGCTTCCTACATATGTATTTAACAAAAGTAATACACAGTATAAAGCATTAAATAATAGTACGGCACACAGCCCACCAGCTATTAATAATGAGCCGAGTCGAGCCGAATGCATCCGAAGCTAACCGACGTATATCTAGCGAACGCTGTCTTTTGCCCTCCAATCCTACGGTCCCCTCGCCCAAAGTGGTAGCTCATTCTCCGTCTGCATATATACAGTGGCGAACAAAAGTATTGGCACAGGAGGTATTTCTATACATAATGTTAAATAAATATGAAAAGAACGCAGTTTCTTGTTTAATCCTTTTTTTCAAATATAAGTCTGGAGTCCGAAGTTCAAATATATTACAAGTCATAAAAGTTAAATAGACCTGTAACAAAGAAAAAAAA
>NW_015373930.1:24597-33874 GCF_001272555.1 Dufourea novaeangliae
ATTTACTATTTTTGCAATAGCTGAGTAAGACTTTCCTTCTTTTGATAAATTCAATATTATTTTCCTTTCAGAAATTGTTGTCTCCTGCGATTTGCGACCCATTTTTGTGCGTTTTTGTTTTTACAACAATACTGGTAACAATTTATGATAAATAAACATCAAACTGAATCGTAGAACATTCGCGGGCATGACAGTCGTACAACATTCGAAATATTTATTTCAAATTTCCCTAGAAACATGAAATTTTTATGTGTGCCAATACTTTTGTTCCGCTGCAAACGAGCCATGATATGGTTCTTATTTTTTTTCTTTGTTATAGGTCTATTTAACTTTTATGACTTGTAATATATTTGAACTTCGAACTCCAGGCTTATATTTGAAAAAAGGATTAAACAAGAAATTGCGTTCTTTTCATATTTATTTAACATTATGTATAGAAATACCTCCTGTGCCAATACTTTTGTTCGCCACTGTATGTCTATGGGCGGTCCCTGCAGCAGAGTCTGTGGGGGCAAAGAGAAACCAGCCTCCTGCGTGTCGTACTGACCCCGTTGGATACGGCCCTAAAAGCACGAGCGTTGACTCGGCGCGAGATTACCACGTGATTAGTTCGAATTTGTCGGTATTATTTCCCTATGAATCCTCCAGGAGCGCTTAGATATTATATTGGTGCGAGTGTGAGGCGGCGGAGGACGGTCCGGTTCTCGGTTCTTCCGCGCCCGAGTCGAACTTCGGGCCGGGAGAGGCACGACGCGAATTGCGTCGTAACAGTACACGTATGTATAGTAGCAATGTCATAAAACAAGTGATAAATGAGTATGTGGTTTGCATAAATGACCATATAATCTCTTATTTTCTCAATAATATGATTACATTAAATAATAATGAAAACCTTTATGTATAAATATGTATTATATTTATACTATTTTTATAATCATATTCAGGGAAACAGGAAACATATTCTTACTATTTGGTACATGAACATTCTATTATAGGTGCTATTCATCCATTCAGCGGTTTATTTTTCACTACGGATGGTTTAATTCAAGAAAAATAGAAAAGCACCTTCCAATTTTTATGGACGATGCGCGCCGAGCGTTGTCGTGCGCGCGATAGCCGTGTTTCCCCGTCTTGATGAACATTTGCGCGCTACGAATGCGTGCTGGGTCGTTAAAATCGACCCTTCTTGAGGGTTTTGAGTGGAAATTCTGTTGCATGTTGCTTAAGGGGTCATGCTCAGTCAGCAGGTCGAAAAAAGACTGTTCTTTAGGAATTTTTTCTCGAAAACTACAAGACCTTCTTCAAAGAATGTGTTTGTGTTTCAAAGATTGCAGTTTCTAGATTATAAGGTAATTTTTTAATTTAAAAATATTTATTAGTAAATAACTTCGTAACGGTTCATCTGAAATGAAAAATTCAGTAAGATTTAAGTAATGGAAGAACCAATCTTGTTCTTGAACATGGGGTTTTTCGATATATTGATTAGGAACAAAATAGCGGACGTTTTCCTGAAAAGTGCGATTTGCACATAAAAAATCACTCGTTTTTGGTCAATTAAAAAAAAAGTATGGAACTGTTGGAATATCTGGTGACAAAAATAAGCCGAGTGTCGAAGGATACAAACAGTATCATTTAGTTAACGGTCCTCAGGTCAGAGATCGAAGGCCTTCAGTCTTCCTTCGGAAAAGGGCCTGAGCAATAAAACGACGGTCGCATCTATTTTTAGTTTTCCTCAAGTGGACCCAACAGAGGTCCTTTTTCGTGCGACTTTCTTTTCGCTCCTTACTTTCGTGTTGGCTTCCAAACCATACAGTCGTGCTCCGTAGTTTTCCATATAATAAAGAAACTGTGTTCATACTCTATCTTGTATTTCATTATAAACTAATGCACATTTCCTATAGGAACGAACAAAAGAAGCCTTCGTTTAAGGACAAGCTTTTCTGATTTGAAATAAGGCGCAAAAGGCTTCATGTAAATCGACACAGTAGTTTTCGAGAAATATTGATCACCGTTTTGAAAAATGTAGTTTCGAGAAAAACGCGTTTAAAGTTTCAAGTCAAGCTTACACTTATATAAAATGTTCATTTTTTAACGCCTGTAACTCTGTCATTTTTAATTGAATTACCATGAAACTTGCACAGAATATTCTCGAGATGTTGTACTTAAAGAAAATGTAGAAAGTGAACAATCGATTTTTTGAAAATTCGCATGAAAACTGAGCATGACCCCCTAAGGGGGGAGACTCCTTTGGAGCCAACTCCGAATCGATCGAAGCGCGGATGTAAACAATCGGACGCCAGCGGAAACACAAAATCGATATTTGGGACGGCTTGATAATACGACATCTAGCGGCAGTACCCACAAATAAATTTTGTTCCCCGTTACCATCAAGCTGGGTTTGTGTATTTCCTACGCGAAGACAGTGTTGCCGGAAAGTATCGTGTTTCTGACGCTGTTGCCTCATGTCCCGCATGCAATTCTACCCGTGAGGAGAATGATGGAATAGCTACGGCCTACGGCTCGTGGCGAGATTTCGATTCTCGCCGAACGTCCAAGGCCAGCGACCGACCCATCGGCATACAATGTAAACAGACGTAGATGAGATAAGGAATGACGCACGAATGAAAATTAAAACTTTTACAATTTGCAATATATTTTAATGAAAATGTCATGAATGAATTGAAGAAATTCTCCCGATTAAAATGCGTCCAAATTCGAGTGTAATTGGACAATTGTTACTCATACGTAATGTTGCGGATGAAAATGATATATTATTGAAAATAATCCGAATGATGTCGTATTTGGACTCATTTCCACCGACAGAATCTCCTCAGTTCATTCGTGATACTTTAATGAATGTATACTGAAAACTATAAAAGATTAAATTTGCATTCATGCGTTTCATTCCTTATCTGTTTACATTGTATTTCGATCGTCAGTCGCTGGCCTCTCGCCCGGCGCTCAACAGCCCATTTATTCCTGCTGGCCAAAGTTAGTCGAAGGAACAGTCAAGCGACAATGTTCTTTAGCTAACGATGAGCTGAGGCAGACAAAAAAGTTTAAAAAGCCGCAAATCGATGTGATTCATATTGCACTATCCAAAATTCTATGCTGCTTATTTATTCACGGTATATTACAGTCTAGTCTGTATATACGAACTAAAATATGATTTGCAATATGAAACTGCCCGCGCGAGAGCGGGTACGTCAGCTAGTTATCCATAAAATGATTTGAATGTTTATGAGAAGTTAAAGATTAGTCTAGATAATTAAGTTTTAATGATTTAATTGTAATTAGTTGTTTCACAATGTACAGGGAAATGTTTGACAAAACACGCACAAAAATAGTAACAGACACTTTTTTCAACTTTTTTATCTTAGCCTATAATGAACATTTGAAATATGCCTCTTGTAGACTTATATATCTAAGAAAAAGAAAAGTGAAGCTGCGATGTTACAGTTTCCTTATTGCCATGACTAAGTATATCATTACTATCTATGTATATATATCAATAATACTGCTTAATAACAATAGTGAAATCGAAAGCTGGTTTTATGACCATTCTAGTCGACGTTCAACGAAACAGTATTCCTGTCTCTTCGTTTTCGATCGACACCCGATGGTGACTTTCAGAGTGACCTAGGTCAGGCCACCATTATCGGGCCCAGTCATAACAAAATTCGTCGGTCAAAGCAAAGAAGCTACGAGCACCGAAGTAGTAAAAAATCTTCAGGTTTATAAGTCGAAAGTACGAGTTTTTTAGTTTTGTAACTTATTTGTAACTCTAACTTGTAAGTCTAACCACTTTTAATAGTTTGTAACTTATACCCTGCAATTTTCAGCGTGTATGTATCTTAATTAAGTGTATAAGAGGTATTTGTTAAATTTTCACTATAGGATCAGAAAAAAAATGAAAAAAGAACTTCTTAATATTTTTACTATTTTCTTCGCTATTCCAACAATTGTAATTTTTTCGAAATAACGAAAACATGTCATCTAATAAGTTAATCCTTCTAGCTTTTCAAAAAAACTCAAGTCGTTTGGTCCAATTTTTAAAACAAAATACGTACTGGAACAGATGCAGACGCAGCGAAGATGATACGCTAAGTACGCATGCGACAGCAATCAGTTGTTAGTACAAAATCTATCTCCGCTGGGCGACGAATGAAAGATTGACAGAGCGTATGCGATTAATTGTGTTCCTTTTGTGTCTCTTTTATGAAATATTTGTGTAAGTATATAACACCTGCGTCAATTATGTCAATAAAAAATAAATAAATATCATTTCCAACAAGAGATTTGTATAGTATTCCATGTTTTTCGTATGTGGAATACCCGGAATATATATTGTGCCATTTTTACAATTTGTTTCTCGAGAATATCATGTCAAGTATCTCGTATGTAATTTCATTAATTAAAAAAATAAGCATCATTGCAAGTACGAATAAGAAGGTTCATCCTTGCACACATTAGTACGTATTGTTTAATTCTCGGATTTCTTTCCCTCGCGTCGTTATTTCCTACGTTCCGCGAGAATCGAAATCTCGCCACAAGCCGTAGGCCGTAGCTGTTCCATCGTTCTCCTGACGGGCAGAATTGTCGAATGGCAACAGCGTAACAAAACAATCGATACGATCCACCACGTGTTGCGAGGTTACATTTACCGACTCCCTCTGTTTTATCGATGCTCGTGGTAACGCAGGCCAAAGTGACTGACAAATACCATAAACGCCTCTATCGGAGAATCCTTGAACTATACCACTGTTTATTTCTGTGTCTGGACGCGTCGAATCGTAAATTCCAACTTCTGCGTTCCAGAAGTGATACAGTGACAAAAATTGGATTTCTACGATAGTGTGATAGTGGTGTGCAGGGTGGTCTGGTCTGCGTTTGACGAAAAAACCATTAAATCGTGAGATATTTGACAAAATGTGACTTGTGCAGCCATCTTGTGTGTTTTCATCGGCGTCTGTCACAATCGCACACTTTCTAAAATTCTAATTCTTTCAATTAAAATGTGTTTATTGGTGTTTATACGGACCAGACCACCCTGTAGGGAAGTCTACCCGTGAGTTCTATACCCGTGAAAAGTTCATTTGTGCAATTGTTCAGACAGAAGTTGGAATTTACGAAATCGATTGTCTCTCTTGCACATCGCATATACATACACGGTTCCCGTTGATTGTGTGAGTGCACGGACACAGCGCACGGGCCACGGAATCTCCCCCCTTAAGTGTGGGCGGGATTTTGGCCGCGCGTCGTGTTGCGCGTGTTCGTGCTCGCTGTTACACATATTTGGACTTGCCTTGATACCTAACTTAGATCGTCGTACTACCGAGTCTATACCGTTCATGTGCATCATCGCATCCTTTTGTATTATTTGGTCATTGTATATTAAATACATTTGTGTTCAACCGCGACTAGCACCGATAATTCGTTCGCCTCCTCCTACCTGCGTTAACAGTCGTTTCTTTGTCTTTGTTTCCAATTTGGGTAAGCAGATTTACTTTGATGCAGTTGCATTAGACAAACACGGTGGATACTCAAATTGTAAGACACCTTTTGAGACCAAAATTTTGTGTAAATTGATGACTTGCGAAGCCCAAGTTTCTACCGTCCTCCTTACCACCATCTTTAATTATTGTGAACAGTGTAACTCTAATCTATCTAACTAGTTGATACTTACAAGAAGTCAATTCGATTCACATTGAATTTTTTGTTATATATGTTATTTTTATAGTATATGTGTTTTTGTGTTATATCCATATGATATATAGAATTTTTTTTCAAAATTTTTGTCACATGTTATTGTACATCAGCTGCTTTTCGTGGTTATAACCGCGTTAGCTTCTAATTCTATTTTTATATTTTTTGGAGTTGAATTTTAAGAAGTCACCATATTCGAGATTTTTGTAAGAAACTATTCCTTAAACATCGTATCTCTAGCTTCAGTGCACTTAGATTTAGAGATACGGTTATCCTGTGAGAAAAGAACTTACCCCCTCGTCCTGAATTTCAAAAAACGCTCAAACACGTGTTTGTTTATTTTTACAGTACTAGACATTCAATTCCCGCACAATCGTTATCTGTACGGAAGCATGCTCCTCACTCACACGTATTTCTCACATACGTGCGCGTAGCCTACTCTGTCGCCCAGTATGCCTAGGCCGGAACATACATAATAGTACATACATATAATGCCAGATCTAAACACGTGCAATAGCGAACACGAATACACGCAGCACGGTGCGCGGCCAAAATCCCACCCACACTCGAGCAACATGGAACAGAATTTCCACTTACTATTTTTCTTCACTGTACTGTTACTTTCTTTTACTCTGTATTTAATTGCTTTCAGGGATAAATACGGAATTAAACTATAAAGAAATCAAATACCTTCACCGATGCTCTACATATCGTAGGCTTATATCTTCTATGATCCGTTGTGTACACCCATAATTTTGTACATGCCAAAAAGCAACTGCATAGAGTGTAACAAAGTAAGTTGCCATGGTAATTAGGCATGATAACAAATAGACATTCCTTCCGATATGTTCTACGATGCGCGTCAGAATGCTCGTATTCGGCTTGACGTTGCACGAAGTCGTTTGCTGCGCATCGACCCATTAAAATCGACCCTTTCAAGAGTGATTTACAATTCGCGTTGCACGTCTCTGGACCTGGCTTAAGAGCTGGCTACATATGTACATGTCAACGTGACTCGATGTAAGTAGCACAGTTTTTACCTGAAAAGATTGGATTAATATTGCCGAACACGAAATCGCAGGTCTGTCGCGTCGATCCAGGAAACTAATGGCGGGGGTGGGCGCCCGAACAGATAAAGTTTTTAGCGTGAAAACGTCACTTCAGCAGTTCTGAACATTCTGGTACATGCAGGGTGTAACAAAAATGTTGTCAGATCCGGAAATGGGGCACTCGGGGGGTGAATTGGAACAAGTTTTTCCTCTGCAAAAATGTAATCTGAGGCTTCGTTACCGAGATATTAACGAAAAACCCCGACCAATCAGAGCGCGAGTTTGCCAGCCAAGTACGTGCTGCGATTTGTAGCAAACGCTACCGCGGGAATTTGGCTGGCAAACTCGCGCTCTGATTGGTCAAACTTTATCGTTAATATCTCGGTATCGAAGCCTCAGATTACATTGTTGCTAAGGAAAAATTTGTTTCAATTCACTCCCCGAGTGCCCCATTTCCGGGTCGGACAACATTTTTGTTACATCCTGTGTAGTATACAATGGTACAAAGAGCGTGTAACCTTTGGCCGACAACTAAGTGGGGGATAACGTACCGGCAGATCGGGGTAAAGCTGCGTAAGTTTCGGAAAAATTAACGTTATTCCAGCAGTTTTTAAATTTTGTGTACTTATTGTTTATATACTTAATGAACGATGTACAAAATGGCGGACGTCAAAGTGGGGATATGGCCTTGACAGATTTTGATGAAAACAGTGGTATGTAGCTTACACGCTCGAAGCGGCTGATCGTAGCAATTTACTTGTTTGCGTTAATTTATAATAAATGTTATTCTTGCAGTTTTGAAATTTTGGGCACTTATTATTTCGGATTGGTTATTTGTCGCTGTTGGGGGGATAGATGTACTTTGTTGATTGATGTGTGTAATTTGTGTGGGTGTATCTCTGATCTTCCCTAGAAAGTGAAGTTAGAAAGTTGTCGGAATTCTTATAAGGTAATACCGCGTTGTTAAAACATTATTTATGACTCGTCAAGCGGCCCATGGCACGTGCTGCCTAATCCGTTTAGAGTAAGGAGCTCCTAGGATTTCATGCTTTGACAGGATGCGATTTTAATCCAGCCTTTTATCGCAACGGAAAGCAGCGACCATTAACACTCTTATTCAAATCTGACGAGTACCAAAAAACATGTTCCGATTTGAGCGATATTTCTTGCGACAAAAACGCAGTATTCAAGTATTTAGAAAAGTTTGTTTGTGAAATCTACTGTATTTTGTTCATTCATGATGTAAATGAAACACGATTTCACCTATTTTCATGTAGTTATAAAATCAGAGACATCAACGAACCTTTCTAGAAGAGAAATATAAAAAATTTAGATGCTGCAAGTTTACCTCCATGTAAGTCCGAATTATGACAACAACTTTTGAGAACATACTACATGTTGCGTAATGCTCGGTTTATAGTTGTTAATTTTAATAGTTTAGTGGACTGTATATGAGTAGCATTTGCAAGGAACGAGCCAGGATGGAAACGGATATCTGGTGACAGCTGTGTGGTAAATAAATGTACACATGTTGGCTTTGTGATTACTTTATTGCGTCAATATTGGGTAAAACAATGGGTGAGCCAGAATTCAAGGTATGCAATGAACCAATGAGTTTATTATCTATGACTTGAGGAATGAATGTGTAAACTATGGATGGTGAATCTGACAGTGAGTGACCAACATTAATTGATATGAATAGAAACAATGGACGAGCAGGCTTGAGAATGTGAATACAATAAAAATGAGTTGACGTACACTGGATAAATCGTGTGAGTTAAGCCATGTGATTCTGTTTGCTCAAGTCAAATGTAGAGTACTTTTTATTATTAATTAAATGGCCACACTATGATTGGTTCTATGGTAATAGAGTCTACGTGTAAGTGAGACTTGAGTGTTTACCGTGCGGATGAGTAACCACTGCGATGATGTGTGCAACGAGGTGGTCGTAAATCACCTCGTGGTCGCAGGTGGTTCAATAATGGCCGATCAGCTGATGATAATTCGGCGTGAGCTGGTCTGTTGGTGAGTTGAGCTACGTTGTTGTATGGAGTTCCGGGGTCTGCCGCATGGTGGAGGTCGCCGTGGCCGGGGTGACCAGAAGGATCCAGGCGCTGGGGCTGCGGATATCGCCGCCCAAGACAGAGGTGGTCTTATTCCATGGACTGCCTCTGTCGCGGCGAGCGCCCCAGCCCTGGATCCGGGTGGGCGACGTGGCCGTCCGGGCCGGGCCTTTGGCCGGCTCGCCAGGGAGGCGTGGCGGCACCAGCTGGTGATCAGCGGTGCCGCCAGACAGCGGGCCGTGGGGGCGGTCCTACCCGTGTTTGATGCATGGATGGACCGCCGCCACGGCCGGCTGACGTACCGCCTGACGCAGGTGCTCTCCGGACACGGTTGTTTCGGGGTGTACCTGTGGAAGGTCGGGGCGGAAGAGACGCCTGGCTGCCACCAGTGCGGTGCGGAACTCGATTCCGCGCAGCACGCGCTGGAGGAGTGCCCGGCCTTCTCCCGGGAGAGGCGGG
>NW_015373930.1:34724-41449 GCF_001272555.1 Dufourea novaeangliae
AAAAAAAAAAAAAAAAAAAAAAAAAAAAAAAAAAAAAAAAACGGTGTTGTATGGAGTTGTTCTTGTTGAGTAGGTGTTCCGTCACGGTATTCACGATTTACAAGATCAGTGTAGATTCGTGGACAAAGAGTCACACTAACAGAAAACTGTCGAGTCGTACACGATGCGGTTGATACCACGATCCGAACAAGAGTGAGATAGAGTGAGACGTCGTTTCCGCCAGCTTGTAAGGAAGACGGATGTGACGTATCAATGTTGATGATTGCAATCGGTGCGTTCGCTAAGCGACACGCACGCCACGGGCCGCGATTGGCTCGTGGTGAGCGACGCGTACGACACACGCAGCTATCGGCGCGTGGCGTGTGTGAATCTGCGGTGATGATGCGAACCATTACCGATGCATCGTTCATGGCTGATCGGCTGTTGCATGGTCGGTTCGTTGGTGATCATTGGGAGGTGCTGCCCGCGTCAATTGATTTGTCGCAATATTGAACACTACATATCAAATATCTGGAGTAACGCAAACTCAAAAGTCCCAACCGAATTTAAGCCAGATGATTGTAAGCGGATCGAAAATAATAACAAATATGAATTTAAATGGTTTGACGGATAGCAGTTACCACCATCAGTAAAGGACGCATTATAGTGTTGAACACCGAAGATGCTGAAAGTAAAATATTAAATACTTATACGTGTATTTTATATTACTAATTACCTTGTTTTCATAACGTTTTATAATTTATTTCCAACTGGCTGCACGGAATCTGAGAACGAGATTGATGCAAACAACCAGTACGATATCGCTGAGGACATTGATTTTGATAACGAATCCCGAAATTTATTCAACGTATTAGATTAGTGAAATACTCGGCCGCGTAGAGAACGTAAGTTATGTACCCCGCGTTTCATCTGCATCTGTCAAGGTCTTGTCATCTACTTGGACGTCCGCCACTCTGTATATAGTTAATTAAATGTATGAACGATAAGTGCACAAAATTTAAAAACTGCAAGAATAACATTTACTATACATTAACACCAACAAGTAAATCGCTACAATCCGCCGCTTGGAGTGCGTAAGCCACTGTTACGTACCAAGCCACTCTCGTGATCTTTTAACCCTATCAGAAGATGGAATGCATCCGGCCGGATTACGTAATTGCCCACGGGGTGTTATGGCGTGGCCAGATTTTCTTGGAAAGCAGTTTCTGTTGAGAACAGGCGTGTCCCCCACTCCTTTTAGACTCGATTTTCGGGATATAAAAAGGGACGCGTACAGCTCATCGGTGGTTCATAATCATACTAGAAGTCTAGCTAGTGAGATCGGATATTAAAGTCCCTTTCAAGCATTTTCAAAAGTAAGCTTAAACTCTGTACGACACAACCCCGCATTTTTCAGTGCGTAAAAACCGAGAACGTTGGAATTAGCTTCCGCGACTACACTTTACAGTACCATTTGTAAAACCTTTATTTTATTGAATATACTTCTATACTTTCATATATTTATAATTCAGTGTTGTTCATTTCAACACTGGAATAATATCTAAATTCCCAGCTAGAAGCGAATTTACAAAGGCACATTGTTACCGCTCGAAGTGTACCGAATTCTTAAAAGTTACGAGGCCCATACTAACAATCCTAGTGGCTCCCTGAGATGAAATAGGCTCGGGGTCGTCCACGACAACCTATCCCAGTGGCTCCCTGTGATGAAATAGGCACAGGTTCGTCCACGTAACAAACTCTAAAAAACCAAACTCGCCATTTCCTCGGCTCTCACAGCCGTTTAACCCTGGCTCGTAACACTACGTTACGTGCCACGCTTTTCACCGACATTTGTCAAGGCCTTATCCCCACTTTGACGTCTGCCATTTTGTACATCGTTCATTAAGTGTATAAACAATAAGCCCACAAAATTTCAAAATTGCTGGAATAACGTTAATTTTTCCGAATTTTACACAGTTTTACCCCGATCTGCCGGCACTTTATCCCCCACCTAGTTGTCTGCCAAAGGTTACATGCTCTTTGTACCATCGTATACTATATGTACCAGAATTTCCAGAACTGCTGAAGTGTCATTTTTATGCTAAAAATGTTATCTGTTCAGGCGCCTGCTCCCGCCATTTAATTCCCTGGATCGACCTAATCCATTTTTTTTACGGGGAGAAAACCTTGAAAAGGTGCACCGCCTCCGCTGGGGGCGGAGACGGCCAATGCGGGATTTCACCACGCTAAAAACTCTCTACGCTGCCTTCTCGTGGGCCGACCGCGAAAAGAGGTGGTACCCCCGGGATCGACCTAGATTAGATCAGATTAGATTACCTCGTTTCTCCCAGGAGGGGGGAATTTCGGTACTCCCCCCCGAGGCCCAGTTGTGACTCTGCGTCGGTAGCTATCACGTAGCCCCGCAATAGGACTACGGTGGGCGTTACCTGGGAATATTATTTCCCCCGACTTTCCAACCCGTCCAACTTTTTTAGGCCCAGGCCACATGGAGGTGGGGAAGTACTCGTGCGGGGGGTGGAGAGTCAGTAGGATCGTCCCATCCTTACCTAACACAGTAGCTAAAGGAGTGTGAACGTTGGGGCAACCGATCCTTCGTCTCCATAACTGAGTATCAGTTCACTCTTTGCTTCACCCACAGACCGAGTCTGTACAAGGGTGGTTTCATCGTATGTACCGTTATCATCGATAGGGAGCTGTATCGCCTATTTCAACCCCGTATCGTTACCTGCCTATGTTCCGTATATTTCAGGACCCCCCCCCCCTCCTCTGTTTACCCTTGTCAAACTACCACCCCCCTTCCTCAAGGTCAAGGAGGGAACGCCGGCGTTCCAAATAGATAGATGGAGGTGCCATGCCAGCCGATCTCTAGGAGAGACGTGATCGGGTTCGCACAACGTATCATCTCCTGAAATATACGAAAATTCCTATTGGAAATTCTCGCAGGGATTGTGATTTTAATCTAGTTATAGCGGGGTTATGAATTCGAAGACAGTGAAAACGGTTTAGAGTAGATCGCGTTCGTCCCACTCTCTAGTGATTTTCCAAGGAACGCGACGCAAAATGATAGCCCACCGGACTTTACCGAAATTTCTCCTTGGAGTAAATATCAGCTACATCAGGGACTATTACCGTGTTCTGAGTCTGTTATCGCACTCTTCCCTATGGTTGATGCTCTCTCTGCCTCTCTCCGACGTACCACGGATCGTTCCAACGTCTGCCAAGCGCCCCCATGACCCGTCACCAATTGTGTTCCAGGATCATGGTTTTTACCAGCACGTGCCCGTTAAGGCAAGGCCTGTTTTAGTAGTGCCTTACTGTTACGTCCGGTGCCTTTTCCAAATGGACTGCCTTTCGGAATACGGTGGTCACAGGGCTCGTTGGGCCGATATCTCGCAAAGTGATGCTCTTCATCCTTCCGAGACTCAGTTTACCAGTATACGCCCTGCTGGTCGATATCGCATCCCGGCTCCATCGCGTATGAAACTACTCAATTGGAAGATCAGGCCTCTGAAGAGTACCAACCTGATATGCCCCCCCCCCGTCCCACGGGACCAAATGAGCGATCTCGTTCTTTGTCTGCTTGTCTCTCCCTGGTTGGAACTCTTGATTGATCTTTTCAGTTTGATGCATGACCGCGCGTCCTTATCCGTTGTTCTTCATATCCAACTGATAGACGAAGTTAAACACTGTTCTGCTGCTAATATAGATGCGCTCGGTGCACCCCTGCATATGCCAATCAACAGTGTTCGACTTCGAATCAATTACTTATCGTATGGACCACGGGAAGTATTTCGGTCAGTGTGTTGCGATACTAGCAAATCATCTCCAGCTTCCCGTCTACGGCGGTCTACGGGTACCGAACTCAGGTCGTGTCTCATGCCCATTTCTCGGTACTCTCCCATTCCGCGTCCCCCACGGATCCGATAATACGACACCCTCACTCCCATGGAAAAGTGCTTTCCCGTAGCCAACCTTCTCCCGGGGTTCGGGGAAGACTGAGAGATATTTCCGTGCCTGGATTCGACAGGGTTCCCCATCTATTTCGTCCTACACGCTATCTCTTCACGGCTGGACTACTTGACCCTGGATTCTGGCAATCTCATGCCCAAATTTCAGATCAATCCCAGACCGTATCCCACATACTTCCTCTTGTGAGGCCGAATCCGTGTTTATCCTACTTATACTACCATTGTGAATTCCTTTTTTTTTTTTTTTTTACGCGAGGGAAATGCATTATGCACACGTCGGAGTCCTGGGGTGGGACTCCGAGGTAGTGTGGGACTCTCACCCACTAAAACCCCCGCGGCAGCCTACTCAGGCGGAACTCGGCGGTGGCGGGATCTCGTGTGAACGCACCGCCATCACCGCGCCTATGCTCCCCTTATCGGGGAGCCCGTTCCGTGGGGGCGATCGAACGCCCCCCAGAGGTGACCAGTACCCTGGTCACCCCCCCCTTCTCTACTCCGTCGTCAGAGCACTGCACTCTGACGTCGGCACTACCAGGTCGCTTTGCATGCAATCGGCGACCCCACCCCGACTGCATCAGCGGCACCGGCGGACGCGTGCGCGAAGGCGGGAGCCACAGGGGCCGAAGCTCCGGCTCCCGGTGTCCACGCACGCGTCCGCCCATACACACAGGCCTCTCCTGCCGGAGAGCGAGGAGACGCCTACGGGACGGGGACTTGTCCCCCCCCCCCCCCGGCGTCGTCGTGGTCGGCAGTGCGGGCCCCACGGCCCCGCCCCGAACCCGCCTCGCTCTCCTCCTCTCTCGAAGAGCGGGATCGCGCGCCTCGCGGTCGGCGAGATGACGGTCTCGCAGAAGGAGGACACCGCCCTCCACGACCTCCCGCTCCCCACCATGGCCGCAACAACGGCCAGGAGCGAGAGGTCTCCCCCTATCTCTAAACGGAGTGCCCGCCTCTCCCTGGCGAAGGCCGGGCACTCCTCCAGCACGTGCTGTGCTGCGCGGAGTCAACCTCCTCCGCGCAGCACTGATGGCACTCTGCCGTCGCCTCGGCTCCTATTTTACGCAGGTACTCACCGAGGCATACGTGCTCGATGAGCACCTGCGTGAGCCGGTAGGTCAACCTGCCGTGTCGACGGTCCAGCCATCCATCAAGGACGGGCAGGACCGCGCCCACGGCTCGCTGCCGGGCGGCGCCGCTGTCAAGCAGCGCTGGCGCCGCCACTTTTCGCGAGCGAGCCGCCGGCCCTGGCGCTTCAACTCTTCGACCGCGTCGTCCGACAGGTCGGCCCCGTTCCAGCGGAGGCTCTGCAGACACCGATATACTTCGGCGTCAGCCTCCGCCTGGAAATCAAAGGGCACGACCTCCGCCAGGACGGCCGCCGCCTCGTGGGAGATGGTGCGGTACCCCCTCGCGATCCTGATGGCCATGCAGCGTTGAATGCGCCGTAGTAGCTGCCGGCCCCGCCGGCAGGCCATCAGGTCGCGGGCCCACACGGGTGACCCGTATAGGGCCATCGCCCGCACCACCCCCATGTAGAGGCGGCGTACCCTCTCCTCCGGCCGCCCGAGATTGGGCATCAGACGACCCAACAGGGTCGCCACGCCCTCAATCCGGGGGACCAGACAGTCGAAGTGTCCTTCGAAGCGCCAGCGGCTGTGCAGGTCTAGGCCGAGGTACTTCATACGTCCCTCGACCTGGACTCAGGCGTCCCCCACTCGGACCCAGGCCTGGGGAACCCGCCGCGACAGAGGCAGTCCATGAAACATGACTACCTCCGTCTTTGGCGGCGAGATCTGCAACCCCAGGTCCCGTATCCTTGTGACGATGAGCGCCACCGCCACCTCTGCCAACCGGATGATCCTCGTCCACTCTCTCCCGACCGCGATGATCAGCGTGTCGTCCGCATAGCAGACGACACGCACACCGGGCGGGAGGAGCCCGCGCAACACCGAGTCGTATCCCACGTTCCACAGTAGGGGTCCAAGAACGGACCCCTGGGGCACGCTTCGGTTGACTCTCGGCCGCACGATTGCGCCACCCCGGCCGGGGTACTCGATCACCCTGTCCGACAGGTAGTCCCGCACACGATCCGGAGATACGGAGGCACCCCGTGTTCACGGAGTGCCTCCCGGATCGTGTCCCAGCGGATGGTATTAAAGGCGTTGGCGATATCCAAACTGATCGCCAACGCCACACCACCGCGGGAAACTGCCCGGTCCGCGAGGGAACGTACGCGGTCTATCGCATCTAGCGTAGACCGTCCCTCGCGGAAACCGTACTGGCAGCCCGCCAGTCCGGAACCACCGACGGACAGCCACCTCGAGAGACGGGCAGCGAGCACACGCTTGAACACCTTGCCCGCCTCGTCAAGGAGGCATATCGGCCGATAAGCCGAAGGGTCACCCGCGGGCTTTCCCTTTTTGGGGACCAGGGTCAGCCTCGCCCGCTTCCATAGAAGCCGGACCCGCCCCGACATCAGACAGTCGTCCAGCAGCCGCCCGAGCCGGGGCCCGAGGACGCGCAGGGCCAGGCGCAAAGCCCTACCGGGGATGCCGTCCGGCCCCGAGGCCTTACGGCCTCCGAGGCGCGCAACGGCCACAGCGAGCTCCTCCTCGCTGACCCCCCATTCGGCGGACCACTCCACAGGGTCCGTCGGCTCGAGCGGTCGGCGACCCTCCTCCGGATCGCCCGGAAAGAGGGCGCCGACCACCCGCTCGAGCACGGGGGGGTCCAGACTCTCGGTGACCGGGGGGGCAG
>NW_015373930.1:42696-43466 GCF_001272555.1 Dufourea novaeangliae
GCCGCGACGGCGGAGGCGCGCAGCCCTTTCCCCCCAAACGGTGCCCGGCCGGCCGACCAAGGTCGGTACAGACCGGGCACTTGGGGGCCTCAGCGCACTCCCGGGCCACGTGGCCGGCGCCTCCGCAGGAGTTACACCGCCCGCCGCGGTCCGTGTCACACGGACAGCCGCGACGGACGTGCCCCTCCTCGAGGCACCGGAAGCACCGGAGTGGCCGGGCCGCGAGTGCCTCCACCCGCGCTGACGACCACCCGACCAGCAGCCGGCCGGCGGCCGTCAGCCTCCTTGCCACGGCCACGGGGTACCTGGCCCACACCCCGCCGAGGCCGGATCGATTGCGTCTAACGACGCCGACCAGAACCTCGGCAGCGGTGCAGCCCCCAGCCGCAGCGACCGCCCCCGCCACAGCCTCCGCGGTGACCGACTCGTCCAGGCCCGTCAACCGCACCTCGGCGGTCTTGACGGGCCTACTGACGCGCACGTCGGTCCCGCGGAACACCTCCTCCAGGCGTCGCGCGAGGGCGTCCGCCCGGGCAGCCCCCTCCGGCCCCGGGACCTCCAGGATCGAGGCCCCGGTCTGGCCCTTGCGGTAGCTGTGGTCCGCAATGCCGACGTCCGCCAGGCGGACGCCGGACTTCGCCTTCTGCAAGACCTCCGCATAAGAGGTCGAGCTGCCCGGGACAACAGTGAGCGCCACCGCGGCCCTCTTGGGGGCACGCGGCGGACGCCCAGCCGCCCCTCCTCGCGCCGGCGCCGCCGGAGGAGCCGGT
>NW_015373930.1:45039-54568 GCF_001272555.1 Dufourea novaeangliae
ACACAGGTGTGGCCTGCTTTACCACCACACCTGCGCCGGCTCCTGGGGCACCGAGATCCCCTGGAGCAGTAACGTTCTTCTCAATACGTGTGTTATTCATATTTTTTAATATAAACTCCCTCCTCTCCTACCAATTACACCGTTAGCACCCTTGACAGCCGAAGCCGCCAAGGGTCCCAGGGGCACCACGTGGAGGTGGTGTAAGTGGATTTGACCAGACCGGGCCCGCCGACTTCGCCGAAGTTCACCGCAGCAGACGACACCGAAGTGTCGCCTGATTATAGGTCGAACATCGGCTCCATCGTGGTTTTTGACGCAGGTCAGAGTGTTACGTAGGAGCCCGAAGACGCCTACGCACCCCTCGCTGTGAAAACCTGATCCAGCCTTGCCCCCCTGCATAGAGTTAACCTACTCCAAGCCATAATGTTCTACTTTCTGGTTTTTAACGATCAGTTATGTCTCTTACTAAGTTGATGCTACGAAAGTTCCATTATCAGAGCTCAAAGAGAATCGGCCCATTTTCATTTCTGAACATTCAGGAGTTTCATCCCGTTGCATCCTACGCCGTTTCACGAGGATATGAGTATTTTAAATTTAATAAAAATTTTTCACAACATCGTGTCCGATGTGTTTTCATGTTGCAGTAAGAACGCTGACGGTGGTTGCCCAGTAGAGCCTCCAATCGATATAGCCTCCCTTCACTTCCTATACCCCAACGGTCCAACGTTTGGGCATCGAGCTACCTGTTGAGCAGGCAATATACGGTGAGATTACCTCGAGGCCTGGTATCATGACATCGTCTCACGTTAGGGGAGCTGGGTCTGTGTTTTGTATTTTTGTTTTTAAAGCATAATACTGATTTGAGTTGGGTAGAGCTAGTTAAACAACTGAAAAGTACTGTTCGAAGCATTATACTGACCTGAGTTAGTTAGAGCTGGTTAAAAAACAAAAAAAAGTACTGTTCAAAGCATTCCACTTATTTGAATTGGATAATGCTTTAAACAGTACTTTTTTGTTAGCAACCGAGAAATTGATAATTGGTGCCCAGGTTCATGCAACTAAGATGCACGCCTCTTGAGCAACATTGTATCCCCTACATTGCAGCACAATCATAATATAATATTGTGCGGCATGCAACCATTTTTTTTAACGGGGGGGAAAACCTTGATAAAGGTGCACCGCCTTCGCTGGGGGCGAAGACAGCCAATGTGGGGTTTCTCCCACAAAACCCCCCGACCACTCACGGTGACCCTCGGGCTAAGGGCTGACAGTGGGAACGCTCGGCTTGACCGCGACCAGCCCTACCCATTGCTCTCCCTTATGGGTGTTTAAGGGGAGGGCTCTTCTCTGGAGGGGGGTACCAATAGCTCCCTCCTCCCCCACGGGACGGCTGTGACACCGACCCTCCACCTCCTACTTACAGCGCCGGGGGGGTAGGTGGGGTGGGGTGGTGGAAGGGGGTTACCTCTCAACCTTATCTCCTCGTGGGCCGACCGGGAAAGGTGGTACACCCACTACCACCGCTATGCAGACGACACTCTGATCATCGCGGTCGGGAGGGAATGAATGAGGACCATCCGGTTGGCAGAGGTGGGGGTAGCACTCGTTGTCGCCCGGATCCAGGCACTGGGGTTGCACATCTCGCCGCAAAAGACAGAGGCGGTCATGCTCCATGGCCTGCCTCTGTCGCGGCGAGCCCCTAATGCCGAGTAGGAGACGCTTGCGTCCAGATCGGGGACCGGATGAAATATCTGGGCCTCGTTCTGGACAGCCGCTGGCGCTTCGAAGTTCACTTCGACCGCCTGGTCCCCCGGGTTCAGGGCGTGGCGACCCTCCTGGGTCGTCTTATGCCCAATCTCGGGGGACCAGATGAGAAGGTACGCCGCCTATACATGGGGGTGGTGTGGGCCATGGCCCTATACGGTCATCCCGTATGGGCCCGCGACCTGGTGGCCGGCCGGCGCTGCCGGCTGCTATTGCGGCGCGTGCAGCGCCGTATGGCCATCCGGGTCGTGAGGGGCTACCGCACCATCTCGCATGAGACGGCGGTCGTCCTGGCGGGGTCTGTTCCCTTCGATCTCCAGGCGGAGGCTGACGCCGATGTATATCGGCGTCTCCAGAGCCTCCGCTGGAATGGGACGGACCCGCCGGACGACGAGGTCGAACGAATGAAGTGCCAGGCTCGACGGCTCGCTCGCGAGCAGTGGCGGCGCCAGCTGGTTGACAGCGGTGCCGCCCGGCAGCGAGCCGTCGGCGCGGTCCTTCCCGGTTTGGACGGGTGGCTGGACCGCCGGCACGGCAAGCTTTCCTACCGGCTCGCACAGGTGCTCACGGGACACGGATGTTTCGGTGAGTACCTGTGTAGGATAGGAGCCGAGGCGACAAGCGCGTGCCACCAGTGCTGCGCGGAGGTAGACTTCGCGCAGCACGCGTTGGAGGAGTGCCCGGCCTTTGCCAGGGAAAGGCGGGCACTCCGGTTGGAGGTAGGACACGACCTCTCGCTCCCGGCCGTGGTCACAGCCATGCTTTAGCCACTCGTTTGTGCTGGCGAGTTGGCGACGCGTGTTTCTTCCTTTATCTTCTCGTACGGGCACTCGAACAGGACGGACGCGTGTCTGTTCCTCCGTCGTGCCGTCGAATAAGCCACGCGTGCTTTAGCCACTCGTTTGTGCTGGCGAGTTGGCCACGCGTGTTTCTTCCTTTAACTTCTCGTACGGGCTCTCGAACAGGACGGACGCGTGTCTGTTCCTCCGTCGTGCCGTCGAATAAGCCACGCGTGCTTTAGCCACTCGTTTGTGCTGGCGAGTTGGCCACACGTGTTTCTTCCTTTAACTTCTCGTTCGCGTACAGGCTAGTACTAAGCCTTCGCGAGGACACTTGTTGTTAATTGACGAACCATAAAGGTAATAAAGCCCCGTTATGTAAGTGTACGCAAATTTCAAACCTAACCTTACATCCTCGCTATTCATGACCACGTGTGCTCAATTCCGTTCCCGATCGGCACTCTTGCGAAGTGGGCTGCTACACTCCACTCACTTCTTGTAACGTTATTTTACTTGGCGAACTTCATTCGCAACAACGTTAAAAAAAAAAAAAAAAAACGGGTCCTTATCAGCTATGCTTACGGCTAACTTATATCTAGTGTTATCGACGGCGATATTGGTGCGCGGCGACGGTGTGTCCGCGGCGGTACAGTCGGCCGGTGTTGCGGCGGTGTGAGCGCGGCGGTTTAGTCGGTCGGCGTGGCGACGGTCTAGTCGGCTCGGCGGTTTAGTCGGTCGCCGTGGCGGCGGTCTAGTCGGCCCGGCGGTCTAGTCGGTCGGCGTGGCGATGGCCTAGTCAGCGCGGCGGTGTGTACTAAGCGGCCCGGTCGGTCGGCGTTGTGGAGCGGGGAGGGATGGTGCCCTCAACCGTGGGCGGCCAACGGCCGTCCCGTAGGTCGGGTGGGGGAGACCCTATGTGTCCCTGCCGCCTTAGGTGATGGCCTATGGGGGTAGAGGGGTCGGGATGGCCCGATCAGTGGGGTTGACCCTACACTGTCGAAGGACCTTGTTGGTTAAAGGCTTACCTTCATACGCTTGGACAGCGTCCGAGCGAATGAGTACCTTGGTATAGTAAATGGATCAAAAAGCAGGGAGCTCGAATGTGGTCGGTTTACGCTAGTTCGCAGGGAGTCGAGATCTGCCCCGATTGTGCCTCGCGTCGCGGTATTAATAGCCGCGAGACACAATCTTATCAGCGAGATCCGCGAGGCGCGCGAAGCCATCTCGCGGCCGCGGCGGTAATTGCCTCGCGGTGTCTCGCTGGCGTCACGCGGGGACGTCGTAACGAGTTATTCGTTACATCCCCATCTTTCTTCGGGGGGGGGGGGGGGGGGGGGGGGGAGCCGATGGTTCTATTTTAAATTGTTCGCTTTATTGTGTCGCGCAGATGCGTATGTATCCGCACGGAGCCGTCCTCGTCCTTCTTACAAATGAGGTGTCTCCCGGGTACACGTATCCGGTAGCGTCGTCCTCGTACCATGGCCGGTACGTGTAACCGGAGGACGTTGGGGTTGCGGTGGTCGGTGGTGTAGGTCCGGGCTGCTGTTGCTGCGGTGGGGGTCGGGGTGATGGCCGGGGCGGCGGGCGCCGGGGTGACCACCTCGATGGCATCCACTGGTGTCGGGGTGGGGGCGGCAGGCCTGGTCATGACACTTATGGTGCTGCGGCTGCCTCCTGGTTGCTGTATTCTGGGTGGTGGTCCTCGGCGGGGTGCTGGCGGTCCGTTGGGTGGCGCCCCCCCCCCGGAGGCGGGGGTGGTGGTGGTGGCAGCGGTGATAGTGGGATCTCCCATGGCGGTGTGGTGTTCATGATTGTTCTGCTTTTGTCTCTTCCCGGCGCCTGGCGTCTCGGTACTAATAGCCTAGGGTGTACCTTCGTACTGGCGAGAACCGCCGAAGTTGCGTGGCCATCTCGCGGCCGTGGCGGTACTAGCCCCTGGGCGATTTTCCGCCCGGCCCGTGTCCTTGTCTCACCGGTTGCCGCTCCCCTGGGGTTATTCGCGTGGTCATCCTTGTCGTCAGGAAGGCACGGCTTCAGGTCCTGGACGTGTGCACGGAGTGGTGTCTTCCGGCCGTCTTGTAGCAGCACGATGGTGGGCCCTAGATATGTTGTAGGCGAACATGATTTCCGGGATCCATTGATCCCACGTCCGGTGGTCCTGGCCCGTGAGTTCCGCAATCATGGTCTTTATGACTCGGTTTACGCGTTCGACGGGATTGCACTGTGGAGTGTATGGTGGCGTACGGCGGTGTGTAATCCCGGCCCCTAGTAGGAAGCTGGTGAACTCCTTGCTTTCAAATTGCCGTCCGTTGTCGGTGATGGTGAGTCGCGGCCTACCGAACAGTAGGACTATTCGTTCCCTGAAAGTTCGGGTTATTGCGGGGGCCGTCGCGTGGCGGAGGGGCTGCAGCACTACCCATTTTGTGAACTTGTCCTGCATGACCATCAGGACTGTGTGCCCTTTGTTGGATCGTGGCAGCGGACCGACGAGGTCCACCGAGACTACGTCCCATGGGTTGGCGGCCGGCGTCGAAAACATCTGGCCGGCGGGGGCCCTCTGAGACACCTTGTGCTGTAAGCATTGTGCGCATCGCTGGATGTACCGGGCGGCATCTGGCCCCATTCCGGGCCAGTGGTAGTGCTGTGTTAGGCGGGCGATCGTTTTTGCGACTCCTAGGTGTCCGGCTGTTGGGCGTCGTGGGTTTCGTGGAGCACTAGCGGTCGCTTGTGCTGGGGTACGCACTACTTCCATTCGAGCTCCGGGTGGAGGCCTTCAACGCGACTGTGAAGTCGGTCATCTGGTCGGGAGTCAGCATACCGAGGCTCTCGTCGTGCTCGAACGAATTCTGTTTATTCAACATCAAATAATGCGGGGCTTGGTTACCGACGGTGTGGTTCCAGGTGCCCGACGTCGTGTCCAGCAGACAGCTCTCTGCAGTGTCCTCGATCATATTCATTTGAGACGACTCGAGCAAGCTGAAAAAGTTGCTCTTCTCTTCCGTGAAATGAACCAACTGTTGCACGTCATCCTTCTTTATATCCCAGGCGGGTGATATCGTGAACGACTTGCGTCCCGGCTATCCGATCGGTGTGGACACTCCGCGTGTCGAACACTTGATTTTGGGCGTGGCGGATTTGTCCTCGGCATCAACGAACTGCAAACATTCCGAGAGCACCAGAGACCGTCGGTGTCCCGGAATCGATGTCGGCTGGAGCAACCTTGATTTCGGGAAGAACGAGGGCCGAGCCGCCCTTGGTACTGGTATCCGACTCTCCCCTACGTTCGAGATTGATGGTCGGAATTTCTACGCAGTTCTTCTTCGTGTCGAAACTATTGACACAGTTGTTGTTCTATTGGCTGCCGCGACTGTTCGCCACCAGTCTTCGCGGCGGATTCACAGACGTCGGCGATCTCTTTGGCGCGTCCTTTGTAGGCCCGGTGCTGAGATCCTTCACGGAACTACGAACGGAGCTCCTGGCAGTTTCTTATGGCGGCGACTTCACCTCTTGGCGACCACGTATTCTCCTCTTATCCTTATTATTATTATTGTTCGCGTCGCCCGCCTTTTTTTGCTTCGATTCTGTTGGAGGCGGCGGGCCAAGACTCTGCAAAACCCTGGACTTCACCTCTTTCCGCGGAGGCCTCGTTCTCTGCTCGGTCTTGCCCGCCTGGATTTTACTCATTACAGCGTCCCATCGGCCGCCACCTTTCCTGAACGGTCTCTGCGATCGTCGCGCCTCCTTCTCCCCTTCATCCTTGGGACCGGACTGAATCATCGCCTTGATCTTCGATACCACGTTCCTCTTCGGCATTTTGTATTTTTTCAACGGAACGTCCGGTTTACCCAGTCCCTTCGCGCGCAGATTATCGTTGTCTCGCTCCACCTCGATCACGATGACTTTGGTGGTGTTCATGGACCCGCTGGAGTCCGCGGACGTGTCCAGGGTATTCGGGGAAACCTGCAGGAAATCCAGGATAACGTGAGTAACTTCCGGTTTCACCGGCGACGGCTGGCTCCTCTGAGAAACCTCGGTGGTAATGGTATCCGGAGTGCGATCCTCCCGTTCCTCCACCGCCTCCTCAGGCGTGTGCAATTCGTCATGTCTCTTATCGAGATCCAAATAGAATCCACTCGAGTCGATCTCCTCCCCAGTGTTGTGCTTGTTATCCATGGACTGGTTCCTCGTAGTTTTGAGGTTCATCGACCTCCGTTAAAAGAACGATATCAAGGTTACACCCATCTCGGTACTTGCTTGGCTTTTTCACTTTGCGCCTGTCCCTAAGGATTCTCCTTGTAAAATAGTCTCTGCCTCATTGGGTTCCTGCTCCTGTGGTGAAACTTCGGTATATTCCTCTGCAGATTCCCAATCCTGGCTTTAGGAGGATCCCTCTTCAATTGTAATCTTGGAGTCCCCAGGTTCTTGCGATTGGTCATTGTTTCGAAACGGGCGGATTGCCGCAAATTTCGATTGAAAATCGCTGGGATCGCTCAGCGCTGAGCGTGGAGGTGGAAGGAGGACTCTTGTTCGAGTCCAGAAAAACACACGCGAAATTATGAGAATTGACCGAACACTTGGAACGTTTATTGGACGATATACAATAATTAAGACGGAATGAGAACTCGATGCGCGTTCGATATAATTTGTTGGCTGATCGCAACAAAGATGAGTTTGTGAGAATGACGCGAGGCACGTGCGGTTTTTCGCGTGAGAACCGTACCGGTATTCTTCCAGTTCTGCTGGGTTATCGGCGCAGGACAACGCGCGAGCACCGAGAGTCCTTTTTTGCACACCTCGGTGATTTGCGGTTAGACATCGCGCGATACAGGTGCGTGTTATGATTGGTTTCGCCGAATTCGCGTGATATTTCGTGGAACGAGCAGCGCGACGGAATCTCGCGAGACCTCGTCCACACTCGGGAAACCTCGGCCGCGCGACGGTGCGCGAGCGCGTTGATTGAATTCCAAACAATCATCCAGGGGCTCAATCATAGAGTCTGAAGGTCTGAAGAGCTGTGAGGGGCGCCATACACAGTTTCAGTCGACATATTAGTGTTTTTGTCGTTTTCTACAAAAACTGCATCCCTTTCGATCTGTACTCTATCAGTCTCAGGGAACCAGATCCGAAAACCTTTGGTCTGTTCGCTATATCTGTTTGTTTTTTCGTCCAAACCAGTGTTCGTAAGGAATCTTTTGAGGTAGACGGCTCGTACCTGCCGAATAAGAAGATGCACTGCTGTATTAACGTCTTTAACCCACAGCTTCATCGGCAGTTTTTTGGTATGTAACATAATCCTGATGGCCTCAACAACAGACCAATGGCCAAACAATCCATTTTTCTCGCGGGTGAAAGCCACTGACTGCTGATGCTGTAGTATACGACTCTCCGACATACTCCGAACAGTCAGAATCAAAACTTCCAAACCGTTGTCAGTGCACAGTGTCTTGATGTCTTTCTGTAAATGATTATTTGTCATTGCCAGAAAATTCTTCATTTTTCTTGGAGTCTCATCTTTGGATCAAAGGAAGTAAACGATTTTCCAGTGGGAATAGTCGCCTTTAAACAGTAAAAAGTAGCGTGATCCATTTAGTGACTTTTTCTGAATATGAATCAGCATGCACGAGCTCATCGGGAATTTGCGGCCTGTAATCACCCTCTTCTCGTCTGGGAAAGGGATGTCGATATGATTTAGTAAAGATGCAACCCTCATAGGAGAAAACCTCCGGTCCAACCACCTCTGTCCCTTCCTTCTTCAAGTATTGCTTAATGTGATGAGTGTTTTGGTGTCCCAGTTTTTCGTGCCATGTCTGAAGGTTGACCCGGATGGTAAAGGGTGCTTCCGTTTGATCAACATCTGGTGGGACTACTTTAAATTGCATTTCGCATAGTTTTTGTTTTCGCACTCCCACTGCGACTATTCCTTTCCAAAACGGCATCCCTCAGCCTTGGGGATTTGAAGCATTCCTTTGTCTAAGGCAGAACCAGTTGAAAACAGATTGTATCTTAGGTTAGATACAAAAAGGACTCGCGATAGATGCTTCTCGACCCATTGATTTCCATTGTCAACCAGGATATTGATGTCTCCTCTGCCCAGAATCTCAATGGACTGTCCTTTCTTCTCGACATTGACAAGACGAGGTTTTTTAAAACGTGTCAAATTTATGAACAAGCGTTATTGATTGGACATATGGTCCGTCGCTCCAGTCACGTACCCAATGGCCAGGTTTCTTGCAAACATAACAAAGAGTGAGGTTACCTTGGTTCCACGTTATAGATTCCTTTGGGAAAAGAGGGCTTTGTTTGCCCTTTTGAAACTTCTTCTTGTTGAATCTTATAGCAGCGAATGCTTCGCTCAAGTCATTCTCTTGGGTTGAGGAACAAAGTTCCACGGCAAGGAGTCATTCTATTAAATTTCGTAGGTTGCGCTCAGGGAGCGGAGTTGATTCCTATGCAGTGATAAAATGGTTGTAGTTCGCTGGTAATGTCAGAACAATTTCAGTTATGATCATAGAATCTGCGATAGGCTCATCTAGTGGTTGTAGGCGGTGTTCGAAGTCTTTCAGCTTTGCAATGTGTGAGGCCATGTTGTCGTTCTGTTCCTTTGTTATTTTATACCTTTTTTGTTGTAGCATGTGAATGCTGGTTTCGGATTTTTTTTCATATAGGTTATGTAACGCAACCTACATATCCTTAGCACAATCACAATGCACTAGCTGAGAATCTGCTAGACTTGTTGCATTAATTTTCTGAGCGATATTATCTAGTTTTAACTAGTCACGCAGTTGCCTACGTTGTTCTTCAGTAGATTGGTCGTTTACCTCTGGTTTGATGAAAATTGAATGACGGTTATTTGAAATTTCTACTGCGCCCAATTTTCTGCATTTTTTAGCTTTGTAATTTAAAGCACCTCGCTGTTCATGTTAGGCGATTTCCAATGTTTGCACATGGCCTTTTTTTTTTTTCTTTTTTTTTTTTTTTTTTTTTTT
>NW_015373930.1:54961-55562 GCF_001272555.1 Dufourea novaeangliae
CGGCAGCACCGACGCCCGGGCCACGCGACCCCGCACAAGCGGCGTGCCCAGGGGCACGGCGAAGCCTGTTGTGCGGGGTCGCTGCGTCACGCCGGTCGCCCTGCGACCGGCCGAGAGGAGGGAGGGCTCAGGGGGCACCAGGCCCCCCTGCGGCCGGGGCGGCAGCCCGCCGCCGACCACCAGCGCGCCTTGCCCTCCTCCTCTCGATGCGAGCGGGGTCGGTTAACTCCGGACCCCGCTCGTCGTCCTCCTTCCGCGAGACCATAGTCTCGCAGAAGGAGGACATGGCCCTCCACGCCCTCTCGCTCCCCACCATGGCCGCGACCACGGCGGGGAGAGAGAGGTCCCACCCGACTGCCAGTCGGAGTATCCGCCTCTCCGAGGAGAAGGCAGGGCACTCCTCTAGTGCGTGTTGCGCGGAGTCGAGATCCGCGCCGCACTGGTGGCAGCCGGGCGTCGCTTCCGCCCCTACCTTTCGCAGGTACTCTCCGAAGCACCCGTGCCCGGAGAGCACCTGCATCAGGCGATAAGACAGCCGGCCGTGGCGGCGGTCCAGCAAGTCATCGAAGACTGGCAGGACCGCCCCCACGGCCCGCTGTCG
>NW_015373930.1:55713-56066 GCF_001272555.1 Dufourea novaeangliae
GACAGGGTGCGGTATCCGCGGGCGATCCTGACGGCCATGCGGCGCTGCAGGCTCCGCAAGCGCTGCCTGCCGCGTCGGCAGGCCGCCAGGTCGGGCACCCATACGGGAGACCCGTAGAGCGCCATCGCCCGCACCACACCCATGTAGTGGCGGCGCACGGCCTCCTCCTGTCCCCCGAGGTTCGACAGTAGGCGACCCAGCAGGGTCGCCACCGCTTCCACCCGGGAGACGAGACGGTCGAAGTGCCCCTCCCACCTCCAGCGGCCGTCCAGGTCGAGGCCGAGATATTTCAATCGGTCCTCGACCCGGACAGCCGCGTCGCCCACTCGGATCCAGGCCTGGGGGGGTCGCCG
>NW_015373930.1:57934-58751 GCF_001272555.1 Dufourea novaeangliae
CTCCTCCCGGGCGAGCCGACCAGCGGCTCGCCTCCACACTTCGACCGTCTCCGGCGGCGGGTGGTTCCCGTTCCGGCGGTGAGCCTGCCGACGTCAGTAGACGTCGGCATCGACCACCGCCTGGAATTCGAAGGGGACGACCCGCGCAAGGACGACCGCCGCCTCGTGCGACAGGGTGCGGTATCCGCGGGCGATCCTGACGGCCATGCGGCGCTGCAGGCTCCGCAAGCGCTGCCTGCCGCGTCGGCAGGCCGCCAGGTCGGGCACCCATACGGGAGACCCGTAGAGCGCCATCGCCCGCACCACACCCATGTAGTGGCGGCGCACGGCCTCCTCCTGTCCCCCGAGGTTCGACAGTAGGCGACCCAGCAGGGTCGCCACCGCTTCCACCCGGGAGACGAGACGGTCGAAGTGCCCCTCCCACCTCCAGCGGCCGTCCAGGTCGAGGCCGAGATATTTCAATCGGTCCTCGACCCGGACAGCCGCGTCGCCCACTCGGATCCAGGCCTGGGGGGGTCGCCGAGACAGAGGTAGCCCGTGGAACAGGACTACCTCAGTCTTGGCCGGCGAGATCCCCAAGCCCAAGCCCTGGATCCTTCTGGCGACCGTGGCCACCGCCACCTCCACCATACGGCTGGCCCTAGTCACGTCCCTACCAACACCGATGATGAGCGTGTTGTCCGCGTAGCAGACGACACGCACACCGGGTGGGAGGGGCCCGCACAACGCCGAGTCGTACCTCAGGTTCCACAAAAGTGGGCCCAACACGGACCCCTGGGGCACTCCTCGGCGGACCCTTCGTCGCACCAGAGTACCC
>NW_015373930.1:59942-88626 GCF_001272555.1 Dufourea novaeangliae
CTCCACCTCCTCCGCCACCCTCCACCCCGTCACGATGCGCGCGGCGGCGGCCGTTGCCCAGGACAAGTCCACTATGGACTCGCCCTGCCACCGCACGCACGTGCCTGTGGACCCCCGGTTGTGCAGCCGGAGGTCCAGACTCGCCGCCCACTCCTGCACAGCATCCCCTCGCGCGTCGGTCCTGGGGCTACCCCAAATGGTGGACTTCGCATTGAAGTCCCCCAGGACCAACGTCGGGCGCGCTGGACCACGGGACACCACGTCCCGTATTTGGTCCAGCAACGCCTCGAACGACGCGAGGGGCATGCTAGGCGGGGCGTATACCCCCACCACCGCTAGGCGCTCATAGCGTACCGCGACGAAGCCGCACCCCCGAGCGACAACGGTCAGGGGCGCGGCTCCGTCGCACACCGTCGCCACGGAGCCCAGCGCGTCCCCCGCCCAATCCGGGCGGTCAAGGACGCGGTACGGCTCCGCGGCGACCGCCAACCTCACACCAAGCTCGGCCAGGCTGTGGACAAATAAGTCCTGTGCCCGGGCCGAGTGGTTGAGGTTGGCCTGGAGGATCCGGATCCTGGGGGTGAACACTAGGCCGTGTCCATGGCCTCCCCAGGGCCGGATCCTCCCTCTCTCCCCTCAGCCGGCGCCACCGGCGCCGGCTGGCTCTCCTGCGGCTGGGTGGCCGCCGCCGCACCCGGCGGCGTTGCCACAGCCCCGCGCCGTTTGCGCCGCCGCGACGGTGGTGGAGCGCAATCCCTGCCCCCCAGACGGTGCCCGGCTGGCCGACCAAGGTCGGAACAAACCGGGCATCTGGGGGACTCCTGGCAGTCCCGCGCCACGTGCCCGGCGCCCCCGCAGACGTAGCAACGCCCGCCCCTGTCCGTATCACACGGACATTTGGGGCGGACGTGCCCCGCCTCGAGGCACCGGAAGCAGCGCAGCGGACGGGCCGCCAGCAGCTCCACCCCGGCCGACGACCAGCCGACCGATACTCGGCCGGCGGTCGCCAGTCGCTTCGCCGCGGCGAGGGGGCATTTGACCCACACCCCGCCGAGGCCGGACCGGTTACGCCGTACGGCGCCGGCCCGCACCTCGGCGGCGGTGCAGCCCCCGGCTGCAGCGATCGCCGCCACCGCGTCCTCCGCGGTCACGGACTCGTCGAGCCCCGTGATCCGTATCTCCGCGGTCCTCATGGGGCGCGAAACGCGGACGTCCGTGCCGCGGAAGACTTCTCCCAGCCGCTGCGCCAGGGCGTCGGCCCGGGCAGCGCTATCGGGGCCCGGGATCTCCAATATGGAGGATCCCGTAAGCCCCTTACGGTACCGGAGGTCATGGACCCCGACGTCCGCCAAGCGGACGCCGGACATCGCGGTCCTCATGACCTCCGCGTACGTCATCGCGCTGCCCGGGGTAACGGTGAGCGCCACCGCTGCCCTTTTCGGGGCTCGCGGCGCGCGCACCGCCGCGCCCCGGCGTCCTCGAGCCGCGGAGGGCGCCGGCGGAGCCGGCACCGCCGCCGCCGCGGCTTTCGCCCGTTTCCGGCGCGTCCCCCGGCCGACAACCTCCGACCACTTGGTCGTGGTGTCGGTCATCCGGGGGGCGTCTGTGGGCTCCTTGCGCCGCGACGGCGGCGGCGTCGCGGGGGGGGAGGAAGATGAGGAGGGAGGGGCCGCCGAACAGCGGCCGCGGCGTTCCCCCCCTCGCTCTCGACCCTCTTGGTCTTCTTCCTCCCCTTCCCGCCCCGCCTTCTCCTCCTGCCACCGCCCCTACCCCCCCGGTCCCGTCGGCCATGCCGCTGGTGCCAGCGGCGGATGGTCCCGTCAAGGAAGGGCGGGGCGGCGGAGGGGGAGGGCCACGACGGCTCGACGCCGGCGTCGCCCTTGGGCCGCTCCCGCGGGCCGCGGTCATGCGCGTACCCGCGGGCGGCCACCCGACCCCATGGCCTGGCACGTCGGGCAGGCCATCGAGGCGCACCAGGATGCGCGCCTCCATGACCGCTACCAGCCTCGCGACGTGCCGCTCGACCGCCCCCTCGACGTCCGCCATCGTCACGGGGCGCTCCCTTTCTGGGGGCGCCCAGCGCGGCGACGGTGGCGAGGGTGGCAAGGGAGGCAGGGGAGGCGACCGCACGGGCCGCCGCCGCAGCGGTCTAGCCCCCACCTCCGGCTCGGAGGGTCCCGGCGGCGGGGCCGCGGGGGGCGGCATCTGGCGGTCGTCGGGGACACCGGCCGCCGACGGTTCCTCCGTCGGTGCCGCCGTCGGCGCCGCCGCCGCGAGGCGCGGGCCGGACAGTGCCTCCAGAGAGGAGAGCCGGGCTCGGAGGTGCTTTACCTCTATTTCGAGCTCCAGCTCCCGCTCGGACAGCACCGTCCGCCTCGCTTGCTCAGCCGCCGCATGCCTGATCCGCTGGGCGGCCTCCCGGAGCGCTCGGACGCTGGTGCCCTTCAGGTTTGAAGAGCACCGAGCGACCTTCTCAATTGTCTGGACGCTGTCAATCATGACAGCGCCCAGGTCCGGGGTCGGAGCCTGCCTCATCTCCTCCGCCACTTCTTTTTCGGCCGGCAGCTTCTTGCACGACTTGTGGACCGGTCGTGGCGGTACCGACCGGTCCAGCAAGTCGTCCTCCTCCCTGAGGCGTCGCTCCTGGAGACCGAGCTCCAGGAGCTTCCTTTTCGCCTCAGCGAGGCCCACGTGCTCCCCAGTGGTGGGCGGCCTGCCTCTTTTGCGGGCCAGCCCACTTGCGCTGGAGCGTACAGAGGAGGCGACCGACACCGCCGAAACCCTCGAGGTGTCGGACTCCTCCCCGTCGCTAATTTCCATCGCCAGCGCCAGGCCCAGGTACCTGGCGCTGGCGCTGGTTGCCCCTTCAGTGCCGACCGTCAGGCGCTGAAGCCTCACTATCGGGGCCTTACCCGCCCTGGAGGCGGCCAGTCCCGAGGGACCCGGCAGCGCCTCCGAGGGGGGGGTCGCCCTTCTCCTCTCCAGTAGTATTTAGGACTCCGGCGGCCTGGCGGTCCACCGCCGGATCCTCACGGGCGTCGGATAACGACATGGGTGTGGCCCGTTCAACCACCACACCCACGCCGGCTCCTGGGGTTCCGAGGGCCCCTGGAGCAGTAACACCTATTCCTTTTGTTGTGCAATCCATATTGTTTGACACCTCCTCACTCTCCTACCACACACACCGTCAGCACCCACGGCGACCGAAGTCACCAAGGGTCCCAGGTGGCACCACGTGGAGGTGGTGTGTGTGGATTTGACCAGACCGGGCCCGCCGACTTCGCCGAAATTCGCCGCAGCAGACGACACCGAGGTGTCGCCTGATTGTAGGTCAAACATCAGCTCCATCGTGGTTTTTGACGCAGGTCAGAGTGTTACGTAGGAGCCCGAAGACCTCTACGCACCCCTCGCTGCGAAAACCTGATCCAGCCTCGGCCCCCTTGCACATGGCTCGGTCTAACCTCAACAGGAAGAGCACAAAAAAAAAAGAAACGAAACTTTAAAGGAGCAAAAATTTTGTTGCATAGGTGATCTAGACCCATAACCTGTTGATTATAGGCGGAAATAAACTTATTTTCGTATAAAATGCACACCAAACAAAAACGATTTTATTCTCCACGTACAGAAAAACGCATGTTCAAATGCAGACATACTTTCGAGAAGAAGATGGGGACTCGTAGTAGTAAATTGCATAGAGAGACCTCTCCTTCCCCTTCCGCATAGAAGTGGCGCGAATATTTGTAGAAGCGCAGTGAGCGCATGATATATCTAACGTACTTTCAACATTAACATTGTAATATTATGAGATTCGAAGAATGAAAGGTTGAATGAACTTTGGGAGAGAACAGCTCGGGTGACTGTTAATGCGTTCGACAGATGGTGAAATTGAAGGAGAGTAGGGGAACAAGGATTTATCTAGGAGGATTTAGACGATGGAGGACAGGACAAAAGAGGAAGTAATATAAGCAGGAATTGGTAGAAACACGAATGGGACGAGGTGGATCCTTGCCCCGCGAGCACGCGTGTTCAGAGGGTTACAATCGTGGTGACCCCTCGCGATGGTTGTGGGGCAATGGAACTGGGGGGTGACAATGAGGATATCACTCCTCTCGCGACCAGTTCAGCATGCGACGGTGTTGGGGGGGGGGGGCTCTGACTCCCCATAACATGGTGTGTTCTTCAAGGGGGGAGAAACATAGGCAGGACCGACCGCGGGAAGCATGCCATCGTGGTACTAGCGGTCGGCCCGATGCCTGAGAGAGCCACCGAGAAGTTTTAGTGAGGTAAAAATCCCACATAGCCGTCTCTGCATCCCCAGCAGAGGCGGTAGCCTTTTGAAAGTTTCTCCTCGTAAAAAAAACAAGGATACAGAGATACACAGGGATACGGAGTGGGAGTGGTATGAGAGAGGCTAGGATCTGATTTTATCTCTAACCATGTGGACCATCTGTGAAGGAGGGTAGAGAGTTTGTAGGATCGGTGACTCTGTATGCTCGACCACAGAAACTCCTTCTCAGTGCCCCCAAACCGCGGGTGGCGACCAGTTAATGGACTGGAAGTTTGCATGTGAGGTAGGACAGGATATCCCAGGATTCATGCTTGTCGGATTAGTATGGATAAACGGGGATCCGGCCTCGTAAGAGGAGGGACGATGGGATACGTATCGGGAGTGAAAGGAGGGAGGCTAGTGTTTGCTTTGGTCTCTAATCACGTAGACCGTCCGTGAAGATGCAAGGTAGCGAAGGAGGTAGATGGGGAAACTTGCCAAATCCAGCTACTAAAATATCTCTTAGTCCCTCCCGAACACCGGGAGCCAATTAGTCATTGGATTGTGACATTCCATGGGAGATAGGGTGGAGTACCACAGGATCCGCAGAGGACACGGATCGGGAGGGTTCCGTTAAGTGGGCATGGAATTGCCCAAAAGTCGGACCACGTAAACCATCTGTGAAGGGGGGAGGGTGTGTATTATCGAATAAACTACCTGCCACAGAATTCCCCCTTCGTCCTTAGGATAAGATGTATGTCGAGTTTTGAGACACTGTCACGAGCACACAGAATGGCGCACACCGAATGCGCCAGTGTGGCAGGTAGGTAGTGCTTCTGGAACTGGACAGAAGAACTAGAGACAGGATTCAGCGGACAAGTGCGGGAAGCGAAAGACCAAACTGGAAGGATCAGATGCATGTTTAGAGAGTAAGACAAAAAGACAAATAACACGATCGATCATTCCGGCTCGAGAGACGGGGGGACCATGTTAGGTACTCTTTAGAGTCCTATTCGTGTCACTATTTAGCTAGGAGGAAAAGAGGCTGAATGCGATACCGAACAGCAGAGCGTAAACTGGCAAACGAGTCTCGGAAGGATGCAGAACATCACTTTGGAAAATATCGACCCAACAAGCCCTGTAGTCGTCGTATTTCGGAAGGCAATCCATAAGGATAAGGTACCGAACGTAAAGTATGACACGACTGAAACCAGGCCACGCCCTGACAGGTACGTGCCGGTAAAAACCATGACCCTGAACAACATTAGCAACGGGTCATGGGGTACTAGGAAGACACTGCAATGTACCGTGGTACGTCGTAGACAGAGAGTATCAACCCTAGGGATGGGTGCGAATGAACAAACCCAGAACGCGGTGGTAGTCCCTGATGAAACTGATATTCAATCCTTGGAGGGAATTTCGGTGAAGTCCGGCGGGCTATCACTCGCGTCACGTTCCTTGTATTTTTCAGGGGAGGGGGATATAGGAAAAGAGGGAAAATCGGAAACATTAGGGGGCGTGATCTACTCTTCTCGTCTGTTACTATTTTCACATCAAACACCCCACGGTAGCGAGATTAAATTCATTGGCGATGAATTCATTTATGGTTCATCGCGGCTCCTGGGGGATGCGATCGTGCGAACCCGGCCACGTCTCACCTTGAGACCGGCTAGCAAGGCCACCCCTTGGACACTACTGGAGCACCGGTGCTCTCTCTTTATCCTTGGGAACGAAGGGTGGTAGTTTGTTGTGGGAAAATAAGGGTAGCGGGTTTCTGAAATATTCGGGTCAGAGGCAGATACTGAAAGGGGGTTGAAGTAGGCGATGCAGCTCTCTCTCAATGATGACTACATACGATGAAACCTCCATTTGTACAGACTCGGTCTGTGAATGAAGCAAATAATGAGGTGGTACTCACTTACGGAGACGAAGGATCGGTTACCCCAACGTGCAAACTCCACTAGCTTATCAATTAGGTAGGATGGGATGATCCTAATGACTGTCCGCCCCCCCCCCCTCGCACGAGTACTTCCCCACCTCCATGTGGTCCGGGCCTTAAAAAGTCGGGGGAAAGAGCCACCTTTTTTTTCTTTATTTAACGTAGGGAAAATGCCTTATGCACACCTCGAAGTCCTGGGGTAGGACCCTGAGGTAGTGTGGGACTCGCACCCACTAAAACCCCTACGACAGCCTTCTCGGGCGGAACCGGTGGTGGCGGGATCTTTAACGAACACACCGCCACCATCGCACCTGTGCTCCTCGAGGATTCACCTCGAGGAGCCCGTTCCGTGGGGGTGATCGAACGCCCCCCAAGGGTGACCTATACCCAGGTCACCCCCCCTTCTCTACTCCGCCGGTGCCAGAGGACTGCACCCTGACACCGGCCCCACCCCGGGCCGCTTTGGATGCAGTTGGGTACCCCACCCCCACTGCATCAGCGGCCCCGGCAGGCGAACGTGTGTGCGGAGCGGGGAGCTACCAAGGCATAAGCTCCGGCTCCTCACGTCTCCGCACACACACGCCCGCCTAACCCCCGCAGGCCCAGCCTGCGAGGAGAGCGTGGCGGGACACCTACGGAGGGACCTGCCCCCCGTCGACGTCGGCAGAGCCGGCCGTGCGGGTCCCCCGACCACGTCCACGGCTCCGCCTCTCTCTCCTTCTTTCGCGGCTAGCGGAATCGCGCCTTTCGCGAAAGGCGCGATCCCGCTCGTCGTCCTCCTTCCGCGAGACAACAGTCTCGCAGAAGGACACCGCTTTCCGGGACCTCTCGCTCCCGACCATGGCTGTGACCACGGCCGGGAGCGAGAGGTCGTGTCCCACCTCCAACCGGAGTGCCCGCCTTTCCCTGGCAAAGGCCGGGCACTCCTCCAACGCGTGCTGCGCGGAGTCTACCTCCGCGCAGCACTGGTGACACTCGCTTGTCGCCTCGGCTCCTATCCTACACAGGTACTCACCGAAACAACCGTGTCCGGTGAGCACCTGTGTGAGCCGGTAGGAAGGCTTGCCGTGCCGGCGGTCCAGCCACCCGTCCAAAACGGGCAGGACCGCGCCGACGGCTCGCTGCCGGGCGGCGCCGCTGTCAACCAGCTGGCGCCGCCACTGCTCGCGAGCGAACCGTCGAGCCTGGCGCTTCATTCGTTCGACCTCGTCGTCCGGCGGGTCCGTCCCATTCCAGCGGAGGCTCTGGAGACGCCGATATACATCGGCGTCAGCCTCCGCCTGGAAATCGAAGGGAACAGACCCCGCCAGGACGACCGCCGCCTCATGCGAGATGGTGCGGTAGCCCCTCACGACCCGGATGGCCATACGGCGCTGCACGCGCCGCAATAGCAGCCGGCAGCGCCGGCCGGCCACCAGGTCGTGGGCCCATACGGGATGACCGTATAGGGCCATGGCCCACACCACCCCCATGTATAGGCCGCGTACCTTCTCATCTGGTCCCCCGAGATTGGGCATAAGACGACCCAGGAGGGTCGCCACGCCCTGAATCCGGGGGACCAGGCGGTCGAAGTGAACTTCGAAGCGCCAGCGGCTGTCCAGATCGAGGCCCAGATATTTCATCCGGTCCCCCATCTGGACGCAGGCGTCTCCTACTCGGACCCAGGCACTAGGGGCTCGCCGCGACACAGGCAGGTCATGGATGCATAGCAGACGACACTCACACCGGGCGAGAGGGGCCCGCACAGAACCGAGTCGTACCCCAGGTTCCATTACTGGGGTCCCAGTACGGACCCCTGGGGCACGCCTCGGCTGACCCTCCGTCTCTGGATCGAGCCCCCTTGGCCGGGGTACTCGATCCGCCTATCGGCCAGGTAGTCCGACAGCACGATCCGGAGATACTGAGGCACTCCGTGTTCACAGAGTGCCTTCCGGATCGTGTTCCAGCGGATGGTGTTAAACGCATTGGCGATATCCAAAGATATCGCCAGCGCAACACCACAGCTGCAAACTGCCCGGCCCGCGAGGGAACGGACGTGGTCGAGCGCATCGAGCGTCGACCTTCCCTCGCGGAAACCGCACTGGCAGTCTACCAGACCACCTCCAGCCGTGCTCCTCGAGAGGCGGGAAGCGAGCACTCGCTCAAAAAGCTTCCCCGCCTCGTCGAGGAGACATATCGGCCTGTAGGCAGACGGAGAGTCTGCGGGCTTTCCCTGCTTCGGGATGAGGACCATCCGGCCCCGCTTCCAGGGCAGCGGGACCCGCCCCGATTGCATACAGCTGTTGAACAGCTGTATGAGTCGGGGCCCGAGGACGCGTGAGGCTAAACTCAGCGCCCGGCCTGGGATGCCGTCCGGCCCCGGAGCCTTATTGGCCCCGATGCGCGCGACGGCATCCACGAGCTCCTCTCGCGTGACCCCCAGCTCGGCGGACCAGGTGTTCGGGTCCGCCGGCAGCCCAAGCGGTCGCGAGCCCTCCTCCGGATCAACCGGAAAGAGGGTCTCGACGACACGCTCTAGGGCTTGGGGGTCAAGACACTCCGTGACCGGGGGCCCAGCCGGTCGCATACGTCCAAGGACGACTCGGAACGGCCGGCCCCACGGGTCACGGTCCAGTGTGTCCAGGAGCTCGCTCCAGGCACGGGATTTGGCCTCCCTGACGGCTCTCTGGAGTTCTACCGTTGCTCGTCGGTAGACTCCATAGATATCGCGTTCCCTCTCCAGGTCGCGATTCCGTCTCCGGCGGGCCCTGGTGAAGCGACGCCGCGCGGCGTGACAAACGTCACGCAACGCAGCAATGGCGTCGTTCCACCAATATGAGGCCCGCCGGGGGGGCTTCCTGGCCCGGGGCATTGCTGCATCACACGCAGTGGACAATGCTTCCCGGAGCCATTCGGCCTCCCTGTCGACGTTCGCGACCTGTCCGGCCGGAACTTCCGGCCAGGACACGGCGAGAGACGCAGCCGTCAGCGCGTCCTCGTCTAGGCGCTTGAGCGCCCAGCGCTGCGATCGGAGCGTATCCGGACAGCGAGTGGGGTGATCCCGCGGCGTGGCGGAGACATCAAACATGATGTAGAGGTGGTCACTTAATGTGACCACCTCCTCCGCCACCCTCCATCACGACACGATACGTGCAGCGGCGGGCGTTGCCCACGAGAGGTCCACTATGGACTCTCCCTGCCACCGCACGCACGTGCTCGCAGACCCCCGGTTGAGCAGCCGAAGGTCCGCGCTCGCTGCCCACTCCTCCACGGCATCACCCCTCGCGTTGGTCCTGGGACTACCCCAAAGGGTCGACTTCGCGTTGAAGTTTCCCAGGACCAATGTTGGACGATTCGGATCACAGGATATAAAATCCCGGATCCCGTCCAACAGCGTCTCAAACGCCGCGAGGGGCATGCTCGGGGGAGCGTACACCCCGACCACCGCCTGGCGCCCATAGAGCGCCGCGACGAAGCCGTACCCGCGTGGCACAGCGCGCAGGGGCACGGCGTCGTTGCTTACCACCGCCACGGAACCGACCGCGTCCCCCGCCCAATCTGGGCGGTCAGGGACGCGGTACGGCTCCGCGGCGACGGCCAGGCCAACCCCCCACTCGGCCAGGTTATGGACAAACATGTCCTGTGCCCGTGCCGAGTGGTTGAGGATGGCCTGCAGGACTCGGACCGGGGGAGGGAAGGTTACTCCGCAACCATTGCCTTCCCCAGGCCGGATTCTTCCATCTCCACCTCCGGCGCCGCCAGCGGCATTTCAGATGCAGCAGTGCCCCGCTCCCTTCTGCCCCGCCGGGACGGCGCGGGCGCGCAGCTCTTGCTGCCCAAACGGTGCCCGGCTGCCCGACCTAGGTCGGTACAGACCGGGCACTTCGGGGCTGCGTCGCACTCCCGGACCTGGTGCTCCCGGCTCCCACAGCCGAAGCAACGCCCGGCCCTGTCCGCATCTCGCGAACATTTGGCCCGGACGTGCCCTGGCTCCAGGCACCGCAAGCACCGCAGGGGGCGCGCCTCGAGGGGCTCGACCCTGGCAGACGACCAGCCGATCGTAACTCGACCGGCGGTCGTCAGCCGCCTCGAGGCAGCGAGGGGGCACCTTAGCCATACCGTGCCGAGGCCGGACGCGTTCCGGCGGATTTCGCCGGGACGGACCTCGGCCACGGTACAGCCGCTGACGCGGGCTACCGCGGCCGCCACGGCCTCCGCGGTCACCGACTCGTCCAGGCCGGCTAACCACATTTCTGCGGTCTTCGCCGGCCTTGTGACGCGGACGTCGGTGCCGCGGAAAAGCTCGGCGAGGCGTACGGCGAGAGCATCCGCCTTGGCGGAGCTCTCCGGCCCGGGGACCTCCAATATGGAGGACCCCGTCTGGCCCTTACGGTAGCGAAGGTCGGTGATACCGACCTCCGCTAGGGGCACCCCGGCAACAGCCCGCCGCATCACTTCTGCGTACGGGGTCTTGCTGCCGGGGGCCACCGTAAGGGCAACGGCTGCCCGCGTCGGCACGCGTGGGGGGCGACGGCCCCCATCGCGTTTGCTAGAGGAAGGCGCCGCCTGCTGCGTTTTCGCGCCCGCCACCTTCGGCGGCGCTGGCGCAGCAGCGGCGGCGGCCTTCCTCTTGCGCTCCTTGCGGCCCACCACCTGGGACTATGACGCATGGTCCTCATCTGGTGGTGGGTCGCCTTCCGCCGGCTTCTGTCGAGGCGGCGGGGCCTGCCTCGCAGGCGGAGGCTGTCCCTCCGCAGCCGGCGCCGGAGGCTTCTTCCGCCTCTTCCTCCCTCCCCGCTTCCTCTTACGCCGCTTGCCGACAACCGCACCGCCCGCGTCCGCGGCACGAGCGCCGCTATCGGCGACGCTCGGCCGCGACCGCGAACGGGTGGGCGGGGCGGCTGAGGAAGGGCCGGGAGCAGCGCGTCGGGACCCTTCCCGGACAGCGCCGACCCCCAGGCCGTCGAGGCACGCCATGAAGCGCGCCTCGAAGGCCGCGAAGAGACGCTCCACGTGCCTCTCCACGACCCTCTCTATCTCCGCGCGGGCGGGCTGGCGCTCCGCGGCCGGCAACTCGCCGGGCACGCGGGAAAACGCCTCGCCCTCCACTCGCGGAGGAGAGAGCGGCGCCGGGGGCGGCGCTGGCTCCACCTGCGCAACGCCGGCGGCGGCGCGTGCAGAGGCTCGCCGAGAGCGGCGCGAGCCAGGTGGCGAGGGCGGCGGCATAGCGACCGCGTCTAGGGCTGGAGCCCCATTCGCGCCTGCTGCCAACCCGTCGTCGTGTGCCCGCGACAACGCCTCCGTGGCCTCGAGCCGAGCGCGCAGCTGCCTGAGCTCGCGCTCGAGCTCAACCTCCTTCTCGGAGACGACCGTCCTCTTCGCCTGTTCGGCGGCAGTGTGCCTGATGAACAACGCTGCCTCCCGAAGTGAGTGGACGTAGGTCCCCTTAAGGTGTTTGGAGGTCCCTGCCACTTTCTCAACCACCGCTACCTTCTCGGCGATCACCGCCCCGAGATCGGGCGTGGGGGCATGCCGCATTTCTGCGGCCACCCCCGCCTTGTCTCGGAGCGGCTTGCACGATCGGGACACGCGTGGTGGCGGAACCGTGGGGTCCAGCACCGCCGCCTCGTCGTAGAGCTCTAACTCCTGGCGCTTGAGCTCCAGGAGCCGCTTTTTGGCTTCGGTGAGGCCGACATATTCCCCCGTAGTGGGGGGCCGACCTCGCTTCCGCCCCGTCGTCGCCGCGGTCGTGGCGCCCGGGCCGACGGCGTCGGAATAAACCGACGCCGCCGACACCGTGGACGTCGACGCTTCCGAGTCGTCCGATTCGTCGTCGTCGCTAATGGTCATAGCGACCTCGACGCTCGCCGCGCTCGGTCGGGTGCCCGCGAGGCGCTGCAGGCGAATACACGGCTGCAGCACCCGCGAGCCACCGGACCTAGACGATCCCGAGGCAGCGGCTCGGACTCCTCGTCCCCTCCTCCCGATCACAGATGCAGGAACAGACATAGTGCCTGCCCCTGACACCTCTTCGCCAGTTGCCATACCGACAGCCGTGGCCTGGTGGTCCACCACGGCGTCTACCCGATTGTCGGATAACGACGCGGGGGAGCTCGGGCGAGAACTTCCCTCCGCGCCGGTACTGGGGGATCCGACGCCCCCCTGCACCGTAAACGTTCGATCCTGTTGTGTCCATATTCATGTTCATTATTGGCCCTTGCGGGCGGGCCCAACCCACTCCCAACTTGCCCAGTCGTCATATGTATTCCCATCGTGTGCCAGCTCACCGCGTTCGCCCTCCGCACCCAGCAAATTGGTTTTCGCAGAAGCGATATCCAACTACTGGGGCGGAGACCCAGGGACCCCACGTGGAGGTGCGGTGAATGGACTTTGAGCCGGTCGGGCCCCCAACTTCGCCGAAATTCCCCGCACCGGACGAGCAAGCTCGCCCGGGTGTTGGTGGAACATCATCTCCATCGGAGTTCTCGCCCAGGCCACGTGCCCGGACGAGACCCTTCCAGCCCTTGTGTCCCCTGATAAGGACCCCTAGCATTGTAACCCCTTACAAGGAGAATAAACCAGCTTGTTACCCGATAACTGACTAAGCTCATGCGTTCGACCCCTGGCAGCCGACTGTGCTGGCCTCCTTCCTCCGTCCATCGGCGACAGACGTCGCAAGCAGTTGAATAAAAAGGAGCTATGGACGAGGATATCGAATCATTGAAGAAGAACAATACATGGTATGTCGTGATCTGTCCGGATGGGGTGAAACCGATAGAAAATCGCTGGGTATGTAAACTTAGAAAAAGACTTGATGGCAGCATCGACAGGTTTTAAATGCAAAGACAGGGAGTTGATTAGCACGAGACATTTAGCTCGGTAGTAAAATTTGAATCAATCCGGATAATCTTGGGCCTTTGCAGCATCAAGAGGTATGATCCTACAACAATTTGATATTAAAACTATTTTCCTAAATGGAGGGTTTCAGAAAAAGATCTTCATGAAGCAACCAAAAGGTTTCGATAAAAAGACTGACTACGTCTGTAAGCTAAATGGAAGTCTCTATGGATTAAAACAATCTTCAAGATGTTGGCATGAGCGCTCCACTAAATTCCTGAGGAAATTCAACTTGGAGCCTACAAAGTCGGATTCATGCGTTTTTATAAACAGCTATATATAGATGATGGTCTGATAGCAGTTGAAAACCATAAAATAGAAGAGTTACTGAATCATTTAAGAGCAGAATTTGAAGTAACCACTGGCGTTCTGAATTTGTTTTTAGGTTCCCAGATTTAGCGACGTGATGATGGCGCAGTTTTTCTACATCAAATTAGATATACGCAAAGAGTTCTGGACCGTTTCAATATGACCAATGCAAACCCCGTGGCCTTTCCCATGGACAAACACCAAGAATTGTACACACTGGCAAACAACCACGAGAAGTAGTACATGCACCCTACAGAGAAGCCGTCGGATCCCTACTGTATCTAGCCGTAGGTACTAGGCCGCATGAATTTAGATCTGCTGGCTTTTAGCGACGCCGACTACGCGTGCGACTTGGAAACTCGTAGGTCGACTTCAGGCAGCGTTTTTAAGTTAGATGAGATTACCATTTCGTGGTGTTCTCAGAAACAAAAGGTACTTTCATTGTCTACCACGGAATCTGAATTCATAGCAGCGGTTCATGCTATAAAGAAATTGATTTGGTTAAAGCGATTACTCTATGAAATTACTAGACTAGACTCTGTAGAACCTAAACATTTTCTTGATTATCAAAGTGCTATTAAGTTTCTTAAAAACCAAGAGTTCCATAAGAGAACAAAACATATAGATGTAAAGCATCATTTTGCGGGAGAAAAGGTACAAGAAGGGTTATTTAGATTAAAATACGTTCCGACGAATGACTAGCAAGCAGATATCTTTACGAAACCTCTATTCATAGAACAATTTTGTCGCATATGCAATTTGCTGAACCTTAGGCCAAGGATGTGATAATAAGGCAGTTTCTTTTCTTTTTTTATGTATGATATGATAGATTAATTGTTGCGTTACAAATTTTAACCAGTGCGAAACGGCTGTGATAATTGCAAAGATATATATATATATATATATATATATATATATATATATATATATATTTGTGTAACCCCATTTTGACAGGGAGGGAAGTTAGTACATGATAAGTGAAAGTGTTGAATGTACGTTAGATATTTCATGTGCTCACTGCGCTTCTACAAATATTCGCGCAACTTGTATGCGGAAGGGGAAGCAGAGGTCCTTCTATTCAATATAGTATTACGAGACCTCATCTTCCTCTCGAAAGTGTGTCTGCGTTTTAACATGCGTTTTTCTGTACGTGGAGAATAAAATCGTTTTTGTTTGATGTGTATCTTACACGGAAATAAGTTTATTTCAGCCTATAATTAACAGTTAAAAATTGAAGGTATAGTGACTTTACAAAAAAAACAAATTATCGCGACTCCTAATTAACTTAGAGTAAAATATTGTGGGGAATATGGATGGATGCGTGCGTGCGTGCGTGCGTGTGTGTGTGTGTATCGGGAGCATTGCGGGCCTATTTGGTCGGCGTCGAAAAACAAAGAGGTGACGGGGGCCAACCGTCACGACGCTGGCGTCCGATCGGGCATTCCAGTATCGCCAGCCTACAACCTCAGAAGTGGGATTCGGTTCCTGTGGTGAATTTGTACGCATCGTTCGTACAATCGTTCGTACAATCGTTCGTACACTTGTACACACTTTTAAAATAGCGTCATATCGTAATACGTCGTAGTTGATTGTTCCGCGCGGTGAGTCGGATCGGTCTGTGTATCGTTTGTGTTCGAAGAGTGAGTGAACAGTTCTCGAACATGTCATAATCGAAGGATTCAACGACAGTGTTATCCGTAAAAGAACTTCAGCAGCGTACAGTAATACAACTGAAGGAAATATTGAAGCACATGCAAATGCCGACCACCGGCATGAAAGCTGAGTTGATAAATCGGCTAAATTCAGTACAGCCGGAATTATGGTCCGCAGTACCGATGAGTCTTGTTCAAATTTCGCCAGGGAGTAAAGACAGCGAGATTTATGGTCCTACCATTGTGGATCGAGTAGAAGGTGCGACGGCGTCACCAATTCATATTGGTACGTGTGATAATATCGAGAAGCGTGCCGAAGATTTGTTCCGACGAGAATACGAATTGTTGAGACAAGAACGTGATTTATTGCAAAGAGAATTGCGAATAGTGCAAAGGGAAAGAAGTGCGGCGTCCGAGTCATCGAGTGTCGGTCAAAGTCATTCTTCTTCAATCGGCAAAGGATCAGTGGAGGAAGCAGTGGATTTCAGAAATGGAAAATGCAGGCAGAGCTTCTGCGTGAGACGTATCATTTGGACGAGAACACCATGAAGGTATTGCTAACATTGCGATTGAAAGGCAAAGCGTTGTCATGGTTTAATTCGCGGGCGGAACATGTTCGGTTGCGGCTCCCGGATTTATACAGGGCAATTGAGGAGATGTTCGACGAGAAAGTTTCGCAATCGGCACTGAGGAAGGAGTTCGAGAAGAGAACGTGGCAACCCAATGAGGCGTTCAGCGACTACTTCCACGACAAAATAATATTGGCAAACCGAATAACTATCGGAGACGAAGAATTCGTCGATTTTGCGATTGACGGCGTGCCGGATGACCGTATGCGCGATCAAGCGCGTATGCAACGATTCGCAACGAAAGGAGACATGCTTGAGGCCTTCAAGAAATTATCGCTTCATCCCAATGTCAAACAAGATAGAAGAGAGAAAAAATTATCGTACATGCGGCCAGAGAGGAAGGAAAATCCGACTTCGAGACCAGTGGATCCATCGCGGCGCGCTGCGAAGGATGCGGCTCAACCGCCTCGGTGTTATAATTGCAGTGAACGAGGTCATCTGTCCAAGGATTGTTCGCAGCCGAGGCGACCGAGGGGTGCATGCTTCAAGTGCGGAAGCGCTACCCATCGCATAGAGGATTGTCCCGAAAACCGCCCTTCATCGAAGAATTACGCAGACAGAACTACTCATCTAGTACAGCTGGTACCGAATCCGCCGTATACGGTAACATTGAAGTATCCGATCGCGAATGATCAAGGTAACAAATACAATTATTTAGTTCGCGCAATAATAGATTCAGGTTCGCCGATTAGTTTGATCAAAAAAAATTGTGTACCTAATTGTTTGAGAGAACCTGTCGCGATTAATGACCACATGTATCAAGGTATAAACGGATCAAAACTAGATATACTAAACGTATTTGCATGCAATTGTACTGTTAACGAAATACCGGTAAATATTGTTTTCGGAATTGTCTCGAATACCGCGATGCAATGCGATGCGCTTCTCGGAAGAGATTTCATATTGTTGCCGCATATTAAAGTGTCTTTTGATGACGAGTTTACGGTTACAATTAAAAATATCAAATTGGAAAAATTCCCATCGTTCGATTTGCAAAACGAAATTATGCAAATTAATTGTATCGACACAGAGACTGGCGTGACGAAAGCGTTGAACATCAACCCGGATATAAAACCGAAAATGGCTAAAGAAGTTATTGAATTGTATAAAAAAATATACGCGTCCGCCGATAATGTGAAACCTGCTAACGATTGCAATGTGGAAATGACGATCGCGTTAAAACACAAACAACCTATTTCTTTCCGTCCGCGTAGACTTGCCTTTAGCGACAAAGAAAAGTTAAAAGCTATTATCGATCAACTGTTGGAAGAAAAAATAATTCGTCCGAGTAACTTTCCTTACGCCAGTCCTATCGTATTGGTGCGCAAGAAAGATGGAAGTTTACGCTTATATGTCGACTATCGCAAACTCAACAAATTAACAGTAAAAGATAATTTTCCAACACCAGGAATAGACGACAACATCGACGAATTACGAAATAAAAAGTATTTTACTAAACTCGATCTGCGCAACGCCTTCCACCACGTTAGGGTCGCGGAATCTTCTACAAAATATACGTCATTCGTGACACCATTCGGACAATATGAATATGTTCGAATGCCATTCGGTCTCACGAACGCGCCACGTACATTACAGCGGTACATTTATGCTATTTTTATGTGGTTACTTAAAGATAACAAAATTCTTTTGTATCTTGACGATATATTGATCGCTACTGAAACTATTGAAGAGCACTTGAAGATACTTCGCGATGTATTCGAATTGGCACGACTCTATGGACTAGAGTTTCGACTCGATAAATGTTCACTTTGGTACGAAGAAATTACCTACTTGGGTTATCGAATAAGCAAAGATTGTGTTCAGCCTAGTGACGATAACGTGGAAGCAGTAATAAAATATCCGTTACCGCGAAATACAAAAGAAGTGCATAGCTTTGTGGGACTCGCTAGTTACTTCAGACGATTCATTGCGAATTTTTCGAATATAGCCAAACCATTGTACGACCTATTAAAGAAGAACGTCCCGTTGAAATTTGGTTCCGAGGAATTGGAAGCATTCGAGAGATTGAAAAATCTTTTATCGTACCAACCCGTGTTAGCTATATATTCGCCGGCGCTAAAGACAGAGCTGCACTGTGACGCCAGCGCGAGCGGCTTCGGCGCGATGCTTCTACAAAAACAGTTAGATGGGAAATGTCGCCCGGTATCGTATTTTATTGTAGTAAAAGAACTTCCGTCGCTGAAGCGAAGTATCATAGTTTCGAACTCGAGTGTCTAGCCATAATCTACGCCATAAAACGCTTTCACATATATTTATTTGGAACTCATTTCAAAATCTTAACAGATTGTGATAGCCTTCGCTTAACGTTGAGTAAGCAAAGTATCAACCCTAGAATCTCTCGATGGGCTATGTATTTGCAACAATACGATTACGAAATTGAACATCGCTCCGGTACAAAATTGTGTCACGTAGACGCACTCAGTCGTTGCCATAGCATTTTAGTTTTGAAAGCGAATACTTTCGAACAAACATTAGCGATCAAACAGAATCAAGATCCGGAGATTCGGGAAATACGAGAGAGATTAGAAACCGCGGAAGACAGATTTTACGAACTTCGTGATGGTCTTGTATATCGAAAATTTAAAAATCGTGAATTATCGTTTTACGTTCCGTTATGCATGGAGACTAATATAATCCGGACATGCCATGACGACATTGGTCACGTGGGCGTAGAAAATGTTGTCGAAAATATTAGCAGAGTGTATTGGTTCCCACGGATGAGAGACAAAGTAAAGAGGTATATTTCGGACTGCCTAAAATGCGTTGAATTCTCTCCAACTAGCGGCAGGCGAGAAGGATTTTTACATTGCATTCCAAAGGGCAATATTCCGTTCCAGACTATTCATGTCGATCATTATGGCCCTCTCGAACTAACAGGACGAGGACACAAACATATATTTTCTATCGTTGATGATTTTACAAAGTTTATACGATTGTATCCGTGCAAGTCAACCACTACCGAGGAAGTGTTAAAACATTTAATAAATTATTTTAGAGCGTACGGTAAACCAAGAAGATTAATAAGCGATCGCGGTACTTGTTTCACATCATCTCAGTTCACCGAATTTATGAAAGAAAAATCTGTTGAACACGTATTAGTTGCTGTCGGTACACCACGAGCCAATGGGCACATTAAACGTTTTAATAGAACCATAACACCGATGTTGGCGAAACTCGCCGAATGTCCGAATAAATGGGACCAAATACTCGATCAGATGGAATTTTCCTTAAATAATACCATTTGCCGATCCATTAGGGATACGCCAAGTAGATTACTGTTCGGCACAAACCAATCAGGTGAACTAAACGACCATGTTCGTCTCATGTTAGAATCACAAAATGATAACGATCGAGATTTTGGTTCTATTCGAAATAACGCGGCGAAATGCATTGAAAAGCAACAACTGGAAAATAAAAATAGTTACGACGAGAAGCGAAAGGCGGCCTCCGCGTATAAGGAAGGCGATTACGTGATGATACGCAATTACGACACTACCGCGGGTGTAAACAAAAAGCTACTTCCGAAATATAAGGGCTCATATGTAGTTCAAAAGGTCCTCCGCTTTGATAGGTATATCGTATCTGACGTGGATGGTTTTCAGGTGACGCGTTTGCCATATACAGGCACCGTAAGCGCCGACCACATGAAACCTTGGATTGGCAATTAATGTAATAATACAATGACATTGTACCCTTTCGTTTACAATATTTTAGTTCTTATATTCTCATATTGCGTATCCTATTATTCTATTCTATTGTATTAGCGTTAAATATGTATATGTTAATTTTTTTATTTTTCCGCTGGCGGTTGTAACAACATTGTATGACCGGGACGGTCACACCATCAGGAGGACCGAGCTGTGGGGAATATGGTTGGATGCGTGCGTGCGTGCGTGTGTGTGTGTATCGGGAGCGTTGCGGGCCTATTTGGTCGGTGTCGAAAAACAAAGAGGTGACGGGGGCCAACCGTCACGACGCTGGCGTCCGATCGGGCATTCCAGTATCGCCAGCCTACAACCTCAGAAGTGGGATTCGGTTCCTGTGATCTATACGGTAATTCGATACAATTAAGAATGTAGATTGTACGAGATTAAGGCTCGAGATAGGATGCGAAGGAGCGTCTTCTTGGATTGTAACGAACAATTGACAGTTTATTGTCACAAACCGTACACAAATAAATAAATATAAGAAAGACGATAACGATTAAAACATAATAATTCGGAGCACCGAAAACAGAGATACAATTATTATACCCGGAGCGCCGGTGTTATAACAGTGTTTTAAGTAGGGAGCACCCTTAGCTAATTCGCAACGTTTCTCGAACAAAGTATCGTCACGAATAGACGGAGACAAAGGTTCGTCGCGGGTAATTAGACAGTTAATAGCAGAAAAAACTGTGCTGGCGGTCACGTAGGCACCTCGCACAGCAACGGTCCTTTTAGAGAAAGAGAGAGAGCGCGCACTGCCAGACAAATCCTGGCAGTGGCTAGAAAAGGATACCGTTGTCACTGTACGAGGTGGCCCACAGGTGTCGGCACTAGTGATGGTTAACCGAGCCTTGGTGTTCGAGCTTGTTTGAACGAGCTGATACTTCGAACTTGTTCGAGCTACTCGAACGAGCTCGGATGACAGATTTATGTTCTCAGGGGAGACCCGTGGCTCTGGCACTCGAAGCCTCGGCGCGTAGAGATGTTATCTGGCCGCCGGCAACCGACCCTCGGGTTAGAATGTAACACACGGAATGAATCATCCATGAATAAAAATTTAAACTTTTACTCCTACCAGTGTACTTTCTTAAAAATGTTATGAATAAGTCTAGGAGATTCTCTTGATGAAAATAAGTCCAAACCCGACATAAATCAGACTATATTTGATAACATAGAATTCGTATTAAGGGAAATGTGGAATAATTCATCAGTTTTGCCTTTTCGATGAAGTAATAATAACTGTTTCTTATATTTATATCCCATCATTTGCTTACAAATTCTTAATATTCTTGCAGTATTGTAACTTGCAAACATTCAAACTGCTTCATAGCAGCAGTTATTACTTTCGAACAAAACTCCAATTTAGCCATTCAATTTCCCGTATGTCTTGTCCGTTTGACTTCAATTGTGTACCTTTTTAATTTTTTCGACACCCTTGTACAATAAACGAAGATTCCAACATTTGGTCGGCAGGCGGTCCCGCTCGCGCAGTACCACCGAGGTGAAGAACAATATCGTCATAAACTTGTACTGTCGGGTTACTCCCGCAACCCGCAACATTGGCGCGGTCATAACATCCTTACATTTTTTTTCCAGTATTAAAAAGTAAGGTACAATATTGAAAAACGAAAGCTATGAAAGGAAATGAACGTATACATTATTGTAGGAAATTGAATGCGAAAAACGTGTTGAAACAGTTGTACTACCAATAAGACTTGCTGTTTGTGATGCGAGTTTATCGTGGGCCGCGTCGTTCATTGGGTTGAACCGACCGCCCTGGGATAGCTAGTTCTATCCTGAAAAGGATAAGGAGTGAAGGTGGTGTTACAACGAGAAAAAACACACCGGAGCTTGGCCGGAACAGTTTATTATCGAGAGTCGTAACAATGTCTCACAAAAACCCGATTACAGTCGGTGGGCACTAGAGAGCCGCGAAGTGGTAATCGATAGTGCCGTACACGATATGTCTAGGCGATCACGAAAATCGTTTACACGAATCGCCGATTTTCGTAACAATTGGACTCGAGCGACGAGAGCGATAAATATAACACGGGTAGTGTTGCGATAATTGACGCCCGAGTTGAAAAATGAGAGGTTTGTTACGATCACTAGAAAGGTTTACGACAGAATGCTCGACGAGCTGCGAAGTTTCTTACTGGTTTTCGTTCAAATTCGTTGGGATTGTTCAGAGACGCGCCGGATTGGTTCTAGAAATATTGATCACCGCAAAAACTATCGATAGATGATCAATATTTCGGACAGAATTGCGCAGATTCTGTAAATTGCTCGCGCACGCGCTCTAACGCACCACGGTCGCGAAATTCAGGGACGAAACAAGCAAATCGGCATTGGGCGCACGTAATCGTTGTCAAGGTCGCTGTATGGTGCGAGAACGCCCTGTCCTATTTGCTTTTGACGAACGCGTCTCTTACTTTTTCATTCCGAAACAGGGTCGAAAAAAAATAATACACATGTTTTTTAGTCTTGCTAAAGAATAACCAAAACGCACTACACTTCCAAAATTGAGAAAAAAATGTTTAGTTTTTTCATTTTTCGGCTTTTTTCATTCTTTATTCGAAAACTTTTTGTCAAAGGAAAAACAGTAATACAATATAAAAGTTGCGTCCTGTCTAGATCTACAAGTTTTGTCGCATACGGTTTCTGATATAATTAATAGTTTAGAAGATAATCGAAAGAAACCGATTTTATGAGTACTTAATTATTTTAATGTTTAAGGGCCTAAGGGCACGTTTTTCGGTTACCCTATGGAGCTCAAATTTGGCACAGATTATTTCTTTTATTAATTCGAAACGTCACGAACGAAGCTGCCGCGACTACGCACAAGAAAGAGCGACCGCAAGCGCAGTAGTCGGAACCGCGAAAGCGCCAACCACTGCGAGATGGCCACGCGCCGCAAGCCGTATCTCGCTCGCGAAATAGTCCGATAGCCACGATAAGACTCGGGAATCGCGGCAGTTCGAGAGAATCTCCTGAACCGCGAGTCCAGACAGGGTAAACCGACTTTTTTTTCAAGCCAGCTACCGTCCTGCCCCCCTTACCTTCCACCGAATCCTAGCACATGCCTGGCACATAGCCCGTACTCGGCGCAGGCTTCGGTCTGCAGACGCCATCGGCTCATGCTGCAGTCTGCAGAAGCCATCTGCTCCGCCGCCACCCGTCTGATACCGACTCCGCCGGGAATTTTCCGGCTACGCCGAGAACCGTCAGGGAGCCAGTCTTTGCACTTCTTCCGGAGGTATCCGTACACGCCACACAACCGAGCAGTCGCGCGACTAATCAGGTTGCCACACCAACAGCGCGGATCAATGGGACGCACAAATAGTTTGTAAAAGAAGTAATCGAATAAAGCCTATATATAACCGATGACTCCACTTGTCCGTTTATTTGAACGACCCTGACATGCCGACTGACCCGGCATCCCGATCCTCTCGACCTACCGGCGACGTTCGTTGCACACTGTTTAACACATAAAATATCTCATAACCGTTAATTGTCGATGTTGATAGATTTTTATGCGCTGAATACGAATCTGCAAACTGTTTTGTCTCGGCACGTCCAGTTTTTGAGAAAATCATTTTTTTTAAATTGCAAATTTTTAAATTTTGAAGCGTGTTTTGCTTTTAGTCATACTTATTCAGTTGCTTTTCGCACGAAATAATTCTCTGAAAATGATGTAAATGATTATTATATTATATAGTAACCTAAACTTGTTTCAATAATGATCAAAGTAAGGATATTCTTGAATGTATTTAAAAAATTAAGGGTCTAGGAGAAAAACTAAGCATAGTATGCTGTAGAAGCAGCTTTTCTGCTAAGGAATGTATGAAGAAAAGTTAAAAAATCTGTTTTGATTTCAATAGTGAAGCGATATACAATAGTTCAGCAAAATACGTGGGCAAGGCAATTGCCGTCATTGAGTACTACTGCCGCATCCGCGTTTTTTGCTGAACTATTTTGCTTCTCTATTGAAAATAAAACAGATTTTGTAATTTACCTTAATGCTTTCCTTAGCAGAAAGATCTGGGTTAGTTTTTGAAATAAATTGACGACCATCAGCAAAAATTGATGCGTTTTTGGTGTCCTTCCTACTTTCATCATTATTTAAACATATTTACGTGTCTACACTCTATACTTGTTTGATTCGATACCGGAATAATTCGCCACGTAACGAACCGAGTGCCGGGACCGTCCCGAGGGGGACGCGCAATGAGAACTTTGAGGCACGTTTTGACTGCGGACGCGCGGGTCGTAAATCCGGCGTCTTACGGATACAAAGAGAGACAGGAAACTGACAAAGGCGCAGACAAAATTACTGAGGAATTTCAAGGGGTGCTCAGTTCCGGAGGAGATCACGCAGTAAAGATTGGCTTTCATTATCGCAGTTCCATTTGAGTGGAAGGATAGATTGGAAAGGATTTGGAAATATACACAGACATTCCCAGCACCGTAACGATTCGCGAGAAACGACGGGTTTTCTCGGGATGACTCTCGGCAGTTCATAACGACGGGTTTCGGTGCCTTGTTCGCGAGAGCGCGGAAAACGATGGGTTTTCGTGGGACGACTCTCGGTGGTTGAGAACGACGGGCAAGAAACGGCCCTAACGGCTCACGGGTTGATCGCGATCGAAGAGAACTAAGCGAACTGAGCTGATTTAGCGTGATCGAAATGAACTTGACGCGAAAGATACTGTTTTTCGATCGATTTTCATGGTCACGGTGACAGGTGGAACGCGGACGCCCCCGTCCTCCCCCGCCGCGACAAAAACAGACACGTCCTTCGCACGACGAGCCGGAAAGTTTCGTTAGGTAACGTACAAGTTCAAACAATACTGTTACATTCGGTAATGTCAGAACTTCTTTCCGTTGCACATTTCTCCTCATCACCTTCACTCGCAGAGGAATGAACGAGAACCGTCAATTCAGCGACACGTGGAAGAGAAGCGCCTCGACTGCCTCGACGACACGATGATCACGAACGATAACCTGCTGCTACTCCGAATCTTTGATGTTTTCCTATACATATACATATACATAAGTAAATGTATGCGCAAAATTTAGAGTAGCACTGTCGTTCTTTATTACCTTGACCCCTTTGTATAAGGCAGGAACAGATGGTGGGGATGTCACGCAGCCGATCACATGCGAGTCAAGCGTTACATTTTCTTGAACAATCATGTGTGAGGTCTTTTCCGAAAACACGAGTCCCATAATCTCGGGAGAGATGACCAAATGTCATCACTTCAGTTTTGTATTCACTTTTCAGCAAATATTATACTAAAACGAATGTTTCCCACTTTTTCTGAATCAGCATACTGATATTTGTCTGAATATTGTCATTGAACGTCGGACTAGTAAAACACATTTTATGATTAGGTGGAATTGCCTGATAGTACATTAAAACAAAAATACCTATGCAGTCGACATTTTTCAAACGATAGTTATTCCGCGTTAGGTCAACTGAAAAGAAATGCGATACCGCAATTTTATGAAATTAGCATTACTGATTCAAATAATAATGAAAGTGACACATAGCTTTGAATTTGATATCAGTTCAACAAAGAGTGAACACAATCCGCTGAAAAACGATTGATGGAAACTGAAGCACTATTACTGCGAGAGAAGAATATTTCTAAGCCTTCGATTGCAAATACGGGCGAAGAGTAAAACATTTAATCGTTTTAAAAATAAAGTATCTTCCGGCTGTATTGATGATACATGCTTGAAGAAAGCAATTGCAAACAAAATTTTGGGTTTTATTTTAACTTTTATTTTAATGTTATTATTTCCGCCTCTTAGATCGCGTCGTTACAATCGCTGTGAGCAACAATTGTGCACGACCATGGATTACATTTCGCCAGCTTTGTACATTAAATTACGCAACGTTTTGGGTTTTCATGTACCGGATCTTGTCACCATCATTCGGTGGTTCGGTAAAATGGACATTTGGCCTGGAATCTGCTTGTTTTTATGCTACGCGGGATGTTTATTAATTGGAAACAACCATTGGCTTTCTTTGTATCTGGATCTGGCGTAAAGAAAACAGATTTGTCTGTTATGTTGAACAAAATTTACTCGCAAAGTCATTGTCAGTTACTATTAAAAAGCCATATTTTGAAAGAAATGGCCAAAAAAGTTTATTTCCTTTTCGATTATTTACATCTTTTTAAAAGTATTAGAAATAATTTAATGAAAAATGATTTTATGATCAATAGTTCTCGGGTTTCATGGTCCGATGTTGTAGCTCTTTGGAATTTAGAGAAAGATAAAAGTACGCGCGCAGCTTACAAGTTATCCGAAAAGCATATTCGTCCAAATTCTTTTGATAAAATGAAATGTAAGCTTGCACTTCAAGTTTTTAGCCAACGCGTATCATCTGCCATGCTTACCGCTTCTCAAACACATTGCATAGAAACAAGTACTGTACAAAACACAGCAGTTTTTTTCGAAACGCTCAATAATTTATTTGATAATTTAAATAGTAAATGTGCTAGTGATCCCAATCCAAATAAATGCGCGCTCTCCGACTGTCACCGTAATGTTGAAGAAAATTGAATAACACAGTTGGATAATATGAACACATTGTTTGTAGTGTCTTTAGGCAAGTTAAAAAAACCTCCGTGTTTTTTGGGATTACAACAATCTGTAAATGCCACCGTCCAACTGTGGACTGATCTCCGCGTTGAGGGGGTAAAACTTTTACTAACTTTTCGGTTAAATGCTGATGTTTTAGAGAACTTTTTTTCAGTCCTTCGAATGCACGGTGGCACTCACAATCATAATCCTTCGGTAAAAGCGGTGCGTCTTGCAATTCGTAAAAGTATATTGACAAATTTGGAACGCAGTTCAACTAGTGGAAATTGTATGCCTGACGATGACGCACCGTTAATGCCTGGGGATAGTATTTTGCAATGTGTACCAGCCGCGTCTATATCTGATGTAGTATCGGTATACCACCGAATATAGATCAGTATGCTCATTAGAGTCGTGTGCGGTAGAATATTTTGCAGGGTACATCGCTAAGAAGAGTGTTGAAAAATCACGGTGTAGTAAATGTTATGATACTTTTGTTGATCCGGATGCGCAATTTTCGCGGAACGCATATTGTTGATATCTTTTCGGGCCTACGTAGTAAACGATAACATTGACTTTGGACATCTTTGCGTGCCCAGTCAACGTTTTTCAAGATTTTTTAGGATTATCAATCAAGTATTTGATGCGATATATCCAAAATTTCGTAGTAAATATCACATGGTAGATGAAATATTTCCCGTCATTTCCTATCATGTAGAAGAAAATTTTTCACAATGGTATAGCGACGATGAATGTGCGACTCATCGAAAAGAAATGACATATTTGGCATTAAAAGTGAAAATTTTTAAGACTTAGATTTGCAGGCTTATCGGGGAAATATTCTTCAAAATTGTCGCACTTATGAAATTTTTAACGTGTTTTACTGTTCTTAGCAGTAATCATGCAAGTAAACTTTCCAATTTAGCTTTGTTTTGCATCTTTTGCATTAGCTTTCAGTCGGTATGTGCTTTGTTGTATATGTATGTTTTATATGTTCTGTATTATTGCTTCCGTTATATGTATATGCTTTCTTTCTGTATATTATTGCTTTAGTTCTATATTCTTAACACGATTCGGACTACTTTCAGCGTTGTATTATTCGTTTTCTGATCTAAAAGTTTCTTTTCATAATTCTTCTTAACTTTTGGCATGATTACTAAACAATAATACATTTTTCTTTGCACATTTCAATCTTTTTGTTCGGTGACGGATTTGTACATACATGACTGAACACTGAACATACTCGGACAAGGAAAAGACCTTCTTTCACGCCTTCATGTGGTCCATCCCGTTAACAATATTACTTTCACTGTTTATATGATGAACATTAATATTCGAAAATTTTGTCAAAAATAAAAGTAGAATTAAGATGAAAAAAAGGCATGCTCATATCATGTGGCATTAGTAAATCAAAAACGACAGCTTCTGTCTCGTCAATTGTGAAGTATCTATATGAAACAATTGAAGTAAATATTAAAGACTATGTATTGTACAGATAGACCAATAAAATAAATTATTATTGTACAAGCAATTCTTAATCGTTTGTTGACCTTTTTTGAATTAAAATGTGCCCGAATACAAGAATGTAACTCCTGGAATTGCGGACGAGATATTTCACTAATCGATGTCGTTCATTGGACTCTTTGGACGATCTGTTTCGCATCATTGTTTATCAATATTTTCAACGTAAAATACATATTTATTAAGTATCCTATTTGTAGCATCGCTAGATAGTACAATGGAAAGACTCGCAATATATCTCGTCCATAGATGCGAAGGGGTTAATATGTATTATAAAAAACTGTATCTTCATTTTGCGTCACAAGTACCAGGTCAAATAAATTTTTTATCTGTTTGTAGTCTGTTGTAATCTGTTTTGTAGTATAAACGTGTTGTCCGGTTAATAATGATTCGGAATTTGTAACAAATGATACTATCGAATAAACATTTATTTATTTAAAATAAGTATTTATATTTGTATTCTCATAAAACCTTATTCAACAAAAAATTTCGATGCGTTATTAACGAAAAAAATGTTGAGTACAATTGTATTTAACACTTTTTTGCTATGTCAGTGCCACACCGAGAGACAAAAGTATGTATGATAGCACCTGTACAGTATTATGTTCGATTTAAGTGTACGCGCGCAATGATTTTTGTAATTATTGAATATGCGAATAAATCTTTCATATGAACGTTGTTCGATTTCATGGAATAAACTTAATAGAATTGTTATTTACAAAGACTTTGACAATAATGTAACTTTTTTAAAGGAACTACATATGTTTAGTATTATCATGTTATTGAGCATTTCAATTCGAATTCAACGACATATTTGAAAGTTTTGTTTGAGTAATAATTTTTCGGATAACTGTACGAATGTTGCTGGCAAATGTCAAGTTCGGATAGCATCTTTTTTTTTCTTTCATACAGTTATCTGAGAAATTATTTCTCAAACAGAACTTTCAAATGTCTTTGAATTCATCTTAAAATCGTTCATAATACGACATTAATAAAAATATATAGTTCCGTTTAAAAACATTACATTGTTATTAAAATCTCTGTAAATAACAATAAAAAAAATTCAAACATTCTATTTAAGTTTGCTCCATTAAATAAAACAACTTTTATATAAAACATTTTTTCGTCTTCGTAATAGTTAGATTAATATAATAGCATGTATACATTTATAC